>NW_021703770.1:41428509-41907792 GCF_005190385.1 Monodon monoceros
ATTCTGTGAGAATTTGGTAATTCTCACAATATTTCAGACTTCTTCATTATTATATTTGTTATGGTAATCTGTGGTCAGTAATCTTTAATGTTAACCATTGTAATTGTTTCGGCATTTTTTACAAATAAAGTATTTTTTAAATTAAGGTATATACATTTTTTTTAAGACATAGTGCTACTGCACACTTAAGAGACTACAGTATAGTGTAAACATAACTTTTATATGCACAGGGAAACCAAAAAAAATTGTGTGACTGGCTTTATTGTGATATTTGCTTTACTATGGTGGTCTGCAACTGAACATACATTATCTCCAAGGGTATCCCTGTATTAAAATTATCATTTACTATGTAATTCATCCCAACCACATATTTTACCCTTCAGTGTTAGGAAATTTGTTATTCTAAGTTTTCTCAAAATATGATGGTTTTGAAATCTGGCCTAAGCACAATGCAGTAGCTATTTAATTTGGGTTTTATATGAACTAAGAGAAAACTTCTGGGAAGCTAGATGGACTGAGTGAAGATAAGAGTTAAGTAATAGAACTTGTAGATGACATTTTTGCTGAAAAATTTTATCAGTCAATATTCATTCTGTCAGGTACTCTGCTCTAATAACTGAGAATTCTAAGAAATGTAAAATAAAACCCCTTCTCCATTAAACCTTACAAATTAGTTGTTGAATAAGGCATACACATGAAACTTCCAATGTACCTTACTAAAATAATTTTCCTGAATACCTCAGCCTCATATATAAATATTTTCTAATCCAGGAATATAAAGTCTTATGAGCATCTTGCATAGTATTTGTAAAATATGGAGAATCTTAAAATGAAACTATATTCGGAAACTTATTTGTCATATGCTTTGTTTCCTTTTTCTACTTATCCATTCACTCTTTGTGCATTTTATCAGGGAAGCGTAGACCAGCCTTTGAGAGGTTAACAACCTGGCACAGATTCCTAGGAGCTTATGATCCTTGGAGCTGCTCAGAGACATCTATCTGTGACCAACTTAGCTACCCTTAAATGTATAGTTGCTTTGCAAATCAGAATGTTATTAAAAGCCAGCCAGTTTACATGCAGTTATGACATAATCCTCTGTGAAGCAGTTTTTATGCTACAATCTCTGGAATTTTTCTCCTCTTGACATAGGATCTCTTAATAGTTTAAAATGCCTAAAGCAAAAGATTAAACGTTAGTTTAGTTCTGATGCACTGTAGACCCACCTCCATACATGACCTACCAACAGTGCTACTTCCTTATTTTCACAAGTTGTATTTCCATAATCATATTTAAGCATTTAGTCCTTTAGCTTTTAAAGGCAGCTGCTTAATCCAGGTGTCTGATTGGTGTGTCCACATGATACTAAAAACCAAGAAGCAGCCCAAAGATAGATGATTCACATGTGTATTCCTGTCTGATCCTAACCATTTACCCTGCAGGGAATCAGTACTACCTGCTGGTATTGAGATGTTTCAGCTCCATTTTTCCAAGATAGTGTGGTAAAGGAAATTAAGGAGAGACTAGATGGAAAATTGGGAAGAAGAACATTTATTTGGGTGGAGGAGAGGATAACAGGGAAAAGTTTAGATAGTTGTGATAAATGTAAAGGTAATCCTGTAGGCAAAATTGGAAATGGACACAATCTATTCTAGAAACTCTAACTGCTAAGTAACCGTAACAGGCAGAATGAAAACTTGCTTTATTCACTTCTCTATATTCCCAGCACTTCCTCCACTGGTTCTTTCCCAGTGTTTTATATGTGAATATACTGTGACTTTAGACCTCCCTTGAACAGTGCTGAGGTAAGCCCTTGGCAATGTGCTAACATTGATATGGAAACTTCATATAAATTCCACAGAAAATCAGCATTTTTGTTTTGATGATCTGTAGCTGTGTGTGCATGCATGTTTGCATTCAGTCAGGTAGAACTTTCTTAAAAGAGCCTTCAGTGTTCTTCCTCTGGTTATCCATAGACAGTTGCTGGAGTCAGAATTCACACAGTTGCTCTTTGGGTGGAACATTCTTTTTCAAGTGGAACCCTGAAGTGTGCGTTATAATGGAAAGATGACAAATGGATTTCCTTAGAGTTAGGAGGAAGGGTAATGAGAATATGTTGTGTAAATACATTTGTATCTTGTGGGAATTTGATCAGAGCCAAGAAAATATGGGCCTCTACTATTTCTTTGCATGTATTTTCTTCATCTTGTTTGCATGTGCATTTTCCTCTTCTCTGGTTATTTATCTGTATATCCAGATCTACTATATGAAATTTTATAGAGTATGGAGCTGTTTGACAGCAGAGCTTTTTTTTGTTGTTTTACTGAATGTTTTGTTGGTGCATATGGTCTGACATGGATGAGCAGCCACGGTGAGATTTTGGAGTCTATTAAACTGGCTCATTAAAAAGATCAATCTGTTTCTGTAATAACACTGGGAACCATCAGTCACTAAAAGAGGGAAAAACTGACACCTGAGGAGAAAACACATTTTGATAATTTGTTCATGACATGTCACGAACAAAAGAGCGCTCTATATTTTGTTTACAACTTTCGGGCTTAAATTCTGTGATGATTGCTGATTTAATCTACTAAACAGTCCTCACGTATTTCAGGGATGGGTTTTGGCAAATGTAACTTCTCATCTTTAAATGTGATTGTCACTGGTTATATTTTTTCTTTTTTTAAGCATTACTTTTATTTACAGAGAAATGAATACTCTGGGGAAGTCTATGATTTTTTTTTTTTTTTCCTGTATGGAACAGTAAAATTTATTCTACTTCTTTTTAAAAATAGATCTAGGGTGAGTCCCTGAAAAACTATACTAGATTTGTAGGTCTGTGGTAGAATAACTTAGAACCCAAATTAGAAAAGAGACAATCTTCATTTAAAAATCATGCTATTTTTCTTCCTAAAATATTAGAGAAAGTTAATAGAAAGTTCTGATTTCTATTCTTTGTTCATATGTAAAAGTTTATTGTTTATCTTGCCATTTTGTGATGGGAAAAGCTGAGGAAGGGAATACAAACCTTTTTTGGAGCTGATTAAATGAAGAGACCACTTTCAAACAGAGACTAGAAGTTGACAGTCCTCTTTAAAACTGCTCACCATGATGGTCATGAAAACACAGTTTCAAATGGAGCGAGGAGGGAAAGAGCAGTTAGACAAAGGCTGCATTTTTTTGAGAGTACAAAAATAGTTAAAAATTACTATGTTTAAAAGGATACATTTTTTTTTTGTTAATTATCATTTGATGTCTTTTCTCACAGCTTTGATGTTGCAGCCTTTGTTATATTTGTCTTTAACATTGTGCTCTCACCTGTCATGCCGATTTTCTGACTCAGAATCTTCCTGGCTTAAATCAAATCGAATGGTCATTGGTTTTGTATGGATAACACTGTCTCCACTGCCTTCCTCCCCATTTCAAGTGATTTATGTTAAATATTAATCCCCTTCATCTATCTATCTCTATATCTGTATATTTATATATAATCATTTTAATGTAATTATGCTTTAAATTACTCTTAGTTTAACACATCTTGGTTTTTATTATGAAGGCCACATGGTTGCATTAATATGTATTTCCTGCACCCCCAATTATTAAACATTATTTTCTAAAAAGATTTTCTTGAGCTTTAGAAGTATGTAGTTTGTTAGCTGGGGGCAATCTTATAGATTTACAAGGCCAATCCTTTTTTTTTTTTTTTAAACATCTTTATTGGGGTATAATTGCTTTACAATGGTGTGTTAGTTTCTGCTTTATAACAAAGTGAATCAGTTATACATATACATATGTTCCCATATGTCTTCCCTCTTGCGTCTCCCTCCCTCCCACTCTCCCTATCCCACCCCTCCAGGCTGTCACAAAGCACCGAGCTAATATCCCTGTGCCTTGCGGCTGCTTCCCCCTAGCTATCTACCTTACTACGTTTGTTAGTGTGTATATGTCCATGACTCTCTCTCGCCCTGTCAAAGCTCACCCTTCCCCCTCCCCATATCCTCAAGTCCGTTCTCCAGAGGGCCAATCCTTTATCTTGAGAAAACTAAGGATGAAAGAACTTGCTTAAAGTTACAGAGCTTCTTAGTGGAGAAGTTTACCTACCTGAAATCTTCCAGTTGCACAAAATATGATTTAATGTGCAGAATGTAAACAAGGAAAGCTTAACTAAGAATTGTGTCTTTTTCCCTCCTTACTTTCCCTCATTTATTTTTTCTCTGTAATTGCTCATGTGGGCAAATGCAACAGTATAATATTCTGAGGTTTTATAAATTTTTATACTGATAGAGGATTCACAGTAAGCCAGATTTCCTGGCCTAATGAGTAAACTAGAAAACACTGAATGTTGGAGGGTCATAAGGCAGTCATTTTGAAACCGTGTTGGTTGAATGTATAAGATTTGTCAGCAAAGCACACACCAGCGGAACCTATTAAATCCATTTTCCCTTTTCTGCAAAATGAATGAGATTTCAATATTTTTGTCTTTCTAAAGAGAAAAGATAGGTGCACTTTATAAGGAATTGTAGGGACTTCCCTGGCAGTCCAGTGGTTAAGACTCAGCACTTCCGATGCAGGGGGTGCGGGTTCAGTCCCCGATCGGGGAACTACAATCCCTCATGTCGCGCAGCACGGCCAAAAGAAAAAAGAAAAGTTATAAGGAATGGTAGAATTAATTGACTATGCAAATAAGAATTAAATTTTTATTATCTGCCGCATTCAGTTTTCTGTGAAAAAATATGAGGGATTTATACTATATTCACACATTCTTGTTTTGTGTTGCATTTTTTAATGCATTCATCGGTTTCAAGAAGAGAGTAATCATCCCTGTAGAAACGATTTTTTCTTTTTTGTATTAGTCATATCAATTGTGGAAGCTTCTAATGAAATTGCATTAAGTTGCATTTACATGATGAGAAAGATTGTGTGGCTGTAGAGAACATTTTGGTCTCCATACTCCAGCCTCAGCGTAAACTTGCTAGCCTTATTTTTGCTGCTGTCCTAGGCTCTGGCTCTGCTGAACATTGTTCATGCCTTAGTCTGTATTCTGACTGATGGTTTCTGTTCTTTGCCCCAGTTCTTGTATATAATAATTCTATTCATACTTGGCAAGCTAACTCAAGACAGGTTCTACTATTTGAATGAAGGCTTCCCAATCATGAATATTATAATAATGGTTACTATTTACTGAGCACTTAAGATGTGCCAGGCCCATGCTAAATAATTTACATATGAACACACAGCACTTATTTCCTGACAGTCCTATTGCATGGGTTCAGGCTGGCTGGATAATATGTCTGAGGTCACATGGCTTGTAAGAGGCACTGATGGGATTCTAAACCCTAGGTTCTCTGACTTGAATGCCCGCACCCTTATAACTGTGTTTGTAATACCCCAGCCTCTGAACGCCTCAGCTTGAAAAATAAGTGCTTTGGTTAAGTTGTTGAATGCCAAATATGTGTTAGGCTCTTTATGTAGCGTCTCTCATATAGTCCTCTCAGTAGCTCTGAAATAATTGTCCCTATTCTGTGACTCATAGAGATTAAGCCTCCTCAGTTCATATGGCCAGCAAATAGCAGAGCCAAAATTTGAAGCCAACTCCATAGCCCCTGCTCTTTCAAATGTAGTGATCTTTTCTCCTTCTGATCGCCCATACCACTTTTTACTCTTTTTATGGTAGCTGCTGAGTTCAGGTCCTGCGTAGCAGTATAGAAGTCTTGTACCACTAATTAAACTGGGTTTATGGTAAAAAATTTCTTGCTAGCACACTTTCAAAAAGCATTTAAGTCTACTACTAAACCATAATCTTAAGGGAGGGTGTTGGGGATCATGTCTTGCTTACTTTTGTATGTCCAGTAAAGCTCAGGATAGTGCATGATACACATACCGGCTATCTAAAACAAAACAAAGCAAAACACCACAAAACAACAACAACAAAACACTAGTTGAACAAATAAATAATCAAAATTAAACTTAATACAGTCGTTTTTAGTAGTATAGCAAATTGCCCTCTCCCCTAAGAGTTTTTTTGCTTTCTTGTTTACTTTCTTTCTATCATTTTAAAAAGTGTGTCTCTGAAACACCTACAGCCATGAAAGCAGCCAGGAACAAAGTGCCATCATTGATTCACTAAAAAGAAAAAATTAGAGGGCTCCAGTTGAAATGTGTAGATGACAGGTTAGAATAAGAAAGCATAGTTCCACAGGCTAGAAAGCCCAGAGATAAACCCACACACATGTGGTCACCTTATCTTTGACAAAGGAGGCAAGAATATACAATGGAGAAAAGACAGCCTCTTCAATAAGTGGTGCTGGGGAAACTGGACAGCTACATGTAAAAGAATGAAATTAGAACACTTCCTAACACCGTACACAAAAATAAACTCAAAATGGATTAAAGACCTAAATGTAAGGCCAGACACTATAAAACTCTTAGAGGAAAACATAGGCAGAACACTCTATGACATAAATCATAGCAAAATCCTTTTTGACTCACCTCCTAGAGAAATGGAAATAAAAACAAAAATAAACAAATGGGACGTAATGAAACTTAAAAGCTTTTGCACAGCAAAGGAAACCATAAACAAAATGAAAAGACAACCCTCAGAATATGAGAAGATATTTGCAAATGAAGCAACTGACAAAAGATTAATCTCCAAAATTTACAAGCAGCCCATGAGCTCAATATCCAAAAAACAAACAATCCAAAAATGGGCCCAAAAATAGAACTACCGTATGACCCAGCAATCCCACTACTGGGCATATACCCTGAGAAAACCATAATTCAAAAAGATACATGTACCACAATGTTCACTGCAGCACTATTTACAATAGCCAGGACATGGAAGCAACCTAAGTGTCCATCGACAGATGAATGGATAAAGAAGATGTGGCACATATATACAATGGAATATTACTCAGCCATAAAAAGAAACGAAATTGAGTTATTTGTAGTGAGGTGGCTGGACCTAGAGTCTGTCATACAGAGTGAAGTAAGTCAGAAAGAGAAAAACAAATACCGTATGCTAACGCATATATATGGAATCTAGAAAAATGGTACTGATGAACTTAGTGGCAGGGCAGGAGTAAATACGCAGATGTAGAGAATGGACTTGAGGACAAGGGGAAGAAGAGGCTGGGATGTAGTAAGAGAGTAACATTGACATACGTACACTACCAAATGTAAAGCAGATAGCTAGTGGAAAGCTGCTGCATAGCACAGGGAGATCAGCTCGGTGCTTTGTGACCACCTAGAGGGGTGGGATAAGAACAGTGGGAGGGAGGCTCAAGGGGGGGAATATGGGGATATATGTATGCATATAGCTGATTTACTTTGTTGTACAGCAGAAACTAACACAACATTGTAAAGCAATTATACTCCAATAAAGACGTATTTAAAAAAAACAAAAAAAACCAATGTGGTTCCAGACAGCAGGAGCAGTAGCAACTGAATACTTCAGCAGTGGTCAGAAATTAGTGAAGACAAGGGGACAGCCGCTCCCAGGCAGTCTGACTGTTCAGCAGATGGAGAGCTCCAGGGACATGTGACTGAAAGTTTCCACCTTCTCTTTGGGGGAGGGAAGTCTCTGGGAACCCACATATTGTAATCCTTAAGGGCCCAGGTATCTTGTTTTTGTCTGGAGGGGCCAACATCTACCTGCATCTATCTTTTTTACTCCAGAAGGTGTTAGCCCGCCTCTTAGGAAGTTATCTCCTAGGTTGTGGTTTAGCAATAGAGAGATGGAAGGCACTTCTTTCCATGTGGCCCAGTAGTGTTGGTCCTGTGTCACTCAGTGCTTTGTTTTTCACCATCTGAACATCCCACTTCCTGCAGGGTGATATTTCTGCAAACATAGAAATCACTGCAGGTTGTCCATGAAGAATCAGGTTTGATTTTCTTTTTAAGGAAGCAGGGGAATTTGTAATGTATTTTGTTTCAGATACATTATTCAATACCAATATAGGGTGTTATATAAAATTCTTATCTAAACTCAACCTATTTCCTAAAAATTCCTGAAGAGACCTTTTACTGAGTTGTGTTTTGAAAATATGATGCCCTAAATGACCACTCCCCCGCCCTTTAATTCAGTGTCTAGTCTTTCTGTGGAAGCCTTAACAAACTGCATGTGTTAGAAAAGGGAAGGAAGCTTTGCTTAAGATTAAGTTATTAATGTCTTTGGGCTTTACTTTAACAGAACTGTCACCTCCTGAGATTTAGATATATGCTTCTTTCTAAAATAAAAAGTAAAAAATTGTTTGTTTTTTTAAAGACTCAGCCAGTGTCTCAGCCCTGGTTCTGGCTGAGATACCTGCAGAGTAAGACAAGGGCTTGATAAGGCCAAGATAATGTGTCCTGGGGTAGGGCAGAAGGACCTATGCCAGAGAAGCTTATGAGACCATCAGCAGGACTTTTTTTTGGAGAAGAAAGTTATAGAGTGACTTCCAAGTTTCTATTTTGGTGGCTAAGTAAAAGGTGGCATCATTGACTGGTGGAGGAAGTACCAGAGAAAGACGAGGTCAGTTTAGACATGTGCCGTTTGAAATACATGTGGTCAGTTGGAGAAGTCAGCACCTAAGGCATGTATTTGTTTGTAACAGGACTAATATCAGAATTTTTAAGTTTCTTCCTTGCCATCCTCAGGTTTATTATGCTATACCAATTTGCCTTTCCCTAGAACAATCTTTTAGTGCTGTTTTCCGCACTTAAAAAACATTTGAATCTAGAAAAAAACTTATGTCTGTTCCTGTCATGTAAGAAATTGATTGGTCCCTTTATTCTAGTTATTGCCATGATCTTAATAATTTCTTTCTTCATTCTTCCCCATTTTCATGTTACTAAGGAATTGTCAGTGCATACTAGCCTATTATGACATTTAAAATATTTTATATAGAGGAAAGTTTTTTTAAAAGTTTGTTTTCTTTCTCAAGTAAGTCAGTTTACAGCCTCTGTTTTGAGGAGCTGAGAGAGAACAGCCTGAAGTGGGGTAAGGTGTAAATTAGGTTGTCTCTTAAGTGTTTTGTTTTTTTTTTTTCTTAAACAGGTATTGTTTCGTATCAGTTTCATTTTACTGGGCAGGAAACTGAAGCCAGGTTATCTCAGGGTCACATAGCTGAGTCCTGAGCAGTCTTCTACTCTTAGGACATCAGACCCTGAGAGAGAAGTGATTGGGATCTAATTGTTGAAGTAGTTAGGTTATATTGAGGAACATTTCTCCTGGAAGGGAGATAGAATATAAAAAACAAACCAAAAAATGCCTTCTAGAAACCCATGAGACATGACAGACTTCCCACTAGAATTTGAGTTATTTTGAGAATATGCTAGTATGGGACAATGAAAAGTATTCGTTAGTTTTGCCTAATACATTGTGAGAAGGTAAGAAACATTCAGATTTGGAATTTGCCCCCAAGCAAATGAGGTTTTAGATAGTTTTAGGCATTTCTAAGAAGCAGACAAACAAATAGCAATTAAGTTGTTTTGGTTAGCTTTCTGGACATACATCCTTTGAATAGGGTTGGCTTTATAGGTAGACTTGAGTGGTTGGAGGAAGCACAGGGAGACTTCTCATAACTATTTATGTGGGCCGTTTGAATGCTTTGCTGCTGAAATATACCTACCTCTGTGAGGTGATGAGCTTTATTGTTTCAATAGCTGCAAGAGTGATAAGACCCAGAATAGGGACTGTCACTGCAAGGACATGATAGAAATGAGAGGACAGACTCAGGAGCTAGCCCTGCTTCTTAGGACATTACTGTCCTTGCTTTAGGAGGGAAAAAAGCTTCAATACAGGCTCATTGAAGTAATAGCACTGATCAGAGGGTTGATCTGACAGCAAAGATAAATAACGTATCTAACTACTTTGAAAATAGTAAGAATTCTTCCAGTGTTGAATGTTCTTGTTATCTTTGAACAAGGAGACACAAAACCAGTAAGTTGAGTTGGTTTGACACAATTGGATCAAAGATGTTTTGATATTTAGAAATGTTTTGATGTTTATATATTTAGGCTGCTATAAGGTATTTAGAGAATATTTTTTATTTTTGCACAAAAAAAGTTATACTCCACTTATAATTATTATAAAATATTGGCTATATCCCCTGTGCTGTACAAATGACATTTAGAAATAAATATAGAATAACTGAATTGCAGAGTTTTCAAACTAGAAGGGACCTCAGAAATTATCCTAGTCCAGTGGTTTTCAAACTTGATTTTAGCAGCTTTTTCCTTCAGAAATGAAACCTTAGGTGGAACCTCAACTTTTAAAATAGATAAGAATGATAAGTGGGTTCCTCTGGCCCTTTAAATCTTGATTGTTTGGGGTAAAAGCTCTTTATTGCCTGCAGAATCCCTAAGCACCTCAAGTGGCACAGTTTGAAAACCACTGATCTAGTCCAACCCTTTCATTTTACAGATGAGCAAACTGAGGTCCAGAGAGGTTAAGTGACATGCCCAAGGTCACACAGCTAGTCGTGGAAGAGCCAGGACTAAATCTCAGGTCTCTTGATTCCCAGTCCAGTGCTCTTTCCACTACACCACACTGCCAGTAAGGTAGGTGCTGTGTTGACATTATATTCATAGCTACTAATAGTCTTCAGTATTTTCCAACTGATTTATGCTGGAAATGTTTATGCATTGAATGTTGAAGTGTATTATTCAGAAATGTGTAGGATATGGAAATACAGATTAGAATCACATAAATATCCTCTTCGAAGATATATATCTAGAATGTTTCCATTCACTTTTAAAAATTATTTTGAAGCAGTGCATTGTAACGTTTGAGACATTTTAGTCTGGTCAATGATCAATATGTACGGAGTCAGAATATTTTACTGTAGATACTTTGACAGGAGCAGCATTGAGACTTCTGTTTGACACTCCCATGGGGACCATGCCCTGCTGGCATTTCCAGTGTTGGACAGTCACCTGGCTCCAGAACATCTTTCACCAGCATGTATTGGGCATATATTCATTTCCCATTGAACTCTGCAGTTTCCCTCAGTTCTTAGTGTGCCTGTACTTTCTATCTCTAACTTCTCTGTCCTTTATAATCTGATGTGTGCAAATTGTCACTGGGGTTCTACCCTAAAGGGACATAAAGGGCGATTCATTGTAGAATCCTCTAGCCCCTAAATGATCTCTGTTGTCAAGTCAGTTTCCATTCACATCCCTCCAGTTTTATCAGACAAAGACTATCCCTGGGCACTAGGAAAGTGGGAAAAGTGTCTAAAGTATCTAAACCTAACCAACCTAAAATCAAAAAAAGGTGTGCAGATGTAAATTCCCTGGCAGTCCAGTGGTTAGGCACTGCCATGGCCTGTGTTCAGTCCCTGGTCGGGGAGCTAAGATCCCACAAGCCGCACGGCAAGGCCAAAAAAAAGGCACTCAGAAATCTGTAGCTACTGTGATTTGGTAGAATTCTTATGGGGAAATTTCCCAGGGAAAATAGATGCTGCCACTGGTCTAAGGATAGAGAGCTGGTCTTGTGAGGAGAGCCAGCTACTAGGTAAAAAATTAGTTTGGGAGCTGTGCTTGCAGTCAAAGTGGAGGTGATGCATTCCTATCTTACAGACTACACTGAGTTCATCTCTTAGAGATACGTTCAGTCAGAAAATATTTCTTTAACCCTACTTCTGTTTGAGAATCTAGGAGCAGTTAACAGGTCTCATTTATAGAATGTGTTCCTTCTGAAAGACAAGTACAGTTTTGTGTATCACATGATGAAATGCAGTCAGGGTGTGCCTGCCCTGCCCTAAGATCTCATGACTTCAGACAGGTCACTTGTGGTCTCTGGGCATGTGTTTCCTCAACTTTAAAAGAAAGGGGTTTGCCTCAATCTTTCTTCTAATCCCAGCTGGCTCTGTATGACTGCTGATTGAGTATCTTGGTAGCCCAAGGTAATGTCAGTCCCAGACATTATGTTGTTTTATTGCATTAATTAAGTTAATTAATTCAGTTTGATCAGTGCTTTGTAATAGAACTTTCTGACATCATGGAAATGATCTGTATCTGTGCTGTCCAGTACCATAGCCACTAGCCACAGGTGGCGATTACACTTGCAATGTGGCTATTGCTACCGAAGAACTGGATTTTAAACTTTATTTAATGTTAATTCACTTTTTAAAATAAATTTATTTATTTATTCGTTTAAGTTTTGGTTGCATTGGGTCTTCGTTGCTATGTGCGGGCTTTCTCTAGTTGAGGCAAGCGGGGTTTACTCTTCGTTGCGGTGCGTGGGCTTCTCATTGCAGTGGCTTCTCTTGTTGCGGAGCGTGGGCTTTAGGTGCGTGGGCTTCAGTAGTTGTGGCGCGCGGGCTCAGTAGTTGTGGCTCGCGGGCTCTAGAGCACAGGCTCAGTATCTGTGGCGCACGGGCTTAGTTGCTCCGCAGCATGTGGGATCTTCCCGGACCAGGGCTCGAACCCGTGTCCCCTGCATTGGCAGGCGGATTCTTAACCACTGCGCCACCAGGGAATCCCTGTTAATTCACTTTTAATTTAAGCAGCCACATGTGGCTACTGTATTGAACAACACAGCTCATAGATGTCCTCTGACATGGAAGTCAGACATAGCTTGGATCGGTGCAATAGGTATACCTGAAGAATTCACCAAAAGAGTGACGCTGTTGTACCTTGATGAATCTTCACCAAATACAGTTGATCCAAGGGTAATTTGTTAGAAATCAAGTGTTCGCTTTTGAGTGAAAATGTTATCTGCAGAGTGGAGATCAGGCTTCCTCTTATTTGTGACCGAACCACATGAACTTCAACTGAAAGATGTTTGCTAATTTGATGAGAAGTGGAACATTTTCTCCTGTGCAGTCATGTGATCATTTAGGCCTCAGCATGGGTTTTAGTGAATTCCCACAGGTCTAGGAAGCTGAGTTTAGAAAGTTTCTGGCCAGTAAAAGAATTTTGTTTACTGTTTATATTACAAGTTCAAATGTGAGTGTCCAAACTATGCTGGTTTCTGAGTACATTATGAAACAAACTCTTTTTCTTCCTCCCTCAGAACCAAAGAAAATGGCTTTGACAGAGAGCCTTTGCACTCAGAACATCCAAGCAAGCGACCATGCACTATTAGCCCAGGCCAGCGGTACAGTCCAAATAATGGCTTATCCTACCAGCCCAATGGCCTGCCTCACCCCACCCCTCCTCCACCTCAGCATTACCGTTTGGATGATATGGCCATTGCCCACCACTACAGGGACTCCTATCGACACCCCAGCCACAGGGACCTCAGGGACAGAAACAGACCTATGGGTAAGACTGAAGGATCTCTTCACTTCTTTTGGGACTGTATGCTTCAAGACTTGCATCATTACTTCTCAGCTAAACTCGAGGCTTGATATCTGTGATGGGGTAAAAATTCCCTTTCTTTATGTAGTGTCTCCTTTATGAGAAAACTTTGTTGGTATTACTGTGTCCTTTAACAGCTGTGCTTTCTCTCTCTTAATTACTTACGTTCTTTGTGACAGCAGGTTATTATTTGGGGGGGGGCATCTAAATACAACCTCCTGAACTGTATTAACATACGCAAAACAAGTTTTTAATTTTTTTTTTAATATGAGGGATTTCGTATGTAGTTAGTCTGCCACAAGTATTTTTAAAAAATCAGTTTATTTCATTCTATCTTTTATTTCAGATAGTCTCAAAGTTCATTTGGAGTTTTCCAGTCTCTGTGATAGTCTGTATTTGAAAAATACAATATGGTATTATTATGTCTGTGGTTTAAGTCAACAGATGTTCTTTGAGGAATGATTTAGTACTTTTTTTTGTTTTCCAACTTAGAAGTGTCAGTGATTCAATTTAGTGTTGACAATTTAGTGTCAAAGATCAGAATACCAAAGAAGGGAATGAGTTTGGGTAAATACGTGTTCTCTTTGCCTGTGTTCATTCCTTCTTTGCATAAAACTGTTGGAAGTGAAGCATTTAGGAGACACTGTCTTCTAAAGAACAGGTGCTCACCATGAAAAATGAGAAGGAAGACGAATAGGTAAGTTTTGATACATGATCAGTGTTTGAGGTGATAGCATTAGAGTACTGTTCCTGTTCCTGGGGCTTCTTGAATTCTTGATTTTTCGCAAGTCAGTCTAGTGATAAACTGAGAGCAATAGTCAGCCCTCTCTCTAGTCTTTTTCTGTCCCCTGAATCCATGCTGTCCAGCAGCAGGACTGCCTTTACCTCTTAGCTGGTTGCTGACAAACTTCCCTGACATGGGACGGTTTGGTGGGCAAGATACTGGAAGCAGCACAGGACGAAGTCCAAGTAGAAAAGCAGAACACAGAGCTGAAGGCGCAGAACTTGGGAAGCAAGGCAAGTTCCCTGCCTGAGTAGTAGGACAACGTTTTTTTTAGCCACAGGCAGAGAGCGTGTGGTGAGCAGAGGTTTATGTTAGACTTCTAACTAGGTTAGTAGGACATAGGGGCTTCCATATGTAGGGTCTTTTGCTTGAAAACACAACCCTTCAAATGTTTAGAAAGCAGAAAGGGAGAGTCAGGTTGAGGGGAGGGGCGATGGAGGCCCTGGATGTGAGATAGTAAAATAGTAGTTTCACTTCCCCACAACATCATTTCTACATTTATATAGTGTGTCAGACAAATGGCTAAGCATATAATTTGTTCTTTCTTAATAACCAATCTGTCTAATGTTCTCTCAGGTACCATTTCGAAGAGCTCTCAAAAATGGTTATGTTATTTCTCAGTCTGGACTGATATTTTGACCCTGAAATCAAATGCGATAACAACTCCCTTCAAAGCAAAAGCCTTGCCATTTATTTATGACTAATGCCCTCAAACCATGATTGCTTATTTTCAAATAGAAGTGGAGTTACCAGGTCATTGTAAGACCAACTCAAGATACCCCACTTTGTAAGTGCCAGGAAATGGCCTATTTCTTAGGCAGCAGATTCTATTTTATGAAATATTAGTTCCAGTACACTACAGAGTAATCAACAAGGAACTAATTATGCTTATATTCAATGATTATGTTTTCATCTAGTAATATAAAATATTCCTTTATGGGTTATATCTGTACCCACTGGTTTTATGTGATTTTTTTTATCAGACCATGTTCCTTACCTTTTAATTATATTAGCTTATAAAACTAATAGTGGTAATCTTTATAAATATACACAACTACTTAACCGTCCCTGAAGTCTGGCATAGTTTAGTATGTGTTAAAGTAAAGTAAAACCTTGACGTATGAGTAACAAATCATGGTGTTACATCAGGCTGCCATTTTGAGAATATAAAAATGGTCATAAATGTATACTCAGTCTGGTACGATTTATAAATGTCTGTCATATGTAGAGACATATTTGCAGAGATGTGTACTCACTAGAATCTTTTAATAAACTAATTTTACAGGCAGCATTAGTTTATAAATAAACTTAGAGTTTCAGCCTAGTTAGGAATTGGGTAAGACTCAACATTAGTGTCAGATTGCCCACGAATGAAAATGTGTTTTAATGAGTCTGAACTGCTTTCCCCTAGTACATCCCTCTGGTATTATGGATATAAATAAAAATTGTGTGGTGATGAATATTTAAGTATCTGAAATAGACAAATTAATAAATGTAAAAATTTGAGTTGTTTTATTTTTTCTTTTTAAAGATTTGGCTGTATCCAACAAATGACCTTCAGAGTTCAAAAGCAGCAAACATATGAGACCTGTATTTTTTCACCAAGTACTTGGGCTCAAACATGTTTCTAATGTACTTATTATTTTTCTATTGTTGTTAAGTGAGATGATGCTTAGCACTGTTCCACAAATGCTGTTATCCCATTAGCCACAGACATCCTATTGCTCGTTAATATTATTCCCAGTGGTAGAGCTCATGTCACTATTGATTTAATCTGCTGAAGTTTTGAAACTTTTAAGACTTCTGAAGTTCTTGGTCTTTATATAGGCCAATATAGTAAGAAGCCTCCATCATGAATCTTAACACCGCATTTATATCTTTATCACTCTCCAGTTGTTTTCTGTGATGACTCATTTCAATGGTAGTGCTTTTTCCCTAAAACACAGGCAAAAAATAAGTCAACAAAAATAACATGTTTGCAAACATTTCAACTTGAAATTGTCACAACAGAGAAATAACTAAATATTACTCTTCTCCAATGTCTTTTCTATTATGCAAATTATTAAAGCTTATTTGCAATTTTACTTTTTTACCAATAGGTGGCATTGACAATTTTAGCTTTAAAAATGTATTTCAGAATATATTCTAATTGGAGAGGAATGGTGCAGTGTTTTTTATTTAGCTTTTAATTTAGTCTGAGAAAGCTGACATGTATGTGCTCACTTCCATCAGCTATAAATTAAATTGTATTTTCATGGTTGGCTGAAAAAAGTCATATGACTCATTATCTTTATTTCCCTAAATCAGCTAAAAGGGGATTTCTAACCACTCAGATTTCACAAAAAGTGGAATGCAGTGTCTCATAACTTTTATTGTCATTTAACTCCTACATAACTCCCTCAGAAAAAGAGCCTAGGTGTCTATAGAAGCCTAAACCATGTCAAACTTAATTTGCTATTCAGAGTAACAGTGAGAACTGGCAACTAAAATGAATAGTTTTAATTGTTTAAAATGGAAAATCTTGCCATAGCCTAGTGCCTTTCCTTGATAGTAGAACATGAGGTGTTTTACACAATTTGTCAGAAGAGCCACACGTTTCTAGGTATCTCTGATTAGACCCTTTCTTTCACCCTGTCCCTTTAGGAAGACACATTAATTTTTTATTTTGATAAGCATCCTGGCTAATTGCTCATGTTCGTTACTATTGTTCTCACTTGGTAAGTGTTTCCTTATTACCTTTTCATGGTAGCATCTTAACTGTGATGCTAAAGAGCATTAATATTTATGTTGTGGACTACAAATTAGGATTTTTAATTTCTTAGCTTGGATTTATGGTATTTGTCCAAAATTATATCTGGTATGTTGATTTTGTTTTCATAGAGGATGTCCAATTTATTTTTATTTTTTACTTTTTGATAAATTGAATGAGTATATTTTGCTTTTATGTTATGCAGGCCCTCTCTTCATGGCCTAATTTTATCATGAAGGTGTATGTAATAGGATTGTGTTCATTTATACTATGCTGAAATGTGGAATAGTTTTACCGTGCTTGTTTTAGAAAAGCATATCCCTATTCATGTAAAACAAATTATGCCTACTTCGTTTTTAATTCAGGAAAGCCACACTTTGAAACCACTTAATGTATACTTGTGGTTTCTTGTATTTATTAAGATTCAGGATATATTTATATTTTCACTTCGGGAACATTATATGGATAACTGGCTCAGGGCTTGGTATCTCTTCATGTGTAAAAGAAATGGTTCTGACCAGATGACCTCTAAAATTCCTTCTAGTTTTCTAACATTTTATCATTCTATGAGAGACCCATGAGGTAATTCTGAATCTGAATATGACTCATGCCTCCGTTCAAAAATCGAATATATTTTCACATCCTTTAGTTTGCCCACATAGTCTTTGCTAAGTGCCTATGCGCATATGGATTATGTCCTTAATGTTTTAGGGTGATTCAACCTTCTTCGTATTTATAGGGTTGCATGGCACACGTCAAGAAGAAATGATTGATCACAGACTGACAGACAGAGAATGGGCAGAGGAATGGAAACATCTTGACCATGTAAGATGTTGGTAATCATTTCAAAAAATGTTTTGAAAACAGCTGGAGTGAGGTGACATGATAAAAGTGTGGGGATGCTTTGAAGGTATTTTCTGCCATCCTTGAAAAAGTAATAAATGAGAATGTTTAAAGTAGAATATAGGATTTGATTTCTAAATTGATATCAAGGCCACTTATATAAGAGAAGTGTTTAGATCATGGAAAGGATTCCCTAAAGCCAGATCAGTGGGCTGCTGTTTTATTTGTAGAGAGTTATTTATTTTATCCAGTAATGGGATTAGTATTTGGAAAGATGGGTTTACTTCAGCTGAAATATCCCTGTCATGCCTCCCACATTTTATTCTCATTCCTATTGAGTTAACTCATCTATTGGATCTCTGTGTCAAATCTAACCTTTGAAAATATTAGACAGAAGCCTTCAGAATAAAATAGCATTCTTCATTGTCCTAAAATAGTTTGTTTCACTACCCACCAAAGTCTATGAGTTGTGGTGATTGATAATATATCCTTCCTTTCTCCCCCTGCCCATTTCTTCCATAGCTGTTAAACTGCATAATGGACATGGTAGAAAAAACAAGGCGATCTCTCACTGTACTAAGGCGATGTCAGGAAGCGGACCGGGAGGAATTGAATTACTGGATCCGGCGGTACAGCGATGCTGAGGACTTAAAAAAGGGCGGCAGCGGTAGCAGCAGCCACTCCAGGCAGCAGAGTCCTGTCAACCCAGACCCAGTGGCGTTAGGTATCTTTTCTTCAGATGGACGTATTGAACAGATACTTCTTATGCTATTAATGCCGATTTTATTTTTAACTCGTCTTTTCAAAAATAAAGGCTATACAGGGAATTGTAGAACAATAAACACTTTATATCCTCAGATATGTCTTGTCTGTTAGGCAGATTGGCATAGAAAGAGGCAGTTACAAAAATTAAACTCCTTTTCTAGGTTAATGTTTTGGGCTTATGACAAAGCTTCAAAGCTGGACCAGAATTTCACATGAATCACTAAAATGCGTGCTCCTTCATAAAATAGCTCTTTGGACCCTGTCTCCAACCTGCAAAGACAAAATCTCTGGGAGTGGGCTTGGAGCTTCTAGCAAGCTCTCCGGGGAATTCTGCTGCACCCTAGTGTTTGAGAGTAATTTATCTCAAAACGCTTCCAGGAAGAGACCTAAGGGCTCTATAGTTTGCCCACTGCCACTTGAAAATTAGTGATACAGATTTAGCTCTTCCATGACCTTAACTTAGATTGCTTAACTGTGATTTTATTAATTCTAGTAACTTACAGGACTATTAATATAGCAATGCTTTAGAAATTGAATGCGTACATGTAGCCGTATTTAGTATTGAGATTTGGGAATTGTTGGGGTTATAAATAGAATGTAATCCCAAGTATATGGAAAGAAAATTTGAACCTGAAATAATTTTTGAGTGGCCTGTGGACTTTTTCCTAAATTAATAATAAGCTACTGTCATTTACGTCCCTGGCCACTACTTGTATATACAGTCTGAGTCAACTTAATGGAGATGGATTTGTGTTGACCCCTGTTCTCTCATCTCATTTTTCTTATGTGCTTAGCCCCACACCTGCTACCTAGCTTAGGTTAGGGTACAGTCCATGCTGTAAAAACAAAACTAATTACCTGTGTGCAGATTAAGCTCGTGACTTTGGCCTCATTATCATCCATGGCTGATTATCAAATATTTAAAACTTGAAGTATATTATCTGGCTATTGATCACATTATCTTTTTTATTAAAATGATTCCTAGTCATTAAAATTTCCTTTGCACTTAGGTTCGTCGATTCCTGCTAATCCCTGAATGCTGAATGTCTATTGCCATAATAAGTATTAAATAAAGGAAGATTCCAGGTCATTTAATTTACCCAACAAACATTATTCTAAAGGATATTTTAAAGAGAAAAGTGTTGTTAGCTTATGTTAAGGCAAGCAGTGAAAATAGGTTTAAGTTTAATTTGAACCAAATTAAACCAAACTGTTTAGAATAGAATAAGCATCTTGCTTTTCACTTCTGTATTGTGAAACAAAATTGGCTAATAATAATAATAATAAAGAGAATATTTGTAATCATCCAATCTAGGCAAAAATTGAGAGCCTTAAATTAAACAAAACTTTGGGAGTAAAAATATCCATTTTAGCTGGCTCTATTGAACAAATTCATCGAGTCAGTGCTTATTTGTTGAACCTGGCTTACTGTGTGTCAGGCATCATGCTAGGCACTGTAATAAAGGAAAAATATTCTTAATTCCTTCCTTTGAGGAACTTTTAAGCTAGTGGAAGAGATAGGCAAGGAGATAGCTAGTGGTCATACCAGCAGGCCGCTCAATTCAGTCCTCTGCACTGACAGGATTAATATTATCTGCTGTCTATTGTAAAAGAAAAAATTCAGAAATGGATAGGATTTCAGACCTATGTGAATTATATTCAGCACACTGAACATAGGACCGTTATCATATAATCACCTATAGTCACGCATTCTAGTGATGCAAGTGTTCATCGTTCTCCAGGAAGCTAGGTTTAGTTTCCCTGTTATGTAATCAAAAGAATAAACTTGGTTTTAAAAACTCCTTAAGAGTACACAAATTACATTACTTTTAATGATGCTTAATGAATTCATATTTTTGGTAAAAGAGAGATCGCTTTGGTTTTAAGCTTTTATAGATTGTATTTTTCAAAGACTACAAGTAGTTCATTTCTTTGTTGGGACTCTGTTAAAACAGTCCTATTCTTTAGGGACACAGAACCCTAGATTGCGTTTTAAAGAAACTTACCACAGCCATAGGGAGAACCTGTCAAGAGCCACACAATATGCAAGTTTTAGCATCCAACAGTTATATTTCACTGGTGTCTTTTGCCAGTAGATTCCTGAAGTCTTCGAGTTCCATCCATCTTGTGAGCTGGGCTACGGCTATAAATAAGGCAGGTAGTTTGTAATCATGGGGCACAATCATTTACATTAAGTGCTTTCTGAGGTTTTCTCTTAGGCTTTGGAGTCGAATGTATTAGTGTGTGTAATTAAAGGATTAAGGATATTGACTGATAAATTTATGGATATGGATTTATGGATATAGGCATATGGATATGCCTAAGAGCTCCATATCCTATGATTATTCTGCATGTGTTTCCTTTAGCTGGATTCTCTTAATTCTTAAGCTGCTGTCTGGTCTCAAATGAGACCTTCAGAATAATGTTATAGAAGATATCTTTAGTTCAAAATATTGCCCTAGTCACATTCCTATCTTAGAAACAATGACAACATTTAGTCATACACTCATGTTTAGCATTTTAAATTGTATTTGGTGACTGTACAGAGAAAAATGTAACTTCCATAACTGTTGTGTTTGTTAAACTCATTCCCATTCTCGCTTTTGAAATACATCCATAGTATTAAGTCAGTTTGAGGGATTGGTAAGATAACATGATTAATCTATTACTAATTGAATTTGGGGAGCTCCCCCCAGATATTAAGTAAAGACTATTTTAAATGAGTAGCCTCTTAAACAGTTTTAAAGCTGAGTACACACTAAGTCCATGTTATTTCTACTCTTTAAGTCAAAAACAGGTTGTTATCTTGAAGGACTTTTGAAATAATACACTTTTCCTTGAAATAATAGATTTTAGTTATTTGTATTATTACTATAACTCACTTGCTTTCCAGGAAAAAACTCCAAATATCCAAGTCTTAAGAAAATTAGAAAACTATTTTTTTTAACAATTTTAAATTTTTTAAAACAATTTAAAAACTATTTTTTAAACCTTAGAAAGAGGTTTTTGTTTTAAATGAAATGATACATCAACTTGATCATTCACAGAAGGCTTAGAGTTTCATAAGTTTGTTGAATTAATACCACCTCCTGCCTCAAGTAATTGGTACAGAAATTAATATTTTAAAATTCCTTTGGCTGACAAGTTTTATCACTGTCACATGATTGAATTATAGAGTTTCCCATTAACTGTCTCAATGCTCAGGAAATCTAGCATGAAAGTTAAAGGCACAGGATTTGAGCAGATGTCTGGATCTGAATCCCTGGTTCTTCTTACTAGTTTTGTGACCTTTGGCAAGTAACTCTCTGCCTCAGTTTCTTCATCTGTTAAGTGGGGATGGTAACAATACATATTTCATAAGTGTTTCTGTATTAAATGAGTTAATAGTTATACAGCATATGGGACAGTGCCTGACACATAGTAGATGTGCTATAAGTAATAGCTATTATTATGATTTCTAACATGCAATCTCACAGTTTAGAGAGTAGCGAGCCATACATAAAATTAGTGTTATTGCTTGGCACACAAGTTTATGAAATTATAGTAGATTCTTAGATATTTTTTCATTCCAAAGGTATTTCCAAGCAGTAATGTTTAGGTGGCTAATTTATATAATAGGCACAGAAACAAGAAAAGGGGAATTCCATCTTAAATACAGTAAATCTGTTATACCTTTGGGACCCTAATTCATAATACAGGACTATAGAAAAATAGTTTACTCCCATCCAAAGGAATATATTTTTCTACTTCTATACTATCAGATTATAAAAACCACAAACAAGTTATTCAGAGTATATCTGCATATAAAAGTTTAGATTTTATGTACTTGTATTGATTCCTTTTAAATTACATCATGAAATTCATTTCAAGACGATGCATCTGAGCTCCTAATGTAAAGTGCCTACTGTATTTTAAAGAGTCTACTATATTTAGTATATTGGGTTAAAAAAGATGTGACTACTAGTTAAATATGTCCATCTTTGAAAAACAAGAAGAGATGGTTGCCTCCTACAGCATTAGGTATTTTTATTGTTAAAGATGAAAATCCTAATGTAGTTCTTGGCTTCTAGGTTGGGTTGGGCTTCTGAACATAAAGTTGAGATTTCTGGATTTATTATCCTTTAAAACAAAAATAAGTAACATTTCTAAAGATGAACTCATTTAACCCTTCCTTTCTTTTGATGGTTTTTGTAATAGATATTATCATGATCACAGCCTCATTCTGCCCACTACAGGATGAAGGCCATAACATAGGTGCTGCCAAGCTTTGAGCATTGCTGTCCTGGGTCATATGAGGTCACATTGGTTCTCCAAAGGCCATCAGCTCATCCCTTCATGTATATTGATGGCGGCCCTTGCTGTATCTAGTATCCAATGGTCTCCATCTGTCGTAAGTGTAGTGCATCTTCCATCTCTTCCATACATCATAGAGTGCTTTTTCTGTCTTTTCACATTTCTTAAAACATTTCCCCCACTTCGACTTGGTCTCATTCCATAGATGTATCTTCTGGGGGCTCCCCTCCTCCTCTTCTTTCATCCCCAAGCAGTTTGCATCCCAAAGTAAGCTAAACTTAATTTATAAGGTCTTTTCTATAATTTTTCTGTCTTTCAATAGTTACATATGTATACATTTCACATTTTAAACCATCTCGCACAGACTCTTCTGTTTTTGTTTCACCACTGCATTTTAGAACAACCATCTGTTTTACAGCAACTTATATTTTATAGGTGGTCAAGATTTAATGGTTAAAAATTAGCTTCTTCAGAATCTGAGCCTTAGAATGTTTTGCATAAGTTTGTCTAGATTCACCAATAATCTAAAATAAGAAAGTCTTAAGAGAGAAGTTGTCTCTTGTAATATTGATCAATTTCAGGATTTGTTTTGGCTTTTCACTTTTTTTTTTCTTTTCTTTTTTGCGGTAAGCGGGCCTCTCCCTGTTGTGGCCTCTCCCGTTGCGGAGCACAGGCTCCGGACGCGCAGGCTCAGCGGCCATGGCTCACGGGCTCAGCCGCTCCGTGGCATGTGGGATCTTCCCGGACCGGGGCACGAACCCGTGTCCCCTGCATCGGCAGGTGGACTCTCAACCACTGCGCCACCAGGGAAGCCCTGTTTTGGTTTTTTAAACTCAATTTTGCATATGTGGACTCTGTTATTGCTACTAGTTAATCAGAAGAGAAAATATTAAATTAATCATTCAGTTTCTGTAGCTATTAAAGTAGTATTTGTCAGTGAATCAAAATAGTTTCTGAGCAGTACCTCTACTGTCATCACTTCATTCTTTCTGTTGGTACACCTGATGCTTAGCTAGGACACAGTAACTTAGAACTGGAGGGGATATTGTAAAATAAGTATATATATATGTAAATAGGTGTATATTATATAAAAAATTTTATTTGCCTTTATATTCTGCAGCATTTTGAGAAAAAAAACAGTTTCTTTTATAAAGTAGGATAGGATTAAGAAAACTTTTGCTTGATTGTAGTTGGTACTTCTATCAGGGTTCTAGGTTAGGTGGAGTTTGACTCTATGCGAATAAGACAATGTATCATTGAGAATTCTAGGGAAATGTAGCCAAGAAGGTGAAATACAGCACAACTTTCCCGTATGGCATATGGATCCTCATGATCTATACAGACTGTATAGCACACGGGAAGGTGGGTGCACAGTTGACTCCAGTACGTTATCTCTCTTTGAGCAAATTTGGGGGCTATTCATTAGGTTTGAATAAAATTTATAAAAGTATCATCTAAGAAGTTTGAGGACTTCCCATCAAGGGTTCAGGCAATGAATTGCTAACTATAGACATAACTTCTCTCCCCAAGTGACATGTACTGAGTGAGTAAAAATTTACTGGTGTGTATTACTTAATCCAAACCTCTTCAATGGTTCTGTTTTGTCTAAAGTTTTGTGCCCTTTGGATGTCAGTGCTGGGTGAAAAAAGAAACTTTATGGTGTTCTTTTCACCTTAGTTTTTTTAAATAAGGAAATAAGTATACAGTTGGCCCTCCGTATCCGCAGGTTCCACATCCATGGATTCAACCTAGCACACATCAAAAGTATTTGGGAAAAAAAAATCCAGAAAGTTCCAAAAAGCAAAACTTGAATTTGCCACGTGCTGGCAGCTATTTACATAGCATTTACATTGTGTTATAAATTATAAGTAATCTAGATATGATTTAAAGTATAGGAAAGGATGTATGTAGCAAACAAATTAGCATCCAAAGCAAATACCATGCTTTTTTTTTGTTAATTAAAGTGTAGTTGATTTACAGTGTTGTTAATTTCTGTGGTACAGCACAGTGATTCAGTTATACATATATATACATTCTTTTAAAAATTCTTTTCCATTATGGTTTATCACAGGTTATTGAATAAAGTTCCCTGTGCTATACAGTAGGACCTTGTTGTTTATCCATTCTATATATAATAGTCTGCATCTGCTAACCCCAAGCTCCCAATTCATCCCTCCCCCACCCAACCTCTCCCTTGGCCACCACAAGTCTATTCTCTATGTCTGTGAGTCTGTTTCTGTTTCACTCCTGGGTATGTATCTGGATAAAACTGCAATTCAAAAAGATACATGCACCTCTATGTTCAGAGCAGCACTATTCACTATGCCATTTTATAGAAGGGACTTGAACATTCTCGGATCTTGGTCCCCTTCAGATACCAAAGGATGACTGTATATCCATTCTTACTGGGCAACCTGCTAAATAATAATGATGGGAGTAGCACTAACATCTAATCAGAGTTTAGGATGTGCCATGCCAAGCATGTAGTAGGAAGTACCTCGCTGAGTCCTCACAGCAGCAATCTCAAATGTTGTAGTATTGTCCCCACTTTACAGATGTGGTGACTGAGACATGGAGAAACTAACTTGCCCAGTGTCACAGGGAGAACAGGTGGCAAAGCCAAGATTCACCTTCTCTGGGCTTTAGAACTAACTCTTCTGCCTGTGCTGCCTAGGGCTGGTAATTAGTATTTGGATAACTTAACATCACTTTTCCTGTTCCCTATAATAATAATAGTCCATTAAAAAATAATTTTTATAAAGTTATAACTCTTTCCTTAACCCAATAAATGGAAAAATTTTTGTTTTCTTTTTTTTTTTTTTTGCTACTGTGGAGAAAGCATTTTTTTTGTCTTCAGACTTTACAAATCTATTCTTATCCAGTAAATTATTCTTAAGCCAAAGTCTTTTCTCCTAAAAATAAATATCTAAAAGTTGTCTTAAGTAAATCTCTGTTTCACTGTGTCATGTGGCTAAATGTGAACTTGAACTTGACTGCACTTTATAATGATGTGAAAGGTAATTTTGACAAATCTAATTAGGCACGTGATATTTCTTGGAAGTCGTATATGCATCAAACGGTTTTATCAAGCTCTTTAGCAAATGAAAATTACTAAAATAAAGACATTTTGCTTTTCATCATTTACTGTATAGAAATGAATGTGTACATGAGAATGCATGGGTATTTCCAGTCCATTTGATTATCAAGTAGTCATAAAATTATAACGTAAACTTTTAAAAATAAACTTTTTATATTTGGAATAATTTTAGACTTAAGGAAACATTGCAAAGATAGTACAGAGAGTTTCCATATGCCCTTCACTAAGCTATAATAAGGTTTTGCTAATTCAGAATAGTTGTGGAAATTTTATGTTCTGGCCAACTGATAATCTATGTACCCTCGAAGGATTCAAAATATTCAAATGTGTCTAAGGCATTCAAATATAAAATGATATACTTAGCTAAACTGATTGTGCTTTTCTCATTCCATAGCTCCATAAAATATAGAAAACTGGACTGAATTTCTTTTGATCTTCGCCATACATTAGATAGAGTATTCTTTAAAAAGTCTGCTACTTAACATTTCTTATACATGTAGAGAAAACTTCAATTATTTGAAATTTATCATGGGTTGAAAGATTGCTATATTTATAAAAGTTAAAATGATTTTTTTTTTCTTCCCCTCAAACTTCTAAATACATAGACTTTCATTTGAAAATCCAGTATGGAAGAAGTTTAGTGCATATTTTCTCTCTGAAAGACTGTACACTTTACTTTCAAGCATATATAAAAACATATATAAAAGGTTTCATGTCATTTTCATGAAGATGTTATTTTGGAGGTGAGCATTCCTACATCAGCTTTATTATGATCCGTTTTCTCAAACTTTTAAAATTTGGTCAGCATAAAAGCACAGCATTTCACTTAAAGTGGAACTTCATTTTTTTTTTTTTTTCTGGAAATCATGTCATGTACTAGTTATATTTGGTCAACTGACTATCTGTGAATCCATTCTAATGATTCTTTCTTGCTTCCATCCATGTCAAATCCATATGATCTAATTTTTGTGAGAATTTTTAATGCTCATCAAGATTTTTTAAAGTAATTGTTAGAGCCGGTTAGCCATGGAGTCAGGCTCACCATTTATTGAAAGGTGGTAGAATCAGAGCTGTGTGAAAATTATGTTACCCTAACATTTGACTTTCTAACTACCAATTTGACTTTGAAAAAAAAAGAAAATTACCAGATACAGTTTATTTTCTTTAATAAAATAAAATATACCCATAGAAATTCCCATACTTGAGTGTTGGGAACAGTGTTCCCAAATATCATATTGTATAATGAAATATTTAGAGTTGTTTTGGCTTTGAGCATACAAGGCATTTAGACCAATGACCTGTTTTCCTTGTGCTCTGATGACTGGTCTTGCTATTTTTGTTTATTTTTTAGAAGTGAGGTGCCCAGCCTTTTAAAACTATGTTTTTGTAGAGAAGCCGAGATAGTGGGCATTGCTTGCTTCTACCCTGTGTAATGACATAACAGTGCTTATGGTGCTTTCCTCCTCTCTCCACCAATTTTTATCCTTTTCATAGATGCACATCGGGAATTCCTTCACAGGCCTGCTTCTGGATATGTGCCAGAGGAGATCTGGAAGAAAGCTGGTAAGAATTGTTTAAAAACACGAATTTAGTGTTCTGGCAGCTGTGTGCAGTTGTTAATGAAGTGACGTGAAGAATGACAAGAAGGGACTTTACTGCTAACAACAACAAAACAAACCCCCACACACAAAATTTAAAAATCCTGATGAATATTCTTAAACCAGGCCTGATTAGAACATGAAATAGTTTTTATTTTAGTAGCATCTGCTAGTGCTACTGTAATGAGAGTCTGGTGATGCTTCTGTTATAAACCCCATTTTTCAGGGGCTATAATGGTTTCAGGCTGGAAGCCTGAGGTCTCAGATTGCATGCAATTTTTCCTTCATGAAAACAAAGTCTGGTGTTTTACTTCAGCCTTCCCTTCTAATTTTTTTTTTAATTGGGGTATAATTGACATATATCTCCTGAATTCTTTTTAAATGTATCACAGCAAATCTAGTTCACTTGCTGAGGCACTCAGAAATTTTATGGTTACAACCAGTTTTTAAAGTTGATCTTTTGTGCTAATTAATATTCAATGACCAGAACTAAATTAAGTTAAATGACAAAGTTGCTAAATTTCTATTTTTCCTTTCCATGTATACTATCTGATTTTCATTAAGGGATATTGTTCTGCATTTTGAAGTAGATTTAAGTTTCTGATGACTCATTGACTTATTGGGCTTAAAGAAGTTCAGATCTGGCAGAATCTTGGTAGAACACCAGCACTATAAAAGTTGAGCCAAAACCTTATTTTTAAAAAGAAATCAACTCAGGAGATAAAGCACAAACCTGTTTCAAGAGTTAAAAATGACATTACAAATACATAATGTGGCTTTGAGCTACTATAACTTCAACCGTTAAAATAGTTTGTCTGAGTTGAGAAACTGGAAAATGCTGTTTCTGCAGACGATCAGACGGGTATAGGGCTGAGAACCCCAATCAAGGAGGAAAGGGTTTTTTTTTCCCACAGAAGATTTCTGTTTGGGTTTTGATTTGACACAGCTATGTCTATAGTTCTGTGCAACTTGGTGACTCTGGTCCCTTGGCTCTTGTTCGAGTTTTGTGGTTGTTTTTAAATTTTCTAAGAAATAACTCTTTTTGTAAGTGTGACAAGGAGTTTCAAAATCTGATAGTATAGCAGTGTAGATTAAGAACCAGAGAAAGATCTCTTGCACAGCCTAAAGGTTAAGGTTTATATATGTCTTTGTGTGTGTGTGTGTGTGTGTGTGTGTGTGTATAATCTGTATAGTCTTACCAGATTTAGAGCATCGCCTCTAAGAAGATTTTCTACCAGGATAATAGTCATGGGATACTCATAAGATGTTAAAATGTGCTGGGTGCCACCTACCTGGAGAAGGAATTGCTACATCTTTCTTCTGACCATTTTTCTTCCCCAATTTTAAGCTGTCAGTTCAATTTATTCCAATAATAGGTACAAAGAGTTGCCATTTTGGATAGCACAAGGACGACTTTTTATGTTGAGGGATAGAATCTCTGCATTTCCCTATTTATGTGTATTTAAGTTAAATCTTGATAGTTCATAAAGAAAAATTGACAGTGAAGTCTTGTGCAATCCAAATTCCTTCTGTGCTATTATCTACTCAAGCCTTTGTTTGACTGCTGTGAAGTGAGAGCAGATTTTTCTGAATATACCACCTTTGTTGGAAAGTCAACTTGAATAGCTATGCACAAAGGAAATCCTACCATAAGTGGTAAGCATTTGGAAGCAGATTCAAAACTTCATTATGTACTTTCCACTTAATCAGTTTCGTTTTTTTTTTTTTTTTTAACTTGACATGTAATCTATTGAGTCCCCTATTATTTTTCTTCACTGTCTGTTTTGTGGGTTTCCGAAACCAGTTCTGGGTGTACTTTGCATCATGGGGACTCTGAGAGGAGGGAAAGAGCAATCCTTGTTTATGTGGTGTCCATGCATTCTCTAAGAAGGGTTAAACCTTATCAAACCATGTTTCAAATATTTTTAATATGTGCCTATCCATCTACATTAGGTCTTCAGTCTAAAATCTGACTTGGAAGTAGTGTCCATTAAATTTGTATTCTTACCACTATCTTAGGGATAGTGATATCCCTAATCTGCTGCATAAAAACAGTTTGGGAATTGTTTTCTATGGATAGATGCTAAATTTTAAGGAGTATATTGAATCTCTAAAGTATAGGTGACAGTTTCACCTGGAAGTCTCAAGTAACTGCTTATAATATTTATCTTTATAGACTTCTTAGAAAGCATTTCTAGTGTTCGAAGTGTCAAGGCATTCCAACATGAGGAGAACACCAAAGGCAGAACAGGACATCTACACTCAGCCTGTTAAAATTTGAAAGCTTTTCCCCCGCAAGAGTCTAAAATTGGCTGTGGGCAATTTTTTTTCCCTAGGAAAAAACCTATAAAGTGTGTCTTTGCAATGAAACTATTATACACTACCTTTGTGACAAAAGATAAGTAAATAAAATCAAGTTTAAAGCATTTGAAAGATATCAAAGGGGCAGAGCTCTAAAATTCAATGTACTATAGCCCATGCATCTTCTTTTCAGAGAAAATTATAATTGCAAAAAGTATATCCTGTGCTCGAAAGTACATCATGTAATATTTTGCACCATTTTATTTTGAAATGATTTCGAACTTGCAGAAAAAGTTGCAAAAAATAGTAAAAACAAATCCCATATACCTTTCTCCCAATTTTCCCTATTTCACCATATTTGCTTTGATGTCTTTTGTTTCTCTCTTCCTCTTTCCTTCCCTCTTTTTCTGTTGTGCATTATATTTTTCACCTCAGTACTTCAGAGTAAGTTGCAGACATGATGTCCCTTTACCGTAAACATTTTAGTGTGTATTTCCTAAGAACAAGGACATTTCCTAAGAACAAGTACAGTTACCACAATCAGGATATTAACATTCATACAACACAATTATTTAACCTACAGACCGTATTCAAAGTTTGCATGTAATCCTAATAATACAATATAATATAATGATATACATATTAAATATTTGGAGTCCTAACAAATGTCGAAGGCCATATCAGTTTTCCCCTAAAAGTAGTATTTTTTAAAGCAACCGCAAAGATAACAAAACACACTCTGAAGTTTAAAGGTCTTTATAAAATTGGAAAAAGTCTACCATAAATATAGTTTTTAAATTGCAACTGTTTTCTTCAGTATATTTCTTTTTCAAACGATCAGTGAATGTTTGCAGTTGGTAATAAATATTCAAGCACCTTGCACATGTCCTACCAATTCTCTTTGCTGATCTCTATGTGCCTGTGGGATTAGAATAGGAATGCATAATTTAAATATAAATTGCCTGATTTGCATATACAATTAGTCAAGCTACAGCTTTGATCGTAAGCAAAAATTATTGTCCTGTATTACCACTTAGATAGAATTTTAATTCACCTTGAATATTCAAACCAAATTAGACCCTGACTGTATAGTTAGAAGGGCAGTGCTTCCCTGGTGCCCCAAGTCATTTATGATAGGATAATAAAGGCATCTTTTCACCTCCTGGTGAAGAAGGTGCTGCCAGCTCTGTGCAGTGTGCTCTGTTTTCAGATTTTAAATACATATCTTAAAGCAACCAACAAAGGCTTAACATATTTTAGTTAATATTTCCAGTCTGGATCTTTCCCTGTAATTTAGTTTATAAAATCTAGCAGACAGTAATTACAAATGAATAAACAAACTTCAGAAATAATTCTGGGAAAATGGTGGAGGCTACAAAAGTCACCATGGTTAATTATTAGTGGAGGGCTCTTCATGATCCTCAAGTCATGAACTATGGATGTGTGAAATATAACTATAGAAATTTAAGGAACTGTAGGAGTATTTGCATCTCTTAACATTTTTTATCTACAGTAAAACATTTTTATTAGGAATCTGTGTTTTTAATTAAACAGAACATTTAATTAAGGTGCTTTTCAAGTGAGTGAAACAATTAAGTGCAAACACTTGAATGAAACATGTCATAATTAGTTTTAATAGAGTGTTAATTGGTAGTAGGTTTGCCAAGTTAATAATTACTGCTTATTAAATTTTCAATTAATCATTGTCATTTTTCTTTGAATAAAGATGAAAATTAGATAAACTAATTCAGGGGGAGGATATTTTCCCTTGTTAATTAGAACAGTTAATTTTTTAAAATGGAAATTACTTGTTTTAGTTGTCAATCTTATGTTGTACATTAGTCAAATCTTTGCACCCTTTCCACAGCCAAAAATAAAGAGCTAATTTGACACCTTGCAGGTTTGTAGTCAGGCCTGATTGTTTTGGCCTGCAGTATGATTCAATTATATTTGTCTAGTGCAACAGTTGGTTATGCAAGACTGTTTATATTTGATTCAGTAGATGGACAACAGTTGAAAGTCTGGAAATGAGAAAGTGATTTTTTTAAAAATCCCTACCATTTAGTCTATAGGGTCATATGTCCACATTACTCAGGAAATGACAAGAAAAAGAAAAGCTGGATCTTCTGTATGTTTCATCTTCAATTTTCTTTAAAAGGGCTGCATTAAATTAATTTCATTATTGTGTGTTGTATCTTTTACTAGCAAAATAACTTTGCATTTACATATGTGTCTGTGTAAAATCTGTTCCTTTCCTTTCTTTCCCTGAAAGCTTTACCCCTGTACTCCCTGTGTTCATATTAACCTATTGCATTGTGGCAAAACACCTTCTTCTTGCGTCTGAATTATCCAGGCAGGTTTCTTGTGGTTATTTTCGCCTTTTGTCTACTTAGTCTGGTCTCAGAATCCTTTCTGGGGTACTAGTTTGGTAGAAAAGTTGTAGTGATGCTACAGTAGTTTAAAAGATATCCCCAGGAGTGTAAAGTAAAGGAAAAAATCTCACCCTTTTGCTCTCTTAAAATGAATTTCCAAAATGTGGTTCTTTAGACAGCCGGAAGAACTGCCCAGTAATTGGGATGAAAGTCATGCGTGTTGTCTAGCATTCTGTGTAACAGCGATCGTAGCCCAGGTCCCGCGCTAACAGAGAGCTGTTCTCTTGTCCGGTCCGGCCCGCCTGGCACGCAGAGGAGGCGGTCAACGAGGTGAAGCGGCAGGCGATGACCGAGCTGCAGAAGGCCGTGTCCGAGGCCGAGCGGAAGGCGCACGATATGATCACCTCGGAGCGCGCCAAGATGGAGCGCACGGTGGCAGAGGCCAAGCGGCAGGCGGCGGAGGATGCTCTCGCTGTCATCAACCAGCAGGAAGATTCGAGCGAGGTGAGGTGCCGATGGAAGACTCCCTGGGGAGATGCTTCCGTTAATGAGGGTGGACCTTTTCGATTTCAGGAGATCACAAGTAAAGGTGGATATTGGAGTTGAGACAAACGAATCTTTGGTGGGGGGAATTGGAGTAATTCGGAGAGGCTTGGCACTTGGGGAGTTGACCAAGAGCTGATCAAATTTTGTTTTTATTAAAGGCCTAAAAGAACAACTGCCAAAAAAGGTTTTTAATATATTTGGTGGGTAACAGATTAAAGTGAAATTCTTAGAACTTCCTAGCACTATTTAGATTCAGAATTCTGTTGTGTGTGTGTGTGTGTTAGCATATGTGTGTGGTTTCCTTCTAACAGCTGGGATTTAGGAGAGAGACCCTGTGTAAGCTGTGTAGTCTGAAGACATATTGCAGGCCAGGGATCAAAGTCACTTCCTTAACTATTGGTTCTGAAGTCCAATGCTAAACCAACGCTTGCATCAATTAAACATTTCTAAGAGATCTTCTGCACAGTCTGTTTTTGCACATTATTTGTAATAACCATTATGATAGTCATTTCATACCATAACATCACTGCCAGAGGTAATATTATTTAGTGTTATTACAGTATATTTAAAACACATAAACACGTAGCCTAAATGGCGGAAGGATCTGGGAAGTAACTAAAACACAGTGTCTAACAGAATGCCTTTCAACAGAGACTAAAGTCAGAGCAACATGGTAACGCTCTGCATTAACACATCACCACAATCCCCAACCCAAAGGACCCTTAGATAAGGACTACAGTTAGCTAGTCACACCATGCTGAACTAGCAACAGCATAAGATGATAAATCAACGGTCCACTAAAACACATATCTACAATTTGTGAAGGAGAGCAAGAATTTAATTTGTACCAGGCTTGTCTGTAGATGAAAGACCCTGTGGGAATTATTCGATACCCAGAGTTTCTATTTAATGTGTAGCAGATGAATAACAAGGGGACAAAAGCAATTGATTTTCAACATTTGAAAGTTTCTCGGGAAAAGAGGGACAAAGGGAAGTGTATCTGCCCTTTAACTGCAGACTTTTCCATTGTTGAATTAAACTAGACATAAATTCAATTTTACTGGCATCTTATGGCTAAGATATTTAAAGACTTTGTTTTGTGTTTTTTGAAAGAAAACACAAATTTTATTAGCATCTTTTGGACAGAATTTGTCCTGCTCTATTCAAGTTAGTAATACTGTGAGGCACAGTTGTTGCCATCATTAAAACATTATCACTTTCATATGAACGTTTTAGGGCTGTTATGCATGTTAAGAGTATTTTATAGGTCACTAAATTCTAAAGATAAATATCTTAGAGAAATTGAGAATTAAGTCTTTATATTTGGCTAATAATGCTGTATTTCTTTAGTATCTATAAGCTGTGTACCTTTATTTCTAATATTTATCCAGAAAAATATATGAGCTTGACACTGGTATTGAGCATTATAAAAATATGGTGTATTGAGCAGTAACTAGAAATAGTAGATAGGATGAAATAACCTAGCTATGAGTGATCTTCCAAAGTAACTGTTTTCTTTCTTTCTTTTTGGGTATCTTGAAAAACTGATCTTTAATAGCACTACCCTTGTCTTCGGTGACATTTCTCAAGGATTTTAAAGTAGACTATGCTAGGAGGAAAGGTTTGGGAGCCAGAGAGCCACATTTAATTCCTGGCTCCATCTATTATAATTCTGTGACTTCAAGAAAACCACTAAACCTCTAAAAGCTTTGGTTTTCTCATCTCATACGGTGGCTAGAACCTTGAGATGTAATCATTTTATCATGTTGCAGGTGAGGAAGCTCACATGGCTAGTCATGCAGCTAGGGGTTGGCAGGATCCACGCTGGAGCTCTCAGCATGCTGTCAGTCCTTACATTGTTCCAGAACAATGAAATAAGCATCATGAAGGTCATTTTTGGATACAGATTTTAAAACTGTACCCTATGGACATTTTTTTAAAAATCAGGTTTGCAACCTGCCCAGGGCAGTTTGTTATTTGATACATATTACTCTAAATTATATCCATTTATTTATTTATTCTGTCAATAGCAAATTATTCTGTGTCGGGGACAGCGCTAGGCACTGAAGATACAGTGGTTCCTACCTTCTTGTTCACTATAATTCATTAGAAGAGTCAGATCACTAAATTATGAGTCTTAGTAGAGTTTAGTGCAAAGGCTTCTGGGAAAAAATTTTGTTTCATCTGATACTTAAGGATAATCAGGAGCTGTTCAGCAGCCACCTTCCACCCACCTCCCACCCCACCCCCACATTGCCTCATCACTGCTTTTTTGGTCCATGTGCACGTCAGTGCCTTCGTGCAGGGAAGATGGGAAGGCAAGCTTTGCTAGGCTTTGAAAACAAGATGACTATGTGGCTGGTGAGTGTTTTGGAAGGATCACTCAGGCTGCAGTGTGGAGAGAGATGAGAGGAAATGAAAAGGAGGGACCGATCTGTTTCAGGATACAGATGAGGAGGAAGATGGTTGGATGAAGATGGTTGGCAGTGGTGCTGGGGGTGGAGAAAATTGAACCCGTGAGATAAAATGGGCAGGATTTGGGCTTCGCTGGTGGCGCAGTGGTTGGGAGTCGGCCTGCCGATGCAGGGGACACAGGTTCGTGCTCCGGTCCGGAAGGATCCCACATGCCGCGGAGCGGCTGGGCCCGTGAGCCATGGCCGCTGAGCCTGCGCGTCTGGAGCCTGTGCTCCGCAACGGGAGAGGCCACAACAGTGAGAGGCCCGCGTACCGCAAAAAAAAAAAAAAAAGGGGGGCAGGATTTGATGATTGGCCAGCTGACAAGGAGGGGAGAGAGTTGTGGTTTTTCAGTAGACATGCAGAGTTTGGGGTGTACACATCAGGTGATCTTCCTTAAGCATTAAACCTTTAAAAACGTACTGGCTTTGATCTGCCCAGCGGTTTTTTGTGAAAGGTAACCTTTCGTCGTTTTTTTTTTTTTTTGTGCATAAACAACAAAAGTTAAAACATTTTAAGAAGTTCAAATCAATTATTTAATTCAGCTAGACAGACAGATTTCCTCTGTAGATTGGAAAGGGCAGATAGAGCACAAAGGCCTGAATAGTTTATGCTGTCTAATGTGAAAACCAGGAGAGTGCATGTTGATCCTCAGCCTAGGTGCCTGCCTCTCAGGCCACTTCTTTAGTAGCTACACGGCAGTACACTCGACTCCTTCAGGGTATTCCCATCCAGTTCTCTAATTTCACTTTGGTTTATAGACTAATAATCATTATTACTAACCGTTAGAATGACACTGGACTGCCTAGGCAGACACAAGCAAATGACATTTTCTGTACTTTCTCTTTTAACGTGTATTACATATTTCATCAAGAATGTAATGCTAGCATTAGCATAAATCAAAAGAAAGGAAATTCAGTGAATCTGGCCATCTTCAACCATTTTAATTTTTTCTATATTCATTTCTGGTTCCTATCTGTAAACATATAGAGTCTTTTTTTCCAGTGAATATTGTTAGATTTGGACTATTTCAAAAGGAACCTGCCACAGCTTTTCTTTGAGATCTGTAACTTGTTCTGGCTTAGGCGATCAAAGCACATGGCTGGAATTGAGCCTCGAACAGAGAGCAAATAGTTGTGCTGTTCCAATAGTTAGTTTCGAGTTTAAGCCACTAAAGTGATATTTTCCCCGTGATTGAAACAGTCTTTATTCATTATTCCTAGATAGGTGCAGAAGTGCACACGCTTATATTGGGTGGTTTTGTGGCACTTAAGCAGAAACACTGGCTGTACCTTTAAACTTTGTTTCCAGAACCTGCTGAGCCCTAATAGTGTGAACAGGTCACTCTGACAGGTTCATCTTCATTACCCCCTCTAGAATTAATAGAGCCATCCCCAGTGGATCCTGTGCAGTGCGGCCCAGACTCTGGGGATGGACTAAGTGGACTCAGTAGGAGGTAGTCACCACACAGTTACTACACACAGTCTCCCAGCATGGCTCCCATTAAAACCTCACAATCTGATCAGACCTGTCGATCCCCAGAAGAATTTGGAGCTCTCACAGTATGAGCTGATTCTATGTTACCTAAGATTTTTGCTTATTTGTTTCATTTATTAAAAGACCAGCTGTCTGAATCCATAGATGTTCATGGTGTATTGGATGGTCTGGAATGATATGGAGTGGTTCACCTCTTGGAACTTTGGTTTTTCTCATCTATAAAACTGGGATAATGTTTATAACTCACTTTGCAAGGTGGTTGAGAGGTACAAATAAGATGAGTAGAAGTCTTTTATAAACAAGTCACCTTATAAAGAGCAGTGTGGGTATGTAAGAGAGAAAAAATAAAAAACAATTAAGAAGCTATTCTAACAGGAAGGGCAGGGAAGGAATAGTAACCGTGAGATTGGAAAGGAAGGGAGACCGTGGGGGAAGCAGGGTCTGTAGGGTTTGGCACTGAGAGGTTTCAGGGGAGTTTCCAATGAGATGACAAAGTCGTTGGCCTGAGCGTTGCCAGTGACTGAAAAGGACCACACCAGAGTCAGGTTTAGGGATTACTGACTTGGGTGACAGAGGAGCATCCTGGTGGCGCTACAGAACAGGCAATTGAAAATAAGAGACAGCAGCTCAGGAAAGAAATGAAGGCTGGAGGAAGGTTTGAGAGTCATTTTCGTACAGCTAATGGTTTAAGACCATGACTGCCAAGGTAGAGTGTAGGAAGGAAAGGATATTTCTTTTCTTTATGCCAACTTCCCTCCTTGCCAAGTATTTAGGGGAAAATGAAAAACTAGACGAGGAAGAGGTTATAGTATAAGAAACAGAATTTTATTATCTTGAGACCAAAGTTAGAGGGACTTTCAATAAGGGAAGTTTTTTTTTAAAAGGAGGAAGGGGGAAAAGGTCAGTAGTGGTAAATCAGAAGGTCTGAGGGCAGCGAGGAAGGAGAAAAAGTAACTGGCCACTAATGACGTATAAGTGGAAGTAAGCTCATGTTCTGTCTGTGTAGCTGTCAATGCCTATCAAGGGAGGCACAAGGCCACGAGCTTTCTAATTGTAAAGGTTGTGCCATGCAGAGATGGTATGTAGTCTCATTTGCTTTCAGCCAGTGTCAAGAGGAGGAGGTGGTGTTAGTTCCTGCCATTTATTCAGGACCCGCCGAACATCAGGACACTTTAGTTAGCACTGACATAATCCTGAATAACCCTATCGTTATGATTCCTACTTTATAGGTACTGTCACTCTACGAGGTTAAGTAACTTGCCTGTAGTTCTGAATCCACTAAGTGATATAGTTGGAAGTGAAAAACCAAGAAAGGGTGACTGGAGCCACTCAAAATTGGAAGCCATTTCCATTACACACCATGATACCTTGTCTTTGGTGTTCCAACTTCCTGGTTCAACCTCTGTCTACTTTCAGGGTTGAAGTGCCCTCCTAACCTTATTCCTGCCAAAACAGGCTATAAGAAAGATCTGAAATAGGCAAAGCGTGGCATTTTGGAAAGAGTATTTGGTTTGCAGTGCAAAGACCTGAGTGAATCAAACCTTACCTATGTAATTTCATATCTAGGCAAATCATTTACTATAAAAGTTATTTACATTTTGAGAATTTTAGTTATAATCATTCTACTTTATTCATTGAACATCACTTGCGTGCAAAGGTTTTTCTGGAGAATTATAGGTGTGTGAGACCTGGAGAAACTTTTTAGGAGAGAATGTTTTGTTTCTGGTAAAAGGAATTTCCAACAGTAAGAACCAGAAAGGATATTATTTTGCTGGTAGGACAGAAAGACCATTCTCTCTCTATCTAAAATAACAAGATGAAGGAAATAATTTTGTTCTTAGGGACAAAAAAGAATTGCTGATATGAAACAAGTATCAACAATCTTTGACATGCAGCTTTGGCACCCAAAGCTTCAACTCATCATTTCCATTTCCCTATGTAGTACCAGTACATTTAGAAAAGGGAGGGTTGCGTCTGCCTCCTATTTTTCATCTGAGTGCTAGCCTAATTTTGGCCAATTGCTGATTCCCATAATAGGGAGGAAAACATTCCTTATGCTGAAAAGGGAATAATATTATCGCAAATAAAGGGAGACTATAAAGTGCCATGGGCTTTGGGAATGAAATTTGCTATGAAATGGTATTCTCGAGACTTCTGTACTATTTTGGTAATTCAGTCACCAGCATCATTGCTTAGAGGACTGAAAGGGAAGCTCAGTTATATGAAAAATGAATGAATGAATGAATGAAAGAAATAAGCAACTATCAGGTAATATAACCTGAATATGAAAAGCACAAATTGAAAAATATAAAATTAGATTAAGCCATTGACCACCTTAATCCCTGCCCTACAGTTACACCCCTGGGTATCATACACAATTTGCAGTTTCCACCTTTGTGTATGGCAGAAAGCTTAGAAGCTTAAAATGGTTAAAATTAGAGTACTCATAAGATTCTGCACATTGCACTGTTCCCAGAAGTGATGGTTGAGAGGCCAAGTGCCAGTGGTCAGGCATCAGTCTTACAGGTATGGATTAGTTAACAGGAAACTTGGTAGAGCCACCCAGGAGAAATTAATAGAAATTGCTGTGTCTGTCTTCTAATGAACTTTTAAAGAGGAATATGCACTTTGGGGGTTTCCATTGGTTGAACACTTGAGCTAAGTTCCCTATACATTCATGGCAATGCAATGTCAACAACAATAAAAAATATGCAGGTTTTTTCCCACCGGCTCATTTGAATTGCTCTTTGTTGCACCTTCCTAAAGTCAAAGGTTGTTTTTGTCTCAGTGGTGGGTGGTAAATGAATGGGATTGAACAACTTCGGAGTGGGACTGGAGGTAAAACTAGCCAGAGCCCTTGAATCCTGGGTCAGAATCCAGAAATGCTAGGCAAAAAGGCTCCATTCCCAGCAGCTTCATAATCCAAAACATCTGTTTCTATATTTGGCACAATTCCACTTTTTTATTTGTAAAATTGTTCCCATCTTTGAAAACACTTTAAAAAATAAAGAAGTCCCCATTCTGTCTCCTCTTTCCATTCCCCAACACATGCATTTGTAATTACCTGGTTTAGTCTGTGTGTTTAATCAACTTAAATTGAGAAGGTTGCCTACATCTGATTTCAATCTGAAGGAGCCATTGAGAACTGGGCAGTTACTGCCTTGTGTCTGCCAAGATGTGCCTCTGCCAGAAAGCGGATAGGACTCACACCAGGGTATTTCCTAAAGAAGCCGCTTAACTCAGATTAGATGTTTAATTTCCTTAAAATATTGTTTTGGATCTGGGTCTGTGTTCTCTAATTGGGATTTTCTGATGTTATTTAGGAATTTCACTTATTTCTGAGTTTGTTCCAGGATCCAGCTGCCATTATTCTAAATGCCTAAAGCTCAAGGAAGTCAACTTTCCTGAGTGATGAGTGTCATACCTCGCTGCTCTGGAGGATGGGCCAGGCCCATGTTTGTTCAGGCCTTTGTGGAACCATTGTCCTTGCAATAAGATTGAATTAATTTTGAGAAAGAAGGGCTTCTAATTTTGGTAATGAAGCCTCTGATCAGAGGTACATATTTTTGGGGACATTTTCCTGGCTAAATTAAAGGGAAATAGGAAAATAAAATTACTTTGTTCTGGTACTATTAATTTTAATTCCATTTTTATTTATGATATTAACATATAAATCAAGCTTCTAGATTTCTTCAGCTATGTTCACTTAAAACACCTTCCATTGGCCAGTGCTTGTGATCTTAAAGTTTTAATTTTTTTTCCCTTCATGGGCCATAATTTCTAAATGGTAAAGAAATATGAACATAGGGCTGAGTTCTTTCTAAAAGTTTTAAGCTGTAGTTCTTGAGTTTTTAGGCTTCCAGCACTTGAAAGACTCTAGGAGCTCCTTTAGTTTTTAGCCAAATTAGAATGAGTGCTAAAAATTGCTTTGCATATTTTGCACAGTGGTGAAGCTGTACACAGACCAGGGTGATGGGCTGACATTCCACTGGGGCATTTTAATAGGCTTATGAGCCCACCTTAAGCCACACAGCCAACATGCTGAAAGCAAAATAATTGCAGGGAACATAGTGGGGAGATTTTTAATATCCATATATATCAGGGCTTTAAAAAAGGTATTTTAACTGCGACACAGCTACATACTATCAGCTGGTTGGGGTTACCAGATTACAGTCGGAAGTTTGTTTTGCAAGAAAATAAAACCAAGGCAGATACAGGATAAAAGGATTAATGTCAAAAGCTAAGATCACTTGCTATAACATTTCACATTGGGGATGGTCTTGCCAAAGGAAGCACAAACGTTTCAAGTTGGCTTCCTGAGGTTCCCCCTTCTCCTGGAAGGGTCCTTAGGGCACTGCCATTGTTAGTCTCCTCCCTGACACTCCCTCATTCCCCAGGATCTGTCCCACTTAGGGGTTCTTCCATCTCTAGTATGTCTGTCCCCAGATTCACAATGTGTTTTATCTCAGAGGCAGCCTCATTTCTGTCTTTTCTCACTTCTTGGAAAGCACCAGTGGAGATTGGCAGTAGGCTTGCTAGGGTCCTAAAACTTCACAAATATTTATTGAGCACCTACTATATATATATCAGGCACTGTTGTGGGTGCTTAAAATATATCAGAGAAAAAACAAACCAAGGATCCAATCTCTAGGGAGCTGAAGTAAAGGGGATTGTTTCGAGACTTTCCTACCATTTGGTTGTCAGGTACAGTGAATAACTGATTGCAGCGGGAAGAGCTAAACACATGCCCTACTTTTTCTGGTCTGTGGTAGAGCAGAGGATAGAATCCTCTATCTAGTCCATTATATTCCTTTGAATCTAATAGAGCATCCTCATAGTCCCTTTGTGTTAGTGTCTTGAAGGAAGAAGCTTCTGCCAGGAGTGCTATCTTTGAGTCTTTCCATGGTGGTAGTCGTATTAGAAAGGAGAAAATTTAGATGTCGCGGTTGTTAATATGGGTGAACAGAGAATTTAGATGTGAAGATAACTAACCTAAAGGGAAGGGGTTTTATAGTAAAAATGGAAAAGAGCCTCAACCAGTTTGTCTAGAAGTCATAATAGTTTTTGGCAGAAAATCTGGGCAGTTACACCAAAACCTGCATCTTCAGGGTGTTTAGTGTGTGTACACATACACACCTGGACTTTTCATTCTTATAGTTCTGAAAAATAAGGGGGTAGTGCTGCCTAGCATATTTCCTTAGACTTTAGCTTGGTCAATGTAATAATTTGGGATTTCACTTTCTTCTGCCTTCTCCAATAGAGTTGCTGGAATTGTGGCCGTAAAGCGAGTGAAACCTGCAGCGGCTGTAACACAGCCCGATACTGTGGCTCGTTTTGCCAGCACAAAGACTGGGAGAAGCACCACCACATCTGTGGACAGACCCTGCAAGCCCAGCAGCAGGGGGATACGCCTGCTGTCAGCTCCTCCGTCACGCCTAACAGTGGGGCCGGGAGCCCGATGGACACACCACCAGCAGCCACCCCGAGGTCGACCACCCCGGGGACCCCTTCCACCATAGAGACAACCCCTCGCTAGATGTGCACTCAGAACTGTCAGAGGAAAGACAACACAACCAACGTGAAACCAATTCCTCATCCTCAGATGCTCAAAGTTGTTTTTTGTTTGTTTGTTTGTTTATAGATGGACTATCCTGGTTCAGTACTTCAGCAAGAGAGAACCTAACTGTATCTTGAGGCGTTAGTAAAACAGAGGGCCAGTAACGGGTCGTAATGACTTACTGTGGATAACAGAGATTTCTTTTCCTTAGAGAACTGAAAAGAGAGCAGAAAATATAACATGAAATGATAGATTTGACCTCCTCCTTGTTATTTTCCAGTAGCTGGGATTTTAAACTAGATGACCTCATTAACCGATGCTTTACCAAACAGCAAACCAAGAGATTGCTAATTGCTGTTGAAAGCAAAAATGCTAACATTAAAAGTCACAATGTTCTTTATATACAATAATGGAAAAAAAGAGGAAAACCCTCAAGGGCATGAGCATTGGCTACAGCAGTAGACATTTTAACAAGAAGATGAATGGCGTCCGTGGGTTGCTAACTGAACTTTGAAGACCCGCCACAAAACGCACAGATGTGTAGCATATTGGAAGGAGACACAGATGTTCGGTTTTTTTCCTGTTTCTGAAAAGAAATAATATCCAGGTCAACAGAAGGAAAAATGAAAGATGATTTGCAGTGGGATATGTGAATACAGCAGCAAGAAAAAAATGCCATAACATAAAAGGCTCCTTTATATATATATACACACACACAAAGTAAGAGACTCAGCCTGCAGTTGTTAGCATCCTGGCAGCTTTGACACCAGCCAGCTGCCCTAAACAGCCCTCAACGTTTCTTCACTTTTGCAAGGTTCCACAGAGCAAGACATTGGGTCTATTCCAGCTCATTCATTTTATATTGAAAAATAATTTTTAAAAATGATGGCTCCAGCTCCAGCCCCTTTCTAAATTTTTTCAACCCCACCCTGTTTGGATTTTTAATTAAATCTAGTAGTTCTCTTGGTGTTAAAACACTTCTGTCCTGTGAGGTTTCCCAATGGTGTTTTTCTTGTAAACGTGCTGGACGACTGTGAAGACGCGTTGTAGTTTAACCACGTGCCCACATTTAGTCTCTTTATTCCTAGTTGGTGAGAAACCTGTATCTTTCTATGCTGCTTTTATATCTGTATGTATTAGTGGTATTTCTCTAGTAGTTCAAAAAAAAAAAAAAGAAAAAGGGAAAAAAAAGACTTTTTTTGGTTGTCCTCAAGAAAAGAAAGAAAAAGGCTATCTTTCGGAGCTGCTATTTCATTCTCTTATAGAATTTTTTTTTTTTCCTGAAAACCAGCATGCTTCACGGAATGCTAACATATTGGTGTTTTTGTAAAAGGGATGTACATAAATGTGTTTTGCACTGTCACAATGACTCCCTAGGCATGCTTTTTTTTTTTTTTTTTTTTTGAGCAAACTCTTTTTAAATATGCTAGAGCCATTTCACCAAGTTTAGCTGTAGCATGGAGTAGTAGTGGAATTTTTCTTTTTTCTTTTTTTCATTGAAAAATCATTATTAGGGACTTTAAAAAATAACAAGATATCCTACTTTAAAAAAAAAAGACAGTGCATGCGTATTGCTGTAAGGTTGTTTAAGTATTTCTAATTTTACAAAAAAAAAAAAAAAAAAAGATAAATCATTAGAGCTCCAAATGCTGAGGTGTAGACTGACAGCTTTAACACTGCTGAATGCCAGGTTATACAGTATTCTTAAAAAAAGGGAAGTCAGCCAAAGACTGATCTGATGGACCAAAATCGGAATTTTGAAAAGCACCAGTACTACTTTCCAAAATGATCAGCAGGTTAAACATGTTCAGCAAGGTATAGTGTGAATCCATTAACCCTTCGTCGTCCAGGGTCCAGACCAGAACTACTTGTTAGTTTTGAAAACAGTAGCCCAGAATGTGGTTATGTGCTTTAGGGAAAGTCAGCAGTGCTGCAGGCTGTGTAGACAACCAAAGTTTTCAAGGCTGGGAAGACACTTCTCCACATACATACACATACCAGGCATTGATTTAAAAATCTGAAATGGTCCATTAGCTTTGGTTTTGTTTTGGTTTTAAATATAGCCTTGGATACAGTTTTAAATGGCTTTTAAGTATCTGCATATAGGTAATCTTAAATCTCTTAAACCTAACATTTTTTGCATTTTCCCCTGTATTTTCACATACAAGTTGACTTTAATTTTGTTTGGGTGGTATGTTTATTTTTAAATGGCTTTTTAGTTTAGAAACTTCTGATGAGCAAATACATCTATCTGCATGTTGGAAGTCCATCTGCCAGCACACCTGCTTAAAGTGAGATGAAAGCACATAACCAGGCTCTGAATGGGTTATATTTTATCATGGTGCTCCCAGAATCCTTTGACCTCACTCTGCTTTCTAGTCTGCTTGTGACACTGGACAGTCCTTTCTTACAGAGCTATTATATGTTCTAGGCTACGAAGGGTTAAATAATCCCAAAAATGAGGTATGTCATACCCACACGTCTTTATCTCTAGAAGCTGTGATGTATGTGAAACAGCACTGTTATTCTTAACACTAGTGTGTAAAATAAGGATTAGTACAGTACGTCTCATTACTTTTAATTCAGGGCACCCTGAGTGAAAACAAATACAAAAAATCCCTAACTCTGAGCTCTATCTCTGATTCCTCTTCCTCCTTCCCCTCTTCCTCCTCCTCTTCCTCTCCTCCTGTTTTGCTACATTCTCCTCAGTGGCAAAAAGTTTCACTCTACCTCTGACAGCATGTATATTGCACCAGTAGCTAACAAAAACTGGTCTAGTCAAACCAAATGGGCACAAAAGAACCAGGATACCAAAAGTTAAGCTCATACAGCTGCAAACCATATCACTTCTTGGTAACAATGCAGACCTCATAAACCTAAAGAAGAGAAAGAAAAGAAAACTTTTGTTACTTTCCTTTTTTGCTTGTCACTTATATACAGGCTATGTGAGAGTATAATTTGTAGGTATAACACATTTAAAAAAAAAAAGTTATCTTCATTGGATAGAATTGAATGGTGGTCGCTGATAGGAATAGGGCGTCCTCTATCTCTTATCTCTGTCTCTGACTCTTTTTCTCTTTTTCTCTGTCAGGAGACTGTGTGTGACAGGGCCACCTGTCTTTTTTTTTTTATCCTTAACTTTTTTTTTTTTTTTTTTTTTTAATGTGTAGGTGCATGTCTTGGGGATTTAAAAATTTCAAGGCTGGTTTACTTATGCAAAGCATGCCTACGTCTGGAATACTTAGGGAAAGAAAGTGACTCCATGTTGTCCGAATTCCTCAAGGGACAGAAAAAAATTGGAGACTGTTGAAATGCAGATTTGAAGTAATTTTTTAAAATATTATTTTGGGTTCTGCGACATTATTGTGAAAAATTAAAGTTGTTGTGCAATACTTAATTCAGACATGTACCACAAGTTAACGGTAGACTAACACTGGGGGGCGGGGTCTAGGCATCATGCTTTTGTCAGCATACTCTTGAGCTTTTAAGTCTACTATGTCTGAACTGTGGTTTCTTGTTTATCTTTTTTTTCCTTAGTTGGACTGTAATGTATGGTCTGTCAACCTGTGAATCTTTAAAGTATGATTCAGGTATTGTTGTATTCTTTACTGTGTAATAAAAAAGTTTAAAAAAAAATCTGTATTCTCCTGCCTCCCTTATCCTCAGTGTGTACCACGGCTGTCCACACAGTGACCCTGGTCTGGGTGTCCATCCTCGTCCTCCATGGTGCTGAAGCACATCTGTAGAGTTTTTAATTAATTAATTAATTTTTTGACTGCGTCAGGTCTTAGCTGTGGCATGTGGGATCTTTCGTTGTGGCGCTTGGGCTTGGTTGCCCTGCGGCATGTGGAATCTTAGTTCCCCGACCAGGGATTGAACCCGCGTCCCGTGCATTGGAAGGCAGATTCTTAACTACTGGACCACCAAGGAAGTCCCATGTCTGTAGAGTTCATTCAACTACAAAGCATGCCTCTGTAACAGGAATTGGCTCATCCATGATTGATGAATAGGGAATGATGTCAGAAGAGTGCCAAAGTCAAGTTAGTTCAGGGGGCTGTTACCCAGGCAAGAGGAGCCAGGAAAAATGGGAAGAGAGCTACAACCTTACAGAGGAAAGGAGGGCTTGGTTTGCTTAGTTTAGCTGCTGCATAGGCGGGGCAGCAGAGGCCTTTTTGGCTGTATTTTGATAAAATTAGAAATGAGTTTCCTGCTTCTGGGTCGACTGTGCCAGAAAGGTTCATCCCAACCTTGAACACTGGCTCTTCCAGTGCTCAGCTCACCCAGGCACACCTGAATGGCAGACCCACTGCTGCAGGGCTTGCTTCCATTTGCCTTGTCCACCATCCTCTAAAAGTTGCCACCATCTCCACTCTTCTTTTTGTATATTGTTAGACATCCCCTGTGACAATCTCCGCCTTTGCTGGGAGGTCGGAAGTATTCCCTCTGACATACATTTTTTCATGCTCTAGTTATAAACTTGATTAAGGTTTGAAGCCCCAACCCTTCTCCCTCTGGCCCATGAATCCTACTAATTTTTATGTGTAATTTTCAAAACAGGATTTTGGTTTTGGTTTTGGTTTGTTTTTTGAAGTAATGTATGTACTGTATTATAGCAGAAATCTCTCTTCCCTCTGAGTGTTCTCAACTTTGTGGGTTGAAGAATAGTTGCAAAGAGCAGGAGGACAAAGCATGTACAAGGGCCTGTATCTGGAGAGGGTGAGAGCTGGTTAAGTGGAGGATGGCTTGAGACTGGCCATTCAGCTTCCTCCTTGTATCAGCTGGGTCCTTGTCCCGTGGCCTGGCTTCTCTAACTTGTCTTCCTGGGAGGTGTGCCTATTTTCACATTTCTTACTCTAGAAACACACAGAAAAAAAAAAAATACAAAACTTTAAAAAATTAATGGTGGACACCTCCTTACCCCTGCAATTGTGATAGGGTTGGATACTTACCTTAGTAGTTAATGATTTATTTTGGCAAAAGACAGGCCAACCTGACCTAAGGTGCCCACCCTTTAATGTGTTAATGTATCTTTTTTTTTCCTCTTCAAAGTGGAACAGGCCAGAAGACAGCAGACAAGAATAGAAATGAGACCCATTGAAGTAGTTCCCTTATAAGTAATTCTTGAAAACATGTCTGTGATGTTTTCATGGAAGTAGATATATTGGACAAATGGGGAATGCTTTGTAGTTTATATGAAAGACATGAGCAAAATCTGGAGACTTCTAGGTGGTAGACACCATATATTTTAGAAGTGTTAATGATGTATTTGATAATATTATAAAAGAATGTGTCTGCCATGAAAGAACATTACAGCCATTTTTATGGAATGGGAGGGGATGGAATGAGCAAAGGGTCTTTGTTCTGTATGGGTGTCTATACCCTTACTCCAAAGCGAAAAAATAAAGTTGTGTTTGCTCAAACCTGTCCCGGGTCAGTCTGTTCTCAGTCATACTGGGGAAACTGAGTCAGACGAATACAGAAACTGTTTCTTCCCATCTCACTTTTCCATCCATAGAAGAACAGATGTAGGACCAAAGTACTGTGGTCATTTGCTTTTGGAACTTTCAGATTCAGATAACATTTTTGAAAATTCTTCAAGATTATACATGGGCAGTCTATGAGAACTCCTCAAGATCAAGACAATACAATTGCCTATTTTACTATAATAAAAATAATATTTGAATGTGGAGAAAACTTCTGATGAATAAGAGAAGGATTATCTGCTTGTAGTTCTTAATGTTCTTGTGTTGGAGTTCTGTATTCCACTGTCAAGAAAGGGATAAATTGAGATTGGTTCAAGATGGCGGAGTAGAAGGATGTGCTCTCACTCCCTCTTGCAAGAGCACTGGAATCAACAAACTGCTGAACAATCATCGACAGGAAGACACGAACTCACCAAAAAAGATACCCCACATCCAAAGACAAAGGAGAAGCCACAATGAGATGGTAGGAGGGGCACAATCACAATACAATCAAATCCCATACCTGCTAGGTGGATGACGCACAAACTAGAGAACACTTATAAAACAGAAGTACACCCACTGCAGTGAAGGTTCTGAGCCACACGTCAGGCTTCCCGACCTGGGGGTCCAGCAATGGGAGGAGGAATTCCTAGAGAATCAGACTTTGAAGGCTAGTCTGATGTGATTGCAGGGCTTTGACAGGACTGGGGAAAACAGAGACTCCAAAAGTAGTGTGCATGTCGGGACTCAGGGGAAGGAGCAGTGACCCCATAGGAGACTGAACCAGACCTACCTACTAGTGTTGGAGGGTCTCCTGCAGAGGCAGGGGGTGGCTGTGTCTCACTGTGAGGACAAGGACAGTGGCAGCAGAAGTTCTGGGAAGTACTCCTTGGCATGAGCCCTCCCAGAGTCTGCCATTAGCCCCAACAAAGAGCCCAGGTAGGCTCCAGTGTTGGGTCGCATCAGGCCAAACAACCAACAGGGAGGGAACCCAGCCCCACCCATCAGCAGACAAGTGGATTAAAGTTTTACTGAGCTCTGCCCACCAGAGCAACAGCCAGCTAAACCCACCACCAGTCCCTCCCATCAGGAAACTTGCACAAGCCTCATAGATAGCCTCATCCACTAGAAGGAAGACAGCAGAAGTGAGAAGAATCATAATCCTGCAGCCTGTGGAACAAAAACCACATTCACAGAAAGATAGACAAGATGAAAAGGCAGAGGGCTGTGTACCAGATGAAGGAACAAGATAAAAACCCCCAAAACAACTAAATGAAGTGGAGCTAGGCAAGCTTCCAGAAAAAGAATTCAGAATAATGATACTGAAGGTGATCCAGGACCTCGGAAAAAGAATGGAGGCAAAGAAAAAGAAGATGCAAGAAATGTTTGACAAAGACCTAGAAGAATTAAATAACAAACAAACTGAGATGAACAATACAATAACTGAAGTGAAAAACACACTAGAAAGAATCAATACCAGAATAACTGTGGCAGAAGAATGGATAAGTGACCTGGAAGACAGAATGGTGGAATTCATGGCTGCAGAACAAAGAAGAAAGAATGAAAAGAAATGATGATAGCCTAAGAGACCTATGGGACAATATTAAAGGCAACAGCATTCGCATTATAGGGGTCCCAGAAGGCGAAGAGAGAGAGAAAGGACCAGAGAAAATATTTGAAGAGATTATAGTCAAAAACTTCCCTAACATGGGAAAGGAAATAGCTACACAACTCCAGGAAGTGCAAAGAGTCCCATACAGGATAAACCCAAGGAGAAACACACTGAGACACATAGTAATCAAATTGGTAAAAATTAAAGACAAAGAAAAATTATTAAAGCAGCAAGAGGAAAATGACAAATAACACACAAGGGAAGTCCCATAAGGTTAACAGCTGATTTCTCACCAGAAACTCTACAAGCCAGAAGGGAGTGGCATGCTATATTTAAAATAACAAAAGGGAAGAACCTACAACAAAGATTACTCTACCCGGCAAGGATCTCATTCAGATTTGATGGAGAAATCAAAAGCTTTACGGAGAAACAAAAGCTAAGAGAATTCAGTACCACCAAACCAACTCTACAGCAAATGCTAAGTGGGAAACACAAGAGAAGAAAAGGACCTACAAAAACAAACTGAAAGCAATTAAGAACATGGTACTAGGAACATACATATAGATAATTACCCTAAACGTGAATGGATTAAATGCTCCAAGCAAAAGACACAGGCTCGCTGAATGGATACAAAAACAAGGCCCATCTATATGCTGCCTACAAGAGACCCACTTCAGACCTAGGGACACATACAGACTGAAGGTGAGGAGATGGAAAAAGATATTCCATGCAAATGGAAATCAAAAGAAAACTGGAGTAGCAATACTCATATCAGATAAAATAGACTTTAAAATAATGTTACAACAGACAAGGAAGGACACTACATAATGATCAAGGGATCAATCCAAGAAGAATATATAACAATTATAAATATATATGCACCCAACATAGGAGCACCTCAATACATAAGGCAATTGCTAACAGCTATAAAAGAGAAAATCGACAGTAACACAATAATAGTGGGGGACTGTAACACCTCACTTACACCAATGGACAGATCATCCAAACAGAATATTAATAAGGAAACACAAGCTTTAAATGAAACAATAGACCAGGTAGATTTAATTGATATTTATAGGACATTCCATCCAAAAACAGCAGATTACACTTCCTTCTCAAGTGTGAATGGAACATTCTCCAGGTTAGATCACATCGTGGGTCACAAATCAAGCCTCAGTAAATTAAGGAAAATTGAAATCGTACCAAGCATCTTTTCTGACCACAACACTATAAGATTAGAAATAAATTACAGGGAAAAAAAATGTAAAAAACACAAACACATGGAGGCTAAACAATACATTACTAAATAACCAAGAGATAACTGAAGAAATCAAAGACGAAATCAAAAAATACCTAGAGAGGGGCTTCCCTGGTGGCTCAGTGGTTGAGAGTCCGCCTGCCAATGCAGGAGACACGGGTTTGTGCCCCGGTCTGGGATGATCCCACATGCCGCGGAGTGGCTGGGCCCGTGACCCATGGCTGCTGAGCCTGCGCGTCTGGAGCCTGTGCTCCGCAATGGGAGAGGCCACAACAGTGAGAGGCACACGTACCACAAAAAAAAAACAAAAAAAAAACCTAGAGATAAATGACAATGAAAACACGACGATCCAAAACCTATGGGATGAAGCAAAAGCAGTTCTAAGAGGGAAGTTTGTAGCAATACAAGCCACCTCAAGAAACAAGAAAAATCTCAAAAAATCAAACCTTACACCTAAGGGAACTAGAGAAAGAAGAACAAACAAAACCCAATTTTAGCAGAAGGAAAGAAATCATAAAAATCAGAACAGAAATATATGAAATAGAAACAAAGAAAACAATAGCAAAGATCAATAAAACTAAAAGCTGGTGCTTTGAGAAGATAAACAAAATTGATAAACCATTAGCCAGACTCATCAAGAAAAAGAGGGAGAAGACTCAAATCAATAAAATTAGAAATGAAAAAGAAGTTACAACAGACACCACAGAAATACAAAGTATCCTAAAACACTACTACAAGCAACTCTATGCCTATAAAATGGACAACCTGGAAGAAATGGACAAATTCTTAGAAAGGTATAACCTTCCAAGACTGAGCCAGGAACAAATGAAAAATATGAGCAGACAAATTACAAGTAATGACATTGAAACTGCGATTAAAAATCTTCCAACAAACAAAAGTCCAGGACCAGATGGCTTCACAGGTGAATTCTATCAAACATTTAGAGAAGAGCTAACATCCATCCTTCTCAAACTCTTCCAAAAATTTGCATAGGAAGGAACACTCCCAAAGTGATTCTATGAGGCCACGATCACCCTGATACCAAAGTCAGACAAAGATAATACAAAAAAAGAAAATTACAGACCAATATCACTGAATGTAGATGCAAAAATCCTAAACAAAATACTAGCAAACAGAATCCAACAACACATTAAAAGGATCATACACCATAATCGAGTGGGATTTATCCCAAGGATGCAAGGGTTCTTTAATATATGCAAATCAATCAATGTGATACACCATATTAACAAATTGAAGAATAAAAACCATATGATCATCTCAATACATGCAGAAAAACCTCTGACAAAATTCAACACCCATTTATGAAAAAAACTCTCCTGAAAGTGGGCATAGTGGGATCCTACCTCAACATAATAAAGGCCATATATGAGAAACCCACAGCAAACCTCATTCTTAATGGTGAAAAACTGACAACCTTTCCTCTAAGATCAGGAACAAGACAAGGATGTCCACTCTCACCACTATTATTCAACATAGTTTTGGAAGTCCTAGCCGTGGCAATCAGAGAAGAAAAAGAAGTAAAAGGAAGCCAAATTGGAAAAGAAGAAGTAAAGCTGTCACTCTTTGCAGATGACATGATACTATACATAGAGAATCCTAAAGATGCCAACAGAAATCTACTAGAACTAATCAATGAATTTGGTAACGTTGCAGTATACAAAATTAATGCACAGAAATCTCTCGCATTCCTATATACTAATGATGAAAAATCTGAAAGAGAAATTAAGGAAGCACTCCCATTTACCATTGCAACAAAAAGAATAAAATGCCTAGGAATAAACCTACCTAGGGAGACGAACTGCATGCAGAACACTATAAGACACTGATGAAAGAAATTAAAGATGATACAAACAGATGAAGAGATATACCGTGTTCTTGGATTGGAAGAATCAATATTGTGAAAATGACTATACTACCCAAAGCAATCTACAGATTCAGTGCAATCCCTATCAAGTTACCAATGGCATTTTTTACAGAACTAGAACAAAATATCTTAAAATTTGTATGGAGATACAAAAGATGCCGAATAGCCAGAACAGTCTTGAGGGAAAAAAATGGAGCTGGAGGAATCAGACTCCCTGACTTCAGACTATACTACAAAGCTACAGTAATCAAGACAATATGGTACTGACACAAAAACAGACATATAGATCAATGGAACAGGATAGGAAGCCCAGAGATAAACCCATGCACCTACGGTTAACTAATCTATGACAAAGGAGGCAAGGATATACAATGGAGAAAAGACAGTCTCTTCAATAAGTGGTTCTGGGAAAACTGGACAGCTACATTTAAAAGAATGAAATTAGAACACTCCCTAACACCATACACAAAAATAAACTCAAAATGGATTAGAGACCTAAGTGTAAGACCGGACACTATAAAACTCTTAGAGGAAAGCATAGGAAGAACACTCTTTGACATAAATCACAGCAAGATCTTTTTTGATCCAACTCCTAGAGTAATGGAAATAAAAAAAATAAATAAACAAATGGGACCTAATGAAACTTAAAAGCTTTTTCAAAACAAAGGAAACTACAAACAAGACGAAAAAACAACCCTCAGAATGGGAGAAAATATTTGCAAACGAATCAATGGACAAAGGATTAATTTCCAAAATATATAAACAGCTCATGCAGCTCAATATTAAAAAAAACAAACAACCCAATCCAAAAATGGGCAGAAGACCTAAATAGACATTTCTCCAAAGAAGACATACAGATGGCCAAGAAGTACATGAAAAGCTGCTCAACATCAGTAATTATTAGAGAAATGCAAATCAAAACTACCATGAGGTATCACCTCACACCAGTTAGAATGGGCATCATCAGAAAATCTACAAACAACAAATGCTGAAGAGGGTATGGAGATAAGGGAACCCTCTTGCACTGTTGGTGGGAATGTAAATTGATATAGCCACTATGGAGAACAGTATGGAAGTTCCTTAAAAAACTAAAAATAGAATTACCAAATGATCCAGCAATCCCACTACTGGGCATATACCCAGAGAAAACCATATTTCAAAAAGACACCTGCACCCCATTGTTCATTGCAGCACTATTTACAATAGCCAGGTCATGGAAGCAACCTAAATGCCCATTGACAGACAAATGGATAAAAATGAAGTGGTACATATATACAATGGAATATTACTCAGCCATAAAAAGGAACGAAATTGGGTCATTTGTAGAGATGTGGATGGATCTAGAGACTCTCATACAGGGTGAAGTAAGTCAGAAGAGGAAAACAAATATCGTATATTAAAGCATGTATGTGGAACCTAGAAAAATGGTACAGATGAACCAGTTTGCAAGGCAGAAATTGAGACACAGATGTAGAGAACAAACGTATGGACACCAAGGGGGGAAAGTGGCTGGGGGCGGTGAGTGGTGGTGTGATGAATTGGGAGATTGGGGTTGACACATATATACTAATATGTATAAAATGGATAACTAATAAGAACCTGCTGTATAAAAATATAAATTAAATTTAAAAAAAAGAAAGATAAATAACACAGTGGGAATTTGAGACTGTGGAGAACATGGCTGCTGGAGGCCATGTGGGTCCCCACATAAATCAATGGCAACTGGAGCCCTTTTCAGTGCCTCATGTGGGGCCAAGCACCCAGTTAGCACTCAATAAATATTAATTAAAATACAACTGAGTTTGCAGCTAGAATAATGTGGTGCTAGTTTTCCCAGAAATGAACAAATTGGCCAAAGGAACAGAAAGTAAGGGAAATGATTTAACTGGCTGGAGGAATAGTTTGAAGAGGGGAGATTAACCTACATGCAGCTTGATCAGATGGCATTGAAGAGGCAGCGTGACCACTGTTGACAAACATCAGAGGGTATAAATGCCAAAGGGGTGAGGAAACTGTTCAGGTCACTATTTGCAGGGTAATTGTTACAGTTCTCTATTAATTTATTCATGTAGAATATCACATGTTTCTAATGTTCTGAAACATTAGAAAATATTTTGGAATTTTAGAGAGCTAACAGCCCACGGTGACCTCATGGGACCTCATGGTCTCGCTTCTGACCACTTAGGGCTTGTCCAGGTTCTGGATTCCCACATGGGGTCAAGTTAAGCAGGAAGCAGGTTTACAAGGCCTTACGGGCCACAGGCGACATTTTGTTCCTGCGCCCCACTCCTGTCTTACAGAATCAGAATCTTATAGCAGGATATGCAGCCGCATTTAGGGGCTACTGATGGTGATAATGAAGCCCTAGTGCTCTTTGTGTTTATCAGAGAACTAAGCCTATCTGACCAAAGGGTTGGGCAGGAAGGTGGTCATCTTGGAGTAAGGGGCAGAGGGAGCAAAGTTCTCCAAACCAGTTCAATTAATAACTCATTTTGGGGGCCCCTGCATTTGCTTCAGGGAATGTTCTCAAGACGAGCTACACAAGAATGAGGACAAAGTGGTGCTACAAAAAAGAGGGTGTGGGGCTTCCCTGGTGGCACAGTGGTTGAGAGTCCGCCTGCCGATGCAGGGGACACGTGTTCGTGCCCCGGTCCGGGAAGATCCCACATGCCGTGGAGCGGCTAGGTCCGTGAGCCATGGCCGCTGAGCCTGCGCGTCCGGAGCCTGTGCTCCGCAACGGGAGAGGCCACAACAGTGACAGGCCCGCGTACCGCAAAAAAAAAAAAAAAGGGTGTGATGGTGCTATGATCAGAATGTGTCCCCCCCAAATTCATATGTTGAAATCTAACCTCCAAGGTTAGGAGGTTGGGGGTGGGGGGGTGAGAGGTGATTAGATCAGGAGGGTGAAGCCCTCATGAATGGGATTAGTGCTCTTATAAAAGAGACCCCACAGAGATCCACCATGTGAGGACACAATGAGAAGTCTGCGCCCCAGAAGTGGCCATCCCCCAACCATGGTGGCATCCTGCTCTCAGCCTTCCAGGCTCCAGAGCCGTGAGCAAAAAATTTCTGTTCATAAGCCACCCAGTCTGTGGTGTTTTGTTGCAGCAACCCAAATGAACTAAGACAGAAGGAGAGAACATTCCTGGCAGAGGTGACTCCATGAGTATAAGCACAGATGCCAAAAAAGCAACATCGTGTGCCTGTGAAGAAACAGCCCTGGATTTTGCTGAAACATAAGAAATAAGGCAGTGTTGGGTTTTTGTTTTTGTTTTCAGAGGGAGGGAAAGTTTTATAATAATAGGCTTTCTCAGGAAACTGATGATGGCTTGACTTTCTTGTGTGCAAAAAGTACATAAATAAATTATCGATTCTTTGCTTACTTGAAAATGAGGTCAATATTTTCTCTGGCAAAGAAAAACATTTTTGTATTCTGAATTAAACTTGTTGCAAACCCTTGTTTTAGATGGTGTATACTGCTATTTAAAACCCATCTTCTGGAGGTGTAATGAAGGATAGAGAGTCTGCAAAAAACTAATGGCAGACTTTTACAATTCTGCTTATTACAATTGTGCATTTTGCTGACAAAGTCACAGACAGTAAAATTAAGGCAAGTACAAACCACCCCTTTTGATGGCGAGTAGTACATTGTTTTTGCTCTGTTAGCAAAGGCTTTGAAAACTGTTAGCAAGATACTTTTTTCCTACTGTTCTACTATTTAATATGTTCCCCATAAAGTAGGCATAAAGTAATAACTATCGCTTTTTGTGGAATTAAATGGATTATAAAGAATACAAACACACGTATACACATATACATAAATAAACGCACACATGTACACATGTGTACTTGCATATACTGTATACATGTGTTCATGTCAGTTGCGATTACTACCTACTTTTATGAAATGTTCTTACAACATTATCATCTAACTTAATTTCAGTAACCTAGTAATTTTTGGTTCTGAAACAAAAATATTAAGTTGAATTCAAATATGCTTATACAAGGTCTGAGATTGATAACCCAAGGCTGGACTAGAAACTACTAATAAAAAAGCTGCAGCTTGGTCAACAAATAACTCAGCATTTCTCAAACCACGTTCTTTGGAACTGTGGCTCCAGAAGTCAGTAATAGGCGACTCATGGGAAAAATGTAAAATGTGTTCAGTGATCAACACGTGGGTAATGTTATAATTTATATGCCCTAAGGAATCTGAAAAGTCTAGTATTGGAATTATCAGGTAGTTCTGTGTACTCTGATATTTCCCAAACTTACCTGAATGCTTTCATAAGGCACTTATTCATATAAGCTTCTGTAATACATTTTTCCCTCTCATTTATCACATTTATCATAAACAAGACCTCGAATGGGTATAAATCTTATCATTCTCTCCCGTTGTATTTTGCTTACAAAGGTCAGCTCTTTTTCATCCCTAACTGCACACCTAGATGACCAATCTTTCCCAAACTCAACTTTTAACAGAAACCTTTATTGGCAGTTCAATTGTCTTCAGAATAAAGGCTGAACGCCATGGTCTGGATTCAAGGCCCTTCAATAACTAGTCTTTCCCCCTCCTTCGTACCTCTAGATTGCACTACTATCCTTGACAGATCTTGCCAGCCATATTTATTTATTTATGGATAAATTAGCTATCTTCTTCCTGCCTCTGTGCCTTTGTCCACACCCTCTTACCATGAGAGAGCTGTCAATGGCCCTCTCTAGTGGAAACAGTCCCTGCTGGCTCCCTGACCCCACTTCATTCCCTTCTGTAACAAACAAAATCACTCCTTTTTCATTTGTGAACTCTTCACACTTAGGCCTGTTCTGCTTCTTTCACTACTGTAGTTGGAAATTTAAGAGAGTGGTTAAGAAAAGCATAGGACAGGAATAGATATGTAACCCCAGGTGCACATCTGGCAATGGGGAAGGAGTGTATGGAAAAGAACAGAGTCAGTCCATCCACACATCTGGACCCCCAGCTGGTGCCAGTCCCGGTACGGTCACAGAACTCGAAGCTCCAGGATAGACAAGGTAGTGGCTGCACCAGTTTACTTTCCTATAACAGTGCACAAGTGTTCCTTTTTCGCCACAACTTCCCCAGCACTTGTTATTTCTTGTCTTTTTGATAATAGACATTCTAACAGGTGTGAGGTGATATCTCATCGTGGTTTTGACTCTCATTTCCCTGATGATTAATGATACTGAACATCTTTTCATATGCCTGTTGACAATCTTTGGAAAAAATCTATTCACGGGCTTCCCTGGTGGCGCAGTGGTTGGGAGTCCGCCTGCCAGTGCAGGGGACGCGGGTTCGTGCCCTGGTCTGGGAAGATCCCACATGCTGTGGAGTGGCTGGGCCCGTGAGCCATGGCCGCTGAGCCTGCGTGTCCAGAGTCTGTGCTCCGCGGCGGGAGAGGCCACAACAGTGAGAGGCCCACGTACCTTAAAAAAAAAAAAAAAAAAAAAAAAAAAAAAATCTCACATCCTCTGCCCATTTTTAAATCATACTGTTTGTTTTTTTTGCTATTGATTTGTATTAGTTCTTTATATATTTTGGATATTAACCCCTTATCAGATATATGATTCGCAAATATTTTCTCCCATTCAGTAGGTTGTCTTTTTATTTTGTTGATGACTTCCATTGCTGTGCAGAAGGTTTTTACTTTAATATAGTCCCACTTGCTTATTTTTGCTGTCTGTAGTATTATTAAAATATTTATTTGTACAGTTATCCTTATTCAGAAGAAAATATTGAGGTGCAGGAGGTTTTGTAATTGCCTAAGGTCACACAGCTAATAAACTTAAAGTCAGGGTCTTAATCCAGGTCATCTGACTCCAAAGCCTGTGCTTGTAACTGCTTTTATTGTGTTGCAAATGTTAAGGATTATTCTAGTTCTAAAATAAGATTCTATGTCATTAACACATTTAAATGCTATTCTTTATTTGGGTTTTAAACGTTTAGTGAAAAAAACATGTTATAATTTGGGGGAAACAGCTGTATGCTTCATCTTTCTTTTGTAGCATGGATAATGGAGTGCTCCTTATAAGTACAATCATGCTCTTTATTCTTCCCTTGGAAGAACTGAGTAAGTGGCTCTTTGCAAAGCAAAGCGGTAAGAAATGTATTATCCCCCAATTGGGTGAAATGCATGCCATTAGAAGGAATACGATCCATAATCTAAGTCACTCTCTTCATGGTAAAATGTTCTTGGGCCTTAATTAAGGAAGAGAGAACATTAGGGTTCAATAAGAGTCAGCGTCTGTCCTGCTGTTTGGCGTCTGAACTGATTTTCACACCTGATTTCCATCTGCAGATGTCATCAGCAAGAAGGAAGAGGTTTGAGAAGAGAGCTCTTATGGAGTTCAAGGAAGCAGCCCTCCAGATATTTTAGCTAGAGCTGAGATTTACAGAGCAAATCAATATTATTTCATCCTTTCTACCAGGAGATTAATCAATAGGATCAATCTGACTACTTAAGAAAAAATGTTTGGATACAAACATTGGAAAGAGAGAGGAGTAGTGAATATTATATGGTAACTAGCTTCTGGACTTAGAGGAAACAATGTCACAGTCAATGTGATCTATAGCTGCTGTAATCATGATACGGTGTTTTGAGGCCAATCTGTGCATGTGTGGCAATTAAAAATGATATAAAATTGATTCTCTAAAGCAAACCTTCTAGAAATGATACATTCAAGCATGGGTTGTTGAAAATCAAGCTGTCCAATGCATTATTCCCAATTACTAGGTAGTTGCTTGTACATTCTGTTTAATCTAAATAAGTAAAATTCATTTTTTGCTACTACTAGTTGAAAGAATTAGTTCAACAAATATGAGTTTCTAAGCTCTGTGTTAAAGGAGGGGCTATAATTGGCAACAATTTGAATGGGACATAACCCATAATTTCATGGAATTTACAAGATAGTGAGGTGGTAAAGCAACCGGTACAGCCAGGATTCTAACCAAGTGTGTGAGCTGTCAAAGCTCAATCGCCTTAAACACCATCTAAGAGTACTTCCTAAATCCCTTAGAAACAGAAGTTTCCCTCTGTTCTCTGAGAGTCTAATTTCTTCATGTCAACATTTTGAAGGCGTACACTGCCTGGCATGTCTGTATCAACTTGCTATTTAAGTGTGCAGAGAGCTTGGTATTATGAAAATACACGGAAACCAATTTGAGCAAGGACAGCTAGGCTTCACCAAAACGTAGACGTCATCATAGAGCAGCTCTGTCTTTCCTTGGGCTGCTTTTTTTCTGGACCTCTGGTCTGTTCTTTCTGTGAAGGAGCTGCTTCTGAAAGGTCTATAGTTTCTATTCCCCTGTAATCTTGGCTTCCATGTGACTTTGAGTTGCCATTTTAGTGGACCTATGGCATGTTTGTGGCCACTGAGCACCTTTTGAACAGACTTTTTATGTTTGGGGAATTTGCCACATGATGTGGCCAATCCTACCTACTTAATGTTAAATCAAAACTCATTTTCCAGCCTCCAGCTCAGGAGTAGCCTCTCCTAAATGGAGCCACTCTCCTGAGATAGTCTTATTCAGAAGGGAACATCAGGAAGAAACAGGTGGAGCTGTTGCATAGAATCCATATTCTCATGAGAATAGCAGAACGTGGAGGAGAGATATCAGGCATTCCAGAGGCAGTAATGAAGATGTCACAGGGATAGTGGTGATATGCACGTATGCAGTGTCCACTGTGTTAACAGCTATGTCTATGCTCAGAAGGGTCTCTCCTGGAGAGGCATAGTGTGCAATTTGGAGATTGTTCTTGTACGTGAGTCTTTAAGCCTCCTGAAGCTTTCCATTAGTTTTCTAATAGCTTACAATAAACTATTTTTCTACTTTAACTCAAGGGGGTTATGTTGCTTGTAAGCAAGATCTTTGATGATAGATGTAAACTTCAAAGCGACAGTTTTCGACAGGTTCAGAATTCTGGAATATCAAGTGCAATGAATCATATCAAGCAGTAGGCACGCTCTGAAGTGATAAAATAGACAGGTTAAACTGATTCTATAATTGTCAGGAAAGAGACAGAATGAGTGTGAGAACTGAGTCAGTATATCTTGATGTTTAACAGTGTAGATCTTGCAATCAAAGTTAGATTTGAGTCCTACCTCTATTATTTATTAACTGACTGATCTTGATCCAGTTATTTAATCACCTAGATTTTCATTTTTATGATCTGTACATAGGAACTACAAAATTATATTTTGTTTGGCATATGAAAAGTGCTCAGTCCTTACAATGTCATATGTAGGTATTCACCTTTATTTTTGTGATTTGTTGATAAGGATAATTATTTATTTGTTTATTGTCCAGGGATTTTAATAGAGACAATATGATCAAGACCGTCATTCATACTAGCTGAATTAGTCACAATAGTCTAACTGACACAAGAAACAACCCTATAATTTCAGAGCCTTAACACATTTACAGTTTATTTAATAGTCAATAGTCAACTCATTGTTGGTCACTTCTCATCCAAATGGCAACTCAGGGACCTAGATCATTCTGCCTCTTTTACTTCTTCCCTTCTCTGAGTTCTTGGAGTCCCCCCATTTAGCCAATGGATGGGAAAAGAGAATGGATGGTTGTACACAGGAGAGATCTTTTAAAGGACAGGCGTGGAAATGTCAGGCATCACTGCTGCCCATATTCTGTTGAATGGAACTCAGTTTCATATAGCTGTATCTAAGTTCAAGGAAGGCTTGAATATGTCATATAGCTGTATGCCCAGGGAGCAAGAGGATAATAATTTGGTGAACAACTAGCTGGTCTTCACCATGCTATTTCACTCTTTTGGTTTTGACAAATAGAGCAGGGCTCCAAAATTGGGATGGAGCAGCATCCAGCCTTTTGCTTAGAATTTTGCCATCTAAATCTACTGTGATATTCTTTGTGTGTTTCATTTAGAACAATGAGTGTAAATCCCAGCCCAAAGATATATATGAGAAGAGCACCTGGATAATTCATACTTCCTGCTCATTCTGAAAAATATGATAACTGGATTTGGCTGTTTTCATACACTGAAGATGACCTTGCTTTAAAATAAATTGAAAGGGACCCAGATTCTCTTTATTTGTATGTAAAGAATATTAGTTACCAGAAATTTAAATCTAAAAGGTTAAACTTCATTTTTAGATTGGTTGATTGATTAATCTAATAGAAGCAAATGGGTTTAAAAAAGAATCTACCTCAGCTCTCTGAGTTGGGATTATTTTTTGGCTTTGTAATAAATTGTACTTATAAGTGGTTGTAATTCTTATCTCTAACTATACCAACAAGGTCTGAAATGTCAGCATGTAAATTTTTCTTCTGAGGAATAAAAAAAAAAATGTTTAAAGAAAATTTTTAATGAGAAGTGAACACCAATACATAGCTACTTAACTTTGAAGGACTAGGTGTGAATTCTCATTAAATCAACATAAATAATACCAGTTATCTCTTGTTACTGAAAGTGCCAAACACGGATAATGTACTCCCCATTCAAAGGTACTCGGATCCAATTTATGATGCCTTGTTGACCACCCATTGCTACTGCTCTGGATTTTGAGTTTTGACACATGGGACATCGGTCATTTCCAAGTATAGAAAATACAAAAGGACCAGTTCCAAGATAGCTATGTTGATGATGGAAGTTTATCATAAGATTGGAAAGGCCTCAGGATGACAAATCTGTGGCATGAAAACTGCCATGCATACATCACTAATGAATGATGGTACTCATTTCTGCTGAATCTATTCTTGACCTCAGAATTCTTATTCCATCTCAAGTAGCATTCTCAGTATATCAGAATTATCACTTGTGATGAAACTCTTTTATGATCCTTGGGCTAAACTTTGGTGGTTTCATAAAAATTATTAAAAGGGATGGGAAGTTAAAAACATTTAAATGTCGAGCTTCATTGTTGAAACTGGGTGGACTTAAGTCTCCAACCCTCAGCAGGGGTTTGACCCCAGGACACTGGATCCTCAGACATTAGGTCAGACTTGGGTGGGGCTGAGCAAACTGAGCTGGAGTTCTGAGGCACATGGCAGGTCTGAACCCCTTGCACAGCACAAGTCCCCCTGCACACAACTATAAATTTAGAGATAGGGAAACAGACCATTAGGGGTTTTAATGTTATTTTTCATGTGCTAATTTATAATGAATGGAAATCACTATAACACAGTGGTCACTGACAAATGCGATAGGCCCTTTCTGTTGATAACATCAGAGACTGTGGGATAAGGACAGAACCAGAAAGGTTTAGAGAAGGTAAAATACATTGAGATGCTGGTAGCTTTCAAAGCAGGATGGTGAATGACTGCTTTATGTTATTAGCATGGTCACCAATCGCCAGGAACTAACACCAACAAAGGGCCCAGATCAGTGTTTGAGTTACAGGTGGGGCAACTCAACTGGAATAGACCACACTATGCACCTGGTAAAGCAAAGAAGCCAAGTTGGCATTGCTTACAGACTGGACGAACCCCAGGATCATTCACTTAACAGGGATTATGTATTTTGTAAGTGTGTTTTGTTTGCTAAGTTACTGAATAACAGGCATCAAAGCTGTTTCTTCAGACCAGCATTTCCCAAAGTATGTTTGTGGTAGTCCTGCTGTTTACCAAAGAATTTGGCTCTCCGTCTTTGAAGCACATGGTAGAATTAAGATTCACCTTTGACACTGCAGTTGGACATAGCAATAATATTTGCCTTAGTAAATGAGATTTGACAGAAAGAGAGGAATGTCATTTCCTGGTGGAATTTTTTTAAAGTAGCGAATGATTTGCTAAACTTCTTTACCATTGTTGTAAGTGACCGTGAAAAAAAAAAAAAAATCCAACTCACACTCTTCACCACGTGAACACAGTAAGTGGAACTTCCTCCTGAACTACATTACATAAGTGGTCTGAGTGATAAATAAATTTTCTCATGTTATGTCACTGATATTTTGGGGTAGTTTGTTACCATGGGGTGACAAAGCACATCCTAATTACTATGATATTGTGAGTGTTGTTAGGTGTTGGGTGTAAAATTGCACCATGGTCAAATACATTGGGGATATACCAATTTAAAATTTTTTTCTGTAGGACTTTTGGAAGACTTCACTATACTAATATGAACTGTGAATTTTCAAGAATGTAATATAGCAAGTAATGCTTCTCAAACTTATGTGACTCCAGCATTTTTTGGTTTTTCCTACGAAGATTTCCCAATGAAATACTACCTTAGAAAAACTAATATAGCTGAGATTTAGTTTAAAAAGAATATATAACAAAATCAGCAGATGCACCTTCAAATAAGAAGTGTGTGTGTGCATGTGTGTGTGTGTGTGTGTGTGTGTGTGAGAGAGAGAGAGAGACAGACAGACAGACAGAGACAGAGACAGAGAAAGAGAGAGAGGGAGAGAGGAGAACAGAGGAAGTAAGCAAGAGGAAGAAAGAGAGTAAGGAGGAATTCTTTTTATTTTAGATCTACTTTCTGTTCTATTTCATTTAAGTGAAGAAGATAGAATTTTAGTTCTAAATTTAAGAACATTTCTGTTTGCTTTAGTGCAATGAATTGGTTAGTAAGTTTTTACAGTTGTACCTGTTTTATATTATTCATAATAAATAATAGTCATTTTGGACACAATTACACAGCATGACCAAAATTCTACGCTTCTTCTAAGGGTTTATGCTTAGGTTTAGTACAATTAGGTGAAATGTTAGATTCAGAATTTTAAAATGCTTTTTTCTAAATATGAATATTTATTTTTGTCAATAAGATAGAGCATGTTAGAATAAAATTCAAGAGCTCTGTAATGTTGATATTAAAATGTTGATGTTTGGTTACTTCTAAGGTTCACACGGTTTGGTTTTTTTTTTAAGCCTTATGATAAACCAAAGCCCCATGTAGTTTGCAGCTTCTAATGACACTAGAAGAATTTGGGAAGACACATAAGTATCTCAGACTATTTCAGTCTTGTTCAATACATGATTTCCTATGTGCATTAGTGAATATGTACAAAAACAAAGATATACTTTGATCAAGTTCTATTGATTCTTCTCTTCATTTTCTCTTGGATTTTTCTCTCTTAATTGCACTTCCAAACCAATTACAGTAGGCTATTTACTTCCCAGATCTAAACTAGATGTGATTCTAGAAATTCTTCAATAACATATAGTTACCTAGAATTCTATATCATAGGCTATCTTCAAAGTATCTGTCATACAACTTACAAGATGATCTATAATAAGGTCCACAGGTACTTCTTAAATAATTGGGGGTAATACAAAAGCCAATATAGATATTCCTGAGGAGTTTGAAATATTATTGAGAAGAAAGCACTTTCCTACATAAAACAACTTGATAGTAATAGAAAGCAGTATAGAACCAGGTGCTAAATTTTACTGAGATCTATACAGTAATATAAAAATTCAGAGATGGAAGACAAAATGGGTCACTAGCAAAACGGTCTACTATGTCCTATTTATCAGCAATAATCATTTAGAAAATTTAACAAAAAAAAGAAATTCAATTCATAACAGGAAAGGAAGGAAGGAAGGAAAAAAGAAGTGAGTGAGGGAAGGAAGGAGGGTGGAAGAAATCAGAACACTTATGCCTTGCTAGTGGGAATGTTAAATGGTGCGGTTACTGTGGAAAACAGCTTGGCAGTTCCTCAGTAAGTTAAACATAGAATTACCATATGACCCAGCAATTCCACTACCAAAAGAACTGAAGATAGGTGCTAAAATAAAAACTTGTGTGCAACTGTTAACAGCAGCACTATTCACAGTGGTCAAAAGGTGGAAACAACCCAAATTTTCATCAACTGCTGAATGAATAAACTAAATGTATATCCATATAATGAAACGTTATTCAGCCATAGGAAGGAATGAGATACTGATATACGACACAACATGGATGAACCTTGAGACCATTATGCTAAGTGAAATAAGCCAGATACAGAGGACAAATATGTGTGATTCCACTTACATGAAATCCATTAGAGACAGAAAGCAGATTTGTGGCTGCCAGAAACTAGGGGGAGGGAGCAAAAAGGAATGACTGCCTAATGGGTACAGGGTTTCCTTCTCAAGTGAGGAAAATGTTTTGGAACTAGATAATGGCGATGGTTGCACAACATTGTGAATGTACTTAATGCCTCTGAATTGCACACTTCAAAATGGTTAAAATGACTAACTTTATATTATGTTTATTTAACCTCAATATTTTAAAAAGCCAAGTAAAAGCTGAGAGGAATAGAAATTATTGGGGAGGGTTTATATCACCAGGTAACATATTACAAAGCTACAAAAATTAACTGAATATTGTACATGTGCTGGAATAAATGATAGATTAAGGGAGTAGAATATAAATCCTCCAAAATAAGTTCAAAGTGTTTAAATATTTGGAATGTAATAAAGAGTCTTTAAAACTGGAGGAAATTTCGATTATTTTACAAATAATTACATGGTAATTTGTGGATAAAATTAAGTGATTAAAGAATTAAATGTAAAAATAAAATAATGGAACTAGAAAAATATTGATGAATGTATAAATTTGAATAAAGGAAAGCATTTATAAGCTTAACGTTAAAATATAATCATAAATGAAAAAGTTTGACTATCTAAAATGTTAAAAATGTATGTTTATTTAAAAATTCTATGCAATAGAATCAAAAGGTAAAAGACAAATGGGAAAACATTTGCAGCATATGTGACAAGGCTTGTTATCCTCAATAAATGAAGAGATGCTTAAAAAGGGAAAAAAATTAAGCATGTGTGTTACAAAATAAGCCCTTTTTGGCATTCCTTTAGAAATTACAACCAAAAAATTGAGTTGGTTTTCAGTTACTCTTAGTTTCCTCTGCACCACATAGTTCTGTCAAAACATTGTCCTTGCTATCTCAACCCCAGAAACCTCTCTCCTCATATGAGAGGTTTGCTTTCATTTTCTGTCTCTTCTCCAGTCTTCCTGGGTATGTCCTTCTTACCTCTCCCTGCTTCCATTTTGCTAGATTTCTCCCTTCCAATATCCTTGGCATGGGTATTGGTCTTTACACAGGAAGAGCAGTCTGCCTTACCAACACTGGGACTAATTCAGGCCACTTTTCCTACAGTGACCACAACCAAGTGGAAACCAAGATAGAGAAAAAAAATGTAGTAAACATCATGTGGTGACAGCAGCCCAAAGATGACTTTTGAGCACTCTTTTATGATTCCCATAGTTAATTGGAAGGAGGGAGCAAGGGGAGCTTTATTTCCTGAAATGAAGTAGGTAGGCTCAGAGCTATTGCATATATATATATGGTTTTACTAACAATTCCCCCCACCCCACACAAAAAATTGATACACATTTATAAGGTCAACCCACTGATTTCAGACTTGTTCAACATATTAACAGATTGTGAGGAAACAGTGTTTCAATGACTGAAAAAATACTTGACATTGCAAATCAAGAATATAAGTTAAAACTCTAATATTAATTAACTGTAATATAAATTAATATTAATATATTAGAAAAAGTATTTAAATTAATATCAGCTTTAAGCCACACTATTTGGTAAGCTAATGTATGAATAGAGAGCCATCAAATTTGATATTTCTGTTGGTGCGAGTGAATTGAAATTCTATCTTATCACGAACCTTATTATAATCAGTATTTACTTTGTACCTTGTAACTGTACATTTTTGATGAGTAATATATTTTCTTAAATTTAATCTGAGTATGATTATGCTGCCTGTCTAGACTGTGTCTCTAGGGCAGAGAAGTGTTGTAGCGTTTTGTTTCTTTTAAAATTAATTAATTAATTAATTAATTAATTTTGGCTGCTCTGTGTCTTCGTTGCAGCATGCGGGCTTCTCTAGCTGTGGCATGCAGGCTCTAGAGAGTGCAGGCTCAGCTGTTCCAGCATGTGGGCTCTCTAGGTGCAGTGCGCAGGCTCTCTAGTTGCAGTGTGAGGGCTCTAGATTGCACGGGCTCGGTAGTTGCAGCACACAGGCTTAGTTGCAGTATGTGGGATCTTAGTTCCCCAACCAGGGATCAGACCCTGGCACCCTGCATTGGGAGCACAGAGTCTTAACCACTGGACCACCAGGGAAGTCCCCTGTTGTAGTATTTTGATCAAATCTCTTACAATTAAACCCTCTATTATTCCTTTGGTCTTCAATGTTTCCCTTGGTTGTACCCAATCACATGTAAACAGCTTTGGAAAATTCTACTGGCAAACTAGAGTACTTGTGTTTCTGAAATTCTTGATAAGAAAACTGATCTAGCAGCATGTCAATGACAGGGAAAATCTATTCAGCCTTTGTTTGATTTGTGTGCTATTTGTAGTGATGGTTACTAGATATATCTATGACTCAACCTACAGATTTAATGATTCAATAGGCACATATTAAATGGGTTCCATGAGGCACCATGTTGTTCTAGTAATTTTCCTTTAACAGGGATGCAAAATATATATATTTCCCCTTCAGGCTTTATATGAATTTAATCTATTCCTTGATGCTCTGTTTTTGTTCTCTTTTATTTTTAAATTTTTTTTCCATCTTATTGACTAGTTTTTTCTGATTGGTGATTTTTCTATGCAGAACGATCTTTAGTTGAATGTGGTTCAAAAGGCACAAAGCCCCTGAAATTACTAACCTCTATTTCCAATTTATCTATGAGATTATCAGCAAGAAAATAATCCATTTAATTCCATTAGGAATTGAAGAAGGAAAATGTGGGGGATCATTTGCAGAAGCTGCAAAAACTATATGCTGCAATCTAAAGAAGAAATTATACTGTTTCACCACTTGTAATAAATGGTTTATGAAAAGGCCAGTTGGTGAAAGATACAGATATAAGAAACATTGCAGAAGCAAGAGTTATTCCAGGAAGGTGGTATTGAATACATCATTTGCAAAAGAGTCCTGAACACGGATTTCAAGTATAAAACAAATCAATGGGAAAATATGACTTAGTTTACAATTACACTTTCAGGAACAAAACTATTACATAAAGCAACCTGTGGTGAATCTTTATCTTTTCCATTTTTATTGTTGGCAGATTATATCTCTTTTAAATTAAAAATATCCTGAAAGAAACCCTTTCACTAGTGAAATGACAAAATTAATTCACCTTCTAAAACTGTCTCATTTTACACCACTTTGTGCTGTAAGCTAACAAACATGGATTAATATGCTTTAAAGCCTCAGCTACTCAAAAAGACAAAATTAGTGTCTGAAGGTTGAGAATGAATGTGTTGCCTGTTCAATCCTGTGTAGATATGAACTCATCTTCTTTAAGCAAAGTAAAACTTGAACTTGTTAGTTTCAAAAAGTATTTTTTTTACATATATGCTATATTAAAAAAAAGACAACACACTTGAATGCAGATCATGATAGACAGTTACATCTGAGATGTAAGAAAAATTCTGGCACTGTGAAGGTGTCAACATAATCAGTAAAAAATTATTTTTGATGACATGAAGAGGAAAAGTGTTAGCAGAATGAGAAGAATTTTTGAACAGCAGACACACAGCAAAGTCCTTTCCCCTTGTCTGCCAAATGCACCCACACTTGTCATCAGTGAATGCAATTAAATTTTTTTTCTTTTACAATACAGAAGAGACTTTTGGCAGTCAATGAGGGCTAATTTTTCCTTCATTTGTATACCCCTTTTAGCCACTGTGAAGATGTGAGCTGAAAGATGTTCGTAGGGTTGACTTTGTCCCTCAAGTATGAATTTATGAAGAAATTGAGACAGAAATTGGGAAATTGGAAGACATCAGACACTGTTACATATGAACACAGCCTTGGCCAAAAGGTTAAATCACTTAAGGGCAAGACAGTCCCTTCTGGTATTCTCGTACTTTTTTAAGACAAATGAAATTTTATTTTTCAGACAAAGAAAAAATGACAAAATAACAAAAATCTCTTCATGACCTCCTTAGGCAACAAATAGCATAAAAACTTAATAGTTGCAAGCTATATAGTGTAATCACAGAGAATTACATGGCAAGAATTTATAGCACTTTTCAAAGAATATTCACGTTTGTTATCTTCCATTAGCCTCAGATAAACATCCTGATATACTTTAGTTTTGTAAGTGTTAAATGTATCATGGTTTTTGGATTCTATATTCGTCTGTGGTCACTTCAGTGAAGGAAAATGTGTGGAGGAATCAAATTCTCTCAGTCTCATTTGTTCTTAACACTTCACCACACACACACACAAAACACACACACACACACACACAATATTTCTTCAAGTGATTTGACAGAATGAAAATGAGAATGTTTTCAAACTATAAAGCTCTGAATTAATGAAACTATCTGGTTTTTATAGTCAACTGATTAATCCAGGTAGGAAAAAATGGACATTGGAAGGCTAGGTACAATAGTATATGAGCCTACATTTTTCTGCAACTCTAATAGTTACCAGGTTATACTTTCTAATACTGTTAGTATTGTGGCAAAGTAGAAAGTATTTAGTTTCTAACTGGAGTTCAAATTTACCATTAAAATTAACCATGCTGTCCCTCCCATCTGCTATCCCTGATTTTTCAAGATAACTTACACAGCAAATATTTTCATCTATTTACCTAAGTTCCTCAAAGCCAATCTTTGTTGAATTAAATTTGTTGAAATCTTAGTTTTGCTAGCATTAGTTAAGTTGCACTCTTGGGAAAAAATATACTTCAAAAAAATAATTTGCACCTAACTTCCCATCAACAATTACTACTGCATGTAATCAAGAGAATGGCATTTCTAATTGAAATACTTCATTTAACATCTTCTAATTGGCATAAGGTTATTGCCCACACATCATTAAGATGGGCATGGGTGATCAACAGGCATTTAGAAAGAGGAAGAAAAAACGAGGTCCTCCTCTGTGGGTTTCTGATAGTAGAGATGACTTCTTGGCAGGCTAGTCATATTTCATTATTCAAACCCACTTGTTACCTTATGCTCACATTTTCAAAGGCAGCTATGTCCAGATGGGTGAGCATTATCAGACACTATAGAAGTGAAACAAGTCAGACTCCTATGGGTAACTGGGCAATATGAGGACTGACTGTACTGAAATTAGGACTTCAATTTCATAAGCACTTTTAGTGGTCTCATTGTTGTGTTGTCCAGACAAGCAAGATTCTATATGGGTGGCCTGATATTGGCAGCCATTTCTTTCCTCCTCATGTTCTTTATGGCACTACTATTTACACGCTCTTTTTTTCTCTTTTTTTACATTTTGTATCAACATTAAGTTATAAGACAGTGGTTTAACATAAGTTTCCCTCCTCAGCATCTTTAGACAATGGGAAAGGCCTAGTGAAAGCCACAAAATAAGCAGAATATAAAACTAGGAGTCCTTACCAAGTAGGGTCACAAATATCGGTGATTTTTTTCTAACTTCAGTTAGGTTATTTTTTCTTTGTTTTTCCCCTAGCTCTAGCATTAAAACAGAGGCCAAAAATAATTCTGAAGTCTTTATTTTTTTCAATTAAAAAAATTTTATTGGCATATAGTTGATTTACAATGTTGTGTTAGTTTCAGGTGTACAGCAAAGTGATTCAGTTATACATATACATATATCCACTCTTTTTTAGATTCATTTCCCATATAGGCAATTACAGAGTATTGAGTAGAGTTCCCTGTACTCTACAGTAGATCCTTACTAGTTATTTTATATATAGTAGTGTGTATATGTCAATTCCAATCTCCCAATTTATCCCTCTCCCCACTTTACCCCATGGTAATCATAAGTTTGCTTTCTACATCTGTGAATTCTGGAGTCTTTAGGAGGTAGAAGAGAAAACTGGAAAAATTCAAAGGATAGTAGAAAGTAAAGATTGAGGGCCTATGAAAAACAAACGTTACCTAGAAAACGGAAGATGTACACCTTGCTGTATTTTGCTAGGTATTAATTACCCTCTACAGTATTGGATCTAATTATCCTGAAATTCCAAGAAAGAACAATTGGAGAAGTGAAAAATACAAATCCCATTGGTTTGTTTTGTGTGATGGTTCACTGCACAGTCATTTCTTTAATAGAGACATGATATTTTTAAAGTAAGACAAATAATTTATCAGAAAGAAAAACACATGGAATTAGAGGGACTCATCTAGATTTTGGTAACACTGAGGGAATCTGCTCTTCTTCTTTATCAATGCAGTTGCACCGTATTCTTGAGATAGTATATCTGAAGTTAGGAAACACAACTCTATAGCTAAGTTATTGTAATTTAATTAAAATTACTTGGCAATGTTTTATTTTAATGTCTCACAAGTGTAATTAGCGAATTATAGAGTTAATTATTTAAATTACTTCAGAAAATGTTTGCAAATCTTTAAACCAAGAATTAATATTTTTATTCAGTTAGTGAGTCACATTATTAGATATTGTTTTTTTCTGTCTTATAAATGAAGTAGTTGAGAGTTTCACCATGATTCAATGAATATGTGTACAGTGTTGAGAGGCACTTAAACCTCCTATAATTATTTCTGCTTTTGAATCAATAATTTCAGGCTCTCACCTGCTGGTTATTATCCCTCACCTCAAATAATTATTTAAAATGTATTAATAGCATATTTTGTATTTGATGCTTTACAGGGTATAGGCTTAGATTCGGTCCTTTACTGTATAACTAAAACTCAGCAGATAAATTAGACAAAAATGAGACATACCAGACACTCACAAGTAAGCAGTGATTAGGTTTATGTTAACACTACTTTGCTTTTGCTATTTTATGATGTAATTTTTCCTGATTATAAAAGAATGGCAAAAAAAAAAGTGGGAATAGAAAGAAATATAAAGAATGGAAGGGGGGGATCAAGATGGCAGAGGATTAAGACATGAAGCACACCTTCTCCCACAAAAACATTAAAAATACATCTACAAGTGGAATGATTCACACAGAACTGCTACTGAATGCTGACAGAAGACCTCAGACTTCTGAAAAGACAAGAAACCTCCATGTAACCGGGTAGGACAAAAGGAAAAAGAAAAAGAACGAATTGGGGTGGGGCCTGTGGCCCAGGGAGGGAGCTGTGAAGGAGGAAAGATTCCTGAACCCAGGGAAGTCTCCCCACTGGTGGGAGATCAGACTGGACAGAGGGGGAGCCTCAAAGCCTAGGAAGAGAGCACAGTGACCAGTTTGTGGAAGACAAAACAGAGTAACCTGCACAGAAGGTCAGAACTGCCACCCTGAGGTGCCCAGCCTGAGACACTTGTCTGTTGGTGTGGGTGTGGGTTGGGTGCTGAAGCTCAGGCTTCAGAGGTCAAACCCAGGGAGAGGACCAGAGTTGGCTACATGGAAGCAGCCTGAAGAGGCTGAGCTGTGGCAGCTGAGGGTGTACTCAGAAGAAGCCTGGGCCCACCAAAGAGGCAAGGCGCCATTATTTGGGAGCACATGAGGAGAGGGGTGGGACCACCATAAGTGCATCTCTCCCTGTGAGTGCTCCCAGACAACAGGACATCTCATAGTGGAGGCCTGGGGGCCCAGGAGGGCACAGAGAGCATCAGCCCGTAGGAAATCCACGAGCAGGTGCTGGACCCTGCATCTGCTGTCCTGGGAGGGTGTGGAGAACACCAGCCCCTAGGAATTCTGCAAGTAGGCACCAGAACCTGCACCTGCTGTCCCAGGAGGGTGCAGATATAATGTCCACCTCTAGGAAACCTGTGAGCAGGCATCAGGCCCTGTGCCTGCTGTCCCAGGACAGCATGGATAGCACCTGCCTCTGCCATGACCAGGTGCTGGGCCCTGCCCCTACTGTCCCAGGAGGAAGTAGAGAGGAACAGCCCACAGAAGACCCTCAAGTAGGTGCCAGGCCCTGCCCCACTTGCCCCCTGGGAGCGTGCAAGGGCCGCTGTAACTGCACACCTCACATCAGGGGGATAACGGTCAGCACACACTGAGGAAAGAGACAGCAAGCATCCAATCTAAAAGTAGCCCTTTGATTCCAGAAAAGAGGGTGGACTAGAAGGACTTGAGCTCACCTCTTCTCACAAAAACACCAAAATCACAACTAACTGCTGAAAATCCATCAATAAAAAAGACTGGAAGCCACCAAGAAAGATATTTTACATTCAAAGACAAAGAAAAAGCCACAATGAGATGGCAGGAGGGGTGCTTTTGTGACATAATCATATCACATACCTGCTAGGCGGACAACCCAAAACTGGAAAATAATTATATTGCAGAGGTTTTCCCACAAGAGTGAGTCCTGAGCCCATGTCAGTCTCCTCAGCCTGAGGGTCTGGCATCAGGAGGAAGATCCCCAAAGCATTTGGCTTTGAAGGTCAGCAGAACTTGACTGCAGGAGCTCCACAGGACTGGGGGAAACAGAGACTCCATTCCTGGAGAGCGCACACAAGATTTCATGTACACTGGGACCCAGCACAAAGCAGTAACTCAATAGGAGCTGGGGCTGAACCTACCTATGAGCTGGAGGGTTTCCTGTGGAGGCGGGCATCACCTGCGGCTCACTGGGGGTGGGCAAGGACACTGGTGGCAGAGGCCCCAGAGAATATTGATCAGTCTGAGCTCTCCCAGAGGTCCCCATTTTGGCATCAAGACCTGACCCCACCCAATAACCTACAGGCTCCAGTGCTGGAATGCCTCAGGCCAAACAACCAGCAGGATGGGAACACAGACGCACCCATCAGCAGACAGGGTGCCTAAAGCCATACTAAGCTCACAGCCGCCTATAAACACACTCCTAGACACAGCACCACTCACCAGAGGGACAAGACCCAGCTCCACCCACCAGTGGGCAGGCACCAGCCTCTCCCACCAGAAAGCCTCCACAAGAAGCCTCAGGACCAACCTCACCCACCAGAGGGCAGACACCAGAAGCAGGAAGAACTATGATCCTCCAGATAGTGGAAAGGAGTCCACAAACACAGAAAGTTAGATAAAATGTGATGGCAGAGAAATCAGATGAAGGAATAAGATAAAAAACCACAAGAACAACAAAATGAAGAGGAGATAGGCAACCTACATGAAAAAGAATTTAGAGTAATGATAATAAAGATGATCCAAGATCTTGGAAAAAGAATGGAGGCACAGACCAAGATGTTACAATAAATGTTTAACAAAGAGCTAGGAGATTTAAAGAACAAACAAACACAGATGAACAATAAAATAACTGGGGTGAAAAATACACAGAAAGAATCAATACAGAATAGTGAGGCAGAACGATTAAATGAGCTGGCAGGCAGAATGGTGGAAATCACTGCTATGGAACAGGACAAAGGAAAAGAATATGAAAAGAAATGAGAACAGTCTCTGGGACAACATTAAATTTGCCAACATTCACATTATAGGGGTACCAGAAGGAGAAGAGAGAGAGAAAGGGCCTGAGAGAATATTTGAAGAGATTATATCTGAAAACTTCCCTAACATGAGAAAGGAAACACTCTTTCAAGTCCAAGAAGCACAGAGAGTCCGATACAACATAAACCCAAGGAGGAACACACTGAGACACATATTAATCAAGCTGACAAAAATTAAAGGCAAAGAAAAAATGTCAAAAGCAACAGGGGAAAAACAACAAAGAACATACAAGGGAACACCTCCAATAAGGTTATCAGCTGATCTTTCAGCAGAAACTCTGTAGGTCAGAAAGGAGTAGCATGATACATTTAAAATGATGAAAGGGAAAAACCTACGACCAAGAATACTATATCAAGCAAGGCTATCAATCAGATTGGATGGAGAATTCAAAATTTTACAGACAAGCAAAAGCTAAAAGAATTCAGCACCACCAAATCAATGTTACAATAAATCCTATAGGAACTTCTCTAAGCAGAAAAGAAGAGACCACAACTAAAATCAAGAAAATTACAAATTGGAAAGATCACCAGTAAAGGCAAACATAAAGTAAAAATACGAACTCATCCACACACACAAATGTGATATCAAAATCAGAAATCATGAGAAGAGGAGAGTATAAAGGCAGGATATTGGAAATACATTTGAAATTAAGAGATCAGCAACTTAAAACAATCTTATTGGGGCTTCCCTGGTGCCTCAGTGGTTGAGAGTCTGCCTGCTGATGCAGGGGATGCGGGTTCGTGCCCCAGTCCGGGAGGATCCCACATGCCGTGGAGCAGCTGGGCCTGTGAACCATGGCTGCTGAGCCTGCGCGTCCGGGACCTGTGCTCCGCAATGGGAGAGGCCACAACAGTAAGAGGCCCACGTACTGCAAAAAAAAAAAACACAAAAAACCCCAAAAAAACCAATCTTCTTTACCTATAGACTATTATATCAAAACCTCATGGAAACAACAAACCAAAATTTATAATAGATACACACAAACAAAAGAAAAGCAATCCAAGCACATCACTAAAGACAGACATCAAATCACAAGAGAAGAGAATAAAAGAGGAAAGGAAGAAAAAAGACCTTCAAAAACAAATCCAAAACAATTAACAAAATGACAATAAGAATATTCATATCAATAATTACCTTAAATGTAAATGGATTAAATGCTCCAACCAAAAGACATAGACTAGCTGAATGTATACAAAAACAAAACCCGTATATATATGCTATATACAAGAGACCCACTTCAGACCTAGGGACGCATACAGACTGAAAGTGAAGGGATGGAAAAAGATATTCCATGAAAACGGATATCAAAAGAAAGCTGGAGTAGCAATACTCATATCAGACAAAATACACTTTAAAATAAGGAATGTTACAAGAGACAAAGAAGGACACTACATAACGATCAAAGGATCAATCCAAGAAGAAAATCAAACAATTGTAAATATATATGCACCCAACAGAGGAGCACCTCAGTATACAAGCCAAATGCTAACAGCCATAAAAGGAGAAATTGATAGTAATACAGTAACAGTGGGGAATTTTAGTACCTTACTCTCATCAATGGACAGATCATCCAGACAGAAAATCAGTAAGGAAACACAAGCTTAAATGACACACTAAACCAGACACACTTAATTAATATTTATAGAACATTACATCTGAAAGCAGTCAAATACACTTTCTTCTCACTCACACACAGATCATTCTCCAGGATAGATCACATCTTTGGCCAAAAATCAAGCCTTGGTAAATTTAAGAAAATTGAAATCATATGAAGCATCTTTTCCAACCACAAAGCTATGGGATTAGAAATAAATTACAGGAGAAAACCTGTAAAAAACACAAACACATGGAGGCTAAACAATATGTTATTAAACAACAGTGGATCACTGAAGAAATCAAAGAGGATATCAAAAAATATCTAGAGACAAATGATAATGAAAAAACGATGGTCCAAAACTTTTGGGACACAGCAAAAGCAGTTCTAAGAGGGAAGTTTATAGCAATACAATCTTGTCTCAGGAAGCAAGAAAAATCTCAAAAAAATAGCCTAACCTTACACTTAAAGCAACTAGAGAAAGAGGAACAAACCAAACCCAAATTTACTAGAGGAAAGAAATCAGAAAGATCAGAGCAGAAATAAATGAAATAGAAACAAAGAAAACAATAGCAAAGGTCAATGAAACTAAAAGTTGGTTCTTTGAGAAGATGAAAAAAATAGATAAACCTTTAGCCAGACTCAAATATATGAACAGACAATTCAAAAGTACTGAATTTGAAGCAGTGATTAAAAAGCTTCCAGCTAACAAAAGTCCAGGACCAGATATCTTCACAGGCAAAATCTATCATTTAGAGAAGAGTTAATACCTATCCTTCTAAAACTCTTTCAACAAACTGCAGAAGAAAGATCACTCCCAAGCTCATTCTATGAGGCTACAATCACCCTGATACCAAAACCAGACAAAGATATCACAAAAAAGAAAATTACAGACCAATATCACTGATGAATATACATGCAAAAATACTCAACAAAATACTATCAAATCAAATCCAGCAATAACATTAAAAGGATCATGCACCATAATCAAGTGGGACTTATCCCAGGGATGCAAGGATTCTTCGATATCTACAAATCAATCAGCGTGAGACACCACATTAACAAACTGAAGAATAAAAACCACACAATCATCTCAACAGATGCAGGAAAACCTTTTGCCAAAATCCAACAACATTCATGATGAAAACTCTCCAGAAAGTGGGAATAGAGGGAACTTACATCAACATAATAAAGGCCATATATGAAAAACCCATGGCTAACATCATTCTCAATGGTGAAAACCTGAAGGATGACCATTGTCACCACTTTTATTCAACATAGCTTTGGAAGCCCGAGCCATAGCAATCATAGAAGAAAACTAAATAAAAGGAATCCAAATTGGAAACGAAGCAGTAAAATTGTCACTGTTTGCAGATGACATAATACTATACATAGAAAATTCTAAAGATGCTACCAGAAAACTACCAGAGCTCATCAATGAATTTGGAAAGTTTCAGGATAAAAATTTAATACACAGAAATCTCGATAGTAGAGTAGAAGGACGTGCTCTCACCCCCTCTTCTGAGAACACCAGAATCACACATAGCTGCTGGAAAATCTTTGGCAGGAAGATGCTGGAACTCACCAAAAAAGATACCCCACATCCAAAGACAAAGGAGAAGCCACAATGAGATGGTAGCAGGGGCTCAATCACAGTAAAATCAAATCCCATAACTGCTGGGTGGGTGACTCACAGACAGGAGAACACTTAACCACAGAAGTCCACACACTGGAGTGAAAGTTCTGAGCCCCCTGTCAGGTTCCCAACCTGGGAGTCTGGCAACGGGAGGAGGAATTCCTAGAGAATCAGACTTTGAAGGCTAGTGGAATTTGACTGCAGGACTTTGACAGGACTGGGGGAAACAGAGAATCCACTCCTGGAGGGGACACACAAAGTAGTGTGTGCATCGGGACCCAGGGGAAGGAGCAGTAACGCCAGGGGAGACTGAACCAGACCTACCTGCTTGTGTTGGAGGGTCTCCTGCAGAAGCAGGCCGTGGCTGTGGCCCACCATGGGGACAAGGACACTGGCAGGAGTTCTTGGAAGTACTCCTTGGCGTGAGCCCTCCCAGAGTCTGCCATTAGCCCCAGCAAAGAGCCCAGGTAGGCTCCAGTGTTGGGTTGCCTCAGGCCAAACAAACAACAGGGAGGGAGCCCAGCCCCACACATCAGCAGTCAAGCAGATTAAAGTTTTACTGAGCTCTGCCCACGAGAGCAACAGCAAGCTCTACCCACCACCAGTCCCTCCCATCAGGGAACTTGCACAAGCCTCTTAGATTGCCTCATCCACCAGAGGGAAGACAGCAGAAGTGAGAAGAATTATAATCCTGCAGCCTGTGGAACAAAAACCACATTCACAGAAAAATAGACAAGATGAAAAGGCACAGGGCTATGTACTAGATGAAAGAATAAGGTAAAACCCCCCAAAACAACTAAATGAAGTGGAGATAGGCAAGCTTCCAGAAAAAGAATTCAGAATAATGATAGTGAAGGTGATCCAGGACCTCGGAAAAAGAATGGAGGCAAAGATCGAGAAGATGCCAGAAATGATTAACAAAGACCTAGAAGAATTAATAAACAAACAAACAGAGATGAACAATACAATAACTGAAATGAACACTACACTAGAAGGAATCAATAGCAAAATAACTGAGGCAGAAGAACAGATAAGTCACCTGGAAGACAGAATGGTGGAATTCACTGCTGTGGAACAGAATAAAGAAAAAAGAATGAAAAGAAATGAAGACAGCCTAAGAGACCTCAGGGAGAACATCAAACACAACAACATTCGCATTATAGGGGTCTCAGAAGGAGAAGAGAGAGAGAAAGGACCGGAGAAAATATTTGAAGAGAATATAGTGGAAAACTTCCCTAACATGGGAAAGGAAATAGACACCCAACTCCAGGAAGTGCAAAGAGTCCAACTCACGATAAACCCCAGGAGAAACAAGCCGAGACACGTAGTAATCAAAATGGCAAAAATTAAAGACACAGAAAAATTATTGAAAGCAGCAAAAGAAAAATGACAAATAACATACAAGGGAACTACAATAAGGTTAACAGCTGATTTCTGACCAGAAACTCTATAAGCCAAAAGGGAGTGGCATGATATACTCAAAGTGATGAAAGGGAAGAACCTATAACCAAGATTACTCTATCTGGCAGGCATCTCATTCAGATTCGATGGAGAAGTCAAAAGCTTTACAGACAAGCAAAAGCTAAGAGAATTCAGCACCACCAAACCAGCTCTACAACAAATGCTAAAGGAACTTCTCTAAGTGGGAAACACAAGAAGAAAAGGACCTACAAAAACAAACCCATAACAATTAAAAAAATGGTAGTAGGAACATACATATCGATAATTACCTTAAACATGAATGGATTAAATGCTCCAACCAAAAGACACAGGTTTGCTGAATGGATACAAAAACAAGACCCATTTATAGGCTGTCTACAAGAGAACCACATCAGACCTAGGGACACATACAGACTGAAAGTGAAGGGATGGAAAAAGATACTCCATGAAAATGGAAATCAAAAGAAAGCTGGAGTAGCAATACTCAAATCAGATAAAATAGACTTTAAAATAAAGAATGTTACAAGAGACATGGAAGGACACTACATAATGATCAAGGGATCAATCCAAGAAGAAGATATAACAAGTATAAATATATATGTACCCAACATAGGAGCTCCTCAATACATAAGGCAACTGCTAACAGCTATAAAAGAGGAAATCAACCATAACACAGTAATAGTGGGGGACTTTAACACCTCCCTTACACCAATGGACAGATCATCCAAAATGAAAATAAATAAGGAAAGAGAAGGTTTAAACAACAGAATAGACCAGATATATATAACTGATATTTATAGGACATTCCAGCCAGAAAGAGCAGATTACATTTTCTTCTCAAGTGTGCACGGAACATTCTCGAGGATAGATCACATCTTGGGTCACAAATCAAGCCTCAGTAATATAAAGAAAATTGAAATCATATCGAACACCCTTTCTGACCACAATGTTATGAGATTAGAAATGAATTACAGGGAAAAAAATGTAAAAAACACAGACACATGGAGGCTAGACAGTACACTACTAAATAACCAAAAGATCTGAAGATATCAAAGAGGAAATCAAAAAATACCTAGAGAAAAATGACAATGAAAACATGTCAATCTAAAACCTATGGGATGCAGCAAAAGCAGTTGTAAGAGGGAAGTTTATAGCTATACAAGCCTACCTCAAGAAACAAGAGAAATCTCACATAAACAATCTAACCTTACACCTAAAGGAGCTAGAGAAAGAAGAACAAACAAAACCCAAAGTTAGTAGAAGGAAAGAAATAATAAAGATCAGAGCAGAAATAAATGAAATAGAAACAAAGAAAACAATAGCAAGGATCAATAAAACTAAAAGCTGGTTCTTTGAGAAGATAAACAAAATTGATAAACCATTAGACAAACTCATCAAGAGAAAGAGGGAGAGGACTCAAATCAATAAAATTGGAAATGAAAAAGAAGTTACAACAGACACTGCAGAAATACAAAGCATCCTAAGAGACTACTACAAGCAACTCTATACCAATAAAATGGGCAACTGGGAAGAAATGGACAAATCTTAGAAAGTTAGAAACTTCCAAGACTGAACCATGAAGAAATAGAAAATATGAACAGACCAATCACAAGTAATGAAATGGAAACTGTGATTAAAAATCTTCCAAAAAACAGAGTCCAGGACCAGATGGCTTCACAGGTGAATTCTATCAAACATTTAGAGAAGAGCTAGCACCCATTCTTCTCAAACTCTTCCAAAAATTTGCAGAGGAAGGAACCCTCCCAAAGTGATTCTATGAGGCCACCATCACCCTGAAACCAAAAGCTGACAAAGATACTCCAAGAAAAGAAAATTACAGACCAATATCACTGATGAATATAGATGCAAAAATCCTCAACAAAATACTGGCAAACAGAATCCAACAACACATTAAAAGGATCATACACCATGATCAAGTGGGAATAAAGGCCATATATGACAATCCCACAGAAAACATCATTCTCAATGGTGAAAAACTGAAAGCATTTCCTCTAAGATCAGGAACAAGACAAGGATGTCCACTCTCACCACTATTATTCAACATAGTTTTGGAAGTGCTAGCCATGCAATCAGAGAAGAAAAAGAAATAAAAGGAATACAAATCAGAAAAGAAGAAATAAAATTGTCACTGTTTGCAGATGACATGATCCTATACATAGAGTATCCTAAAGATGCCACCAGAAAACTAGTAGGGCTAATCAATGAATTTGGAAAAGTTGCAGGATACAAAATTAATGCACAGAAATCTCTTGCATTCCTATACACTAATGATGAAACATCAGAAAGAGAAATTAAGGAAACACTCCCATTTACCACTGCCACGAAAAGAATAAAATACCTAGGAATAAACCTACCTAAGAAGACAAAAGGCCTGTATACAAAAAACTATAAGACAGTGATGAAAGAAATTAAAGATGATACCAACAGATGGAGAGATATACCATGTACTTGGATTGGAAGAATCAATATTGTGAAAATGACTATACTACCCAAAGCAACCTACAGATACAATGCAATCCCTATCAAATTACCAATGTCAGGGGCTTCCCTGGTGGCACTAGTGGTTGAGAGTCCGCCTGCCGATTCAGGTGACTCGGGTTCGTTCCCCGGTCTGGGAAGATCCCACATGACATGGAGTGGCTGGGCTCGTGAGCCATGGCTGCTGAGCCTGTGCGTCCAGAGCCTGTGCTCCACAATGGGAGAGGCCACAACAGGGAGAGGCCTGTGTAGCACAAAAAAAAAACCAAAAAAAAACCAATGGCATTTTTTATGGAACTAGAACAAAAAAAATCTTAAAATTTGTACCAAGATACAAAAGACCCTGAATAGCCAAAGCAGTCTTGAGGGAAAAAAACGGAGTTGGAGGAATCAGACTCCCTGACTGCAGACTATATTACAAAGTTACAGTAATCAAAACAATATGGTGCTGGCACAAGAACAGAAACATAGATCAATGGAGGAAGATAGGAAGCCCAGAGGTATTTCATGCACCTATGGTCAACTAATCTATGACAAAGGAGGCAAAGATATACAATGGAAAAAAGACAGTCTCTTCAATAAGTGGTGCCTGGACAACTGGACAGCTGCATGTAAAAGAATGATATTAGAACACTCCCTAACACCATACACAAAAATAAACTCAAAATGGATTAGAGACCTAAATGTAAGACCAGACACTATAAAACTCTTAGAGGAAAACATAGGAAGAACACTCTTTGATATAAATCACAACAAGATTTTTTGATCCACCTCCTAGAGTAATGGAAATAAAAGCAAAAATAAACAAATGGGACCTAATGAAACTTCAAAGATTTTGCACAACAAAGGAAACCATAAACAAGATGAAAAGACAACCCTCAGAATGAGAGAAAATATTTGCAAATGAATCAATGGACAAAGGATTAATCTCCAAAATATCTGAACAGCTCATGTGGCTCAATATTAAAAAAAAAGAACAACACAATCTGAAAATGGGCAGAAGACCTAAATAGACATTTCTCCAAAGAAGACATACAGATGGCCAATAAGTACATGAAAACCTGCTCAACATCACTAATTATTAGAGACATGCAAATCAAAACTACAATGAGGTATCACCTCATACCAGTTAGAATGGGCATCATCAGAAAATCTACAAGCAACAAATGCTGGAGAGGGTGTGGAGATAAGGGAACCCTCTTGCACTGTTGGTGGGAATGTAAATTGATACAGTCATATGGAGAACAGTATGGAGGTTCCTTAAAAAACTAAAAATAGAACTACCATATGACCCAGCAATCTCACTACTGGGCATATACCCAGAGAAAACCATATTTTAAAAAGACACCTGCACCCCAGTGTTCATTGCAGCACTATTTACAGTAGCCAGGTCATGGAAGCAACCTACATGCCCATTGACAGACAAATTGATAAAGAATTATGGTACATATATACAATGGAATATTACTCAGCCATAAAAAGGAAAGAAATTGGGTCATTTGTAGAGACGTGGATGGATCTAGAGACTGTCATGCAGAGTGAAGTAAGTCAGAAAGAGATATCTTATATTAACACATATATGTGGAACCTAGGAAAGTGGTACAGATGAACCAGTTTGCAGGGCAGAAATTGAGACACAGGTGTAGAAAACAAACGTATGAACACCAAGGGGAGAAAGTGGGGTGGGGTGGTGTGATGAATTGGGCGATTGGGATTGACATGTATACAGTGACGTGTATAAAATTGATGATTAATGAGGACCTGCTGTATAAAATAATAAAATTAAATTAAAAAAAAAGAGAAATCTCTTGCATTCCTATACACTAACAACAGAAGATCAGAAAGGGAAATCTGGGAAACAATCCCATTTACCATCACATCAAGATTAATAAAATACCTAGGAATAAACCTAACTCAGGAGACAAAAGAGCCCTACTCTGAAAACTGTAAGACACTGATGAAAGAAATCAAAGACAACACAGACAGGTGGAAAGATATATCATGTTCTTGGATTGGAAGAATGAGTATTGTCAAAATTAATATATTACCCAAGGCAATCTGCGGATTCAGTGCAATCCCTGTAATGTTACCAATGGCATTTTTCATGAAACTAGAAAAAAAATTCTAAAATTTATATGGAAACACAAAAGACCCTGAATAGCAAAAGCAATCCTCCCTGAATTCAGACCATACTATAAAGCTACAATTATCAAGACAGTAAGTTACAAAAACAGAAATATAGATCAATGGAACAGGATAGAAAACCCAGAGATAAACCCATGCACCTATGGTAAACTAATCTCTGAAAAAGGAGGCAAGACTATACAATGGAGAAAAGACAGTCTCTTCAATAAATGGTGCTAGGAAAACTGGACAGCTACATGTAAAAAGGAATGAAGTTAGAACACCCTCTAACACCATACACAAAAATAAAGTCAAAATGAATCAAAGACCTAAATGTAATGCCAGGCAGTATAAAACTCTTAGAGGAAAACATAGAACAGTCTTTGACATAAATCACAGCAATATCTTTTATGATGTACCTTCTAGGTTAATGAAAATAAAAACAAAAATAAACAAATGGGACCTAGTTAAACTTAAAAGCCTCTGTACAGCAAATCAAATCATAAATAAAATGAAAAGACAACAGAATGGGAGAAAATATTTGCAAATGATGTGACCAACAAGGAATTAATCTCCAAAATATACAAACAGCTCAAGTAGCTCTATGTCAAAAAAACCCAAACAACTGAATCAAAAATAGGCAAAAGTTCTAAATAGAGGGTTACCAATGGCATTGAGCGTGGGCAGAAAAGGGAACCCTCATATACTGTTGGTGGGAATATAAATTGGTACAACCATTATGGAGAACAATATGGAGGTTCCTTAAAAAACTAAAAATAGAACTACCGTATGATCCAGTAATTCCATTCCTGGGCATATACCAAGGGAAAAATCTAATTTTAAAAGGTATGTGCACCCCAATATTCAGGGCAGCACTCTTTACAATAGCCAAGACTTGAAAGCAACCTAAATATTCATCAACAGATGAATGGATATAGAAGATGTGATACTTATATTCCGTGGAATATTAGTCATAAACAGAATGAAATAATGCCATTTGCAGCAACATGGATGGACATAGTTATTATTATACTAAGTGAAGCAAGTCAGACAAAGACAAATGTCATATGATATCACTTTTACATGGAATCTAAAAAAAGTGAACTTATTTACAAAACAGAAAAAAGTCACAAATATAGAAAACAAACTTATGGTTACCAGGGAGGAAAGTGGGGGAGAGGGATAAATTGGGAGATTGGGATTGACATATATACACTACTATATATAAAATCGATAATTTTTAGTAGATAAGTAATAAAGACCTACTTTATAGCACAGGGAACTCTACTGAGTACTCTGTAATGCCTTATATGGGAAAATAATCTAAACAAGAGTGGAGATATATATATCTATCTATAACTGATTCACTTTGCTGTACACCTGAAACTAACATAACATTATAAATCAACCATACTTCAATAAAAATTAAAAAACAAAACAGTTGAAAAACAAATTACCCTTAATCACATCACCTAGGAATAACTACTACTGTTAACATTTTGGTGTATTTCTTTGTAGTATTTTTCCTGCATATTTATAAATTTGCAACTACAATATATATACAGGTTTATTCTCAGTTATTAATATTTAACTTTTGTATTTTAATTATGTGTGCAATTTTTATGTCCTGAGTTAGTACTCACAAATAGAATTTTTTAAATGACCCATAAGTCAAAAGGTTATTTCCATTCTTTTTTTTCTTAATTTTATTTGTTCATTTATTTATTATTTATTATTTATTTTTGGCTGCACTGTGTGTTCACTGCTGCGCACAGGCTTTCTCTAGCTGCAATGAGTGGGACCTATTCCTCATTGCGGTGCCCGGGCTTCTCATTGCGGTGGCTTCTCTTGTTGTGTAGCACAGGCTCTAAGTGTGTGGGCTTCAGTAGTTGTGGTACGCAGGCTCAGTATTTGTGGCTTGCTGGCTCCAGAGTGCAGGCTCAGTTGTTGTGGTGCACAGGCTTAGTTGCTCCGTGGCATGTGAGATCTTCCTGGACCAGCAATCGAACCCATGTCCCCTGCACTGGCAGGCAGATTCTTAACCACTGTGCCACCAGGGAAGTCCCTATTTCCATTTTTAATGCATATCGTCTAACTACCTCCTGGAAAGATTGTATTAATTAGAAATCTTACCACTAACCTGTGAGAGTACTTGCCTTACTACATATTCTTACCAGCAGTGGGTATTATTGGTTTATAAATCTTACCAGTTTGATATATGGAGAATGGTATTTCAATATTGTTTTAATTTCTTTGATTACTATACTGCTAGATATTTTTAATACTTCCTTAGAGTTGTCTTTTCATTTTCTTTGTCTACTTTCCTATTGGGTATTTTTAGTCAATTTTTACAATCTCTTTATATATTAAAGGTGTTAAAGGTTTAATTAAATCCTAATTAAATTTATTTTTGCAAAATTGTCCAATTTTTACTTTATTTACATATTTTAACACATACAGAAATTTAAAATTTTTATGCAATGAAATTCATTGGTACTTGCCATTTTCATTTTTTTCTTTACTTTTATTCACTGTGCTGAGTTGCCTATTGATTTATATTTACTTCTTTTAAATTATTTTGTTTTGATTTTAAGGGGTGGGATTAAAACAATTGTATGTCAAATCTTCTCTGTGCTGTTTCAATTTTAGTATATTTGCTGCTAAAATGAGCACATAATCTTGTTTTCTTATGGTTTAACAATTTTATATTTAACCCTGCTATCCATATGGAATTTATTTTGTTGAGAATCTATATTGAGTTTTTTCCACAAATAGCTGAATTTCCCAACATAATTTGTTAAACAATCCATTTCTTCCTATGGGCTTCTGAACTCTCTTTTATCATATATTAAATTCTTACATACATACATGACATATCTGATTTAGGGCTATCCCATTCTAGTCATCTGTAGATTCTAGTGATAACACAATGTTGTTTTAATCTTCAGAGCTTTTTTTTTTTAATTTAATTTAATTTATTTTTTTATACAGCAAGTTCTTATTAGTTATCTATTTTATACATACTAGTGTATATATGTCAATCCCAATCTCCCAATTCATCACAGCACCACCACCCCCCTCCACCATTTTCACCCCTTGGTGTCCATACATTTGTTCTTGACGTCAGTGACTCAATATCTGCCCTGCAAACCAGTTCATCTGTACGATTTTTCTAGGTTCCACATATATGCGTTAATATACGATACTTGTTTTTCTCTTTCTGATTTACTTCACTCTGTAAGACAGTCTCTAGATTCATCTACATCTCTACAAATGACCCAGCTTCATTCCTTTTTATGGCTGAGTAATATTCCAGTGTATATATATACTACGTCTTCTTTATCCATTCATCTGTCAATGGGCATTTACGTTGCTTCCATGACCTGGCAATTGTAAATAGTGCTGCAATGAACATCAGGATGCATGTGTCTGTTTTTTTTTCTCTTTTCTTTTATTTTTCTGAATATTATTTTATTTTATTTTATATTTTAAATCTTCATTGGAGTATAATTGCTTTGCATGTGTTTTTTTGAATTATGGTTTTCTTTGGGTATATGCCCAGTAGTGGGATTCCTGGGTCATATGGTAATTCTATTATTAGTTTTTTAAGGAACCTCCATACTGTTCTCCATAGTGGCTGTATCAATTTACATTCCCACCAACAGTGCAAGAGGGCTCCCTTTTCTCCACACCCTCTCCGGAATTTGTTTGTAGAATTTCTGATGATGCCCATGCTAACTGGTGTGAGGTGATACCTCATTGTAGTTTTGATTTGCATTTCTCTAATAATTCCTGATGTTGAGCAGCTTTTCATGTGCTTCTTGACCATCTGTATGTCTTCTTTGGAGAAATGTCTATTTAGGTCTTCTGCCCATTTTTGGATTGGGTTGTTTGTTTTTATAAATATTGAGCTGCATGAGCTGTTTATATATTTTGGAAATTAATCCTTTGTCCATTGATTCATTTGCAAATATTTTCTCCCATTCTGAGGGTTGTCTTTTCATCTTGTTTGTAGTTTCCTTTGCTTTGCAAAAGCTTTTAAGTTGCATTAGGTCCCATTTGTTTATTTTTGTTTTTATTTCCATTACTCTAGGAAGTGGATCAAAAAAGATCTTGCTGTGATATATGTCAAAGAGTGTTCTTCCTATGTTTTCCTCTAAGAGTTTTATAGTGTCTGGTCTTACATTTAGGTCTCTAATCCATTTTGAGTTTATTTTTGTATATGGTGTTAGGGAGTGTTCTAATTTCATTCTTTTACATGTAGCTGTCCAGTTTTCCCAGCACCACTTATTGAAGAGACTGTCTTTTCTCTGTTGTATATCCTTGCCTCCTTTATCATAGATTAGTTGACCATAGGTGCGTGGGTTTATCTCTGGGCTTTCTATCCTCTTCCATTGATCTATATCTCTGTTTTTGTGCCAGTACCTTATTGTCTTGATTACTATAGCTTTGTAGTTTAGTCTGAAGTCAAGGAGTCTGATTCCTCCAGCTCCGTTTTTTTCCCTCAAGACTGCTTTGGCTATTCGGGGTCTTTTGTTTCTCTCTACGAATTTTAAGATATTTTGTTCTAGTTCTGTAAAAAATGTCATTGGTAATTTAATAGGGATTGCATTGAATCTGTAGATTGCTTTGGGTAATATAGTCATTTTCACAATATCAATTCTTCCGATCCAAGAATATGGTATATCTCTCCATCTGTTGGTATCATCTTTAATTTCTTTCATCAGTGTCTTATGTTGAATAATAGTGGTGAGAGTGGACATCCTTGTCTTGTTCCTGATCTTAGAGGAAATGCTTTTAGTTTTTCACCATTGAGAAGGATGTTTTCTGTGGGCTTGTCATATATGGCCTTTATTATGTTGAGGTAGGTTCCCTCTATGCCCACTTTCTGGAGAGTTTTTATCATAAATGGGTGTTGAATTTTGTCAAAAGCTTTTTCTGCATCTATTGAGATGATCATATGGTTTTTATTCTTCAATTTGTTAATATGGTGTATCACATTGATTGATTTGTGTATGTTGAAGAATCCTTGCATCCCTGGGATAAATCCCACTTCATCATGGTGTATGATCCTTTAAATGTGTCATTGGATTCTGTTTGCTAGTATTTTGTTGAGGATTTTTTGCATCTATATTCATCAGTGATATTGGTCTGTAATTTTCTTTTTTTGTAGTATCTTTGTCTGATTTTGGTATCAGGGTGATGATGGCCTCATAAAATGAGTTTGGGAGTGTTCCTTCCTCTGCAACTTTTTGGAAGAATCTTCAGAGCTTTATAAATATGTTTTAGTATCTGTTAAATCTCTTTGATTAATCTCCTTTTTATTGTATATTTTTGATGAATTTTAGAATAATATTATCAAACATAAAGTCATTTTAGATTTTGATTGAAATAATGTTAAACCTATTAAGGTATTTGGTCATCTCACTCAGGATAATTACGTGTCTTTCCTTTTATACATAATTTTTTATATGTCCCTTGGTGGAGTTTAGCAGCTTTCTTCATATGGGTCTCTATAAAGTCCTAGTTCTAAAAACGATAAACAGTTCATTCTTTAATATCTAGTAAAAGCACTTCTTACTCTTCAAACACCTTAAAAATTTCTGTAATTTTGGCCACTGGTATTCTCCATCTTCTACTTACTTAACTCATGGTTACATCCTCATTTATTTTTTCTGATTATTTCACGTGGCTTAATCTGTTATTCCTTAACAAAATTAATCACTTTTGTTTTTTTTTTTTGCAGTACCTGGGCCTCTCACTGTTGTGACCTCTCCCGTTGTGGCCTTTCCCGCTACGGAGCACAGGCTCCGGATGCTCAGGCACAGCGGCCATGGCTCACGGGCCCAGCCGCTCCACGGCATGTGGGATCTTCTCGGACCGGGGCACGAACCCGTGTCCCCTGCATTGACAGGTGGACTCTCAACCACTGTGCCACCAGGGAAGCCCCCTAAATTAATCACTTTTAAAGAATATAGACAATGCTTTATAGTCTTTTTTGAAGTACATGCAGTAATCGTTCTTTCACTCGTTACGTCATCAGCTACTCACTGGGTTCCAACAGTTTGACAGGCCGTGCACTAAGCACGAATATATATCAGCAAACAAGTCCAACACAGAACTTAGCCTTTGAGGAGCTTATATCCTAGTGTGAGAGATAGATTTTAAGGGACTAATTGAAAAACTAAATTTCAAAAGTAATAACTAATAAAATAAAGATTCACAGGGTGTCATGAGAACATAACAGAGACACTTGATTTAAGTCTGGGGTGTCTAAGAAGACTTCCTTTTAGAAGGACCAAAACCTGAGTTTTGGAGGATGACTATGTGTTAATTTGGTGATGAAGGTTTAAGGATGGGACAACAAGAATTCCAGATATAAGGAAAAGAATAACTAAGAGCTTACACTGATTACTTATTACTTATTATGTACCCAAAACTGTGAACTGTGCTAAGCTCCACATATACTATATATATATTTTAACCCTAACAATCTCCAGTTAACTCATGGAGAAACTGAGGCATAGAGACCTTAAGCAACTTACAGCTTGCAGGTAATGTGTACAAATCTAGTGTGACTCCATAGCTCATAGTCTTAACTCCTATGTTATCCGTTCCTTCTATGCAGGCTTTGAAGGGGGAAGAAGCATTTCATGTTTGCATATCTAAAAGAAGGTCCAGAGTATGGAGAGCTGGGAAAAGTGGAGCTACCTGAGACTGTTGGGTCAGGTAAGTGTCAGGTTGAATTTATAGACCATGGTGAGACATTGGCTTTTGTCCTAAAAGAACTTAGAGCCCACTGATAGGTATTCATCAGGAAAATGACAAGATCATATTAGCACTTAAAAAAGATTTCTCTGGCTATGGTGTGAAGAATAGATTGAAAGAGGTGAAATGAGGGCAGAGAAAACAGTTTGGAAACTATTTCAGTAGAGGCACACCTCATTTTATTGTATTCACTTTATTGTGCTTCTCAGATATTGCATTTTTTTTTTACAGATTGAGGGTTTGTGGCAATCCTGTGCTGTCAGATGATGGTTAGCATTTTTTAGCAATAAAGTATTTTTGATTAAGTTATGTACATTGTTTTTCTAGACATAATGCTATTTCACACTTAACAGACTATAGTATAGTATAAACATAACTTTAATATGCACTGGGAAACAATAAAAATTCATGTGACTTACTTTATTGTGATATTCACTTTATTGTGGTGTTCTGGAACTGAACCTGCAATATCTCCAAGGTCTGCTTGTACTATGAGTTAGAGATAATGGTAGCTGAGAGTAGGGTAATAGTGATGAACATAGAAAGAAGAATATATTTGAAATATACAGTGGAGCCATAAAGAAATGGACTTTTGATAAGTTGGGTATAGAAATAAGTGAAAAGGAAATATAAAGCACATTTTAGGCACATGTAACAGAGTGACTAGTGGTGACAATAACTAAAATGAGAATCACTTATTAGTTCTAGAAAGAAAAAGAACACAGAAAATAATCTGATTTTTCCCCTCTTTAAGAATGCTAAAAAACATTTTTTCTTGTCTTTGATTTTCTGTTTCACTATACTAGCCTTAGGTGAGTTTTTCTCAGTGTTTAGCAGTCTTCTTAAATCTGTACCTTGATATCTTTTGTCAAATTTTTGGAAAGTCATTTGTCATTATCCTTCAAATATTGCTTCAGTTTCTCTTCTCTCTCTTCCCTTTCTGGGACTCCAATTATATATATGGTAGAACTCTTAATTTATTCTCTTTTCTGTATTCTCTCTTTTTTCTCTACAGCTTCAGTCTAGATATTTTTTTCTGCCCCTTTCCGAATAACAAATGCTCTCTTCACTGAGTTTAATCTGCTGTTAAATCTACTGTGTCAGTAATTACATTATTGCCTCTCAGCTCCAAACCCACTCTTCTGTACTCTGCTTTGAGATGCTGAACTGGGACTCTGCAAACCACATTTCTGCTTTGTCACTAAGATTTACATTAGGTCATCTGGTTCTACGTTAGGATCTGACAAGAGGAAACACTAGAGGTAGAGTGCAAGATTGGAGGAGGAAAAAGGAACATGTTTCTTACTCTGTATCCCGTGAGTTTCTTATGAGATTTCTTTCTCCTACCAGATCCTTTGAGCATTACCTCCATGCTTCTTGAAATGCCTTTCTGTTGCATCAGCTGAATACTGTTTGCAGTTTTTCCATATGAAGCTAGCAGAGATACCTTCATTGTTCTTCCCTCTGAGGCCACAGAATCTCAGAGATTTAAGTCCCAGACTCAGAAACACCAACACCAGCTGGCCAGGACCTCCTCCTCAGAAGCCCAAGTTTCAGCTTCACAGGACTCTTCCTCTAAGTTTCTAAGTTTTAATAATGTCAATGTCTTCCCTTCGTTTCCCTATTTCTGTTGTAGGTGTGGTATTAACTCCTTGAAGTTGCTACTTCCATGATATATTAGAGTTATTATCCTACTCTTTTAGTTACTTAGTTAATAAATTTATGCCTAGCTAACCATTCTCTATATTAAACTCCTCTGTTCAAATTACTGATCATGGTTTTCTCTCCTGGTTCCTGTTACTTCCACTTATTTTGTTCTTATTTTCAGTTGTATTTTTCAATTCTGAAATTAGCATTTGTTTTTTTTTAAGAATTTTTACTTTTCTGATGAAAATTTTCATTTTGTCATCAATATATTGTGTATAAAATCATACATCTTAAGAGTTTGTGTCTGGTACTTCTAATATCTCAATATCTAAATCACCTGTTAGTCTATTTCTACTATCTATTTTGTTTGTATGATTTTTATTGCTTGTTTGTGTTTGGTCATTAGGTCTTGTCTCCTGGTATCCCTTGTAACTTAGTGATGAACCTTGTATATGAATATTTGTAAAGGCAATTTGAGCCTTTGGATGTATTAGCATCCTCCAGAAGATTTATGCTACTTGTGTCAGGCAATTAAGAGTCAAGAAGATCATCTCAATCAAACAAGGAACTGAGCTGACTTGAAGACAGTTTGCAATATTTCAGGGGCCCAGCTTCTTTTAGTTTGTCTCTATTTCTAGGGTATGACCTTCAGGGGTCTCAGCTAAAAGCTAGGGTATTTACATTGGTGACCCTCTTCCTTAATGCGCCCTGAACTCCATTTTTATGCCTTAGTCTTATGAGACATCCAGAAATTATTTTCAGCTTCTCATTTTGTACTTGAGAATCAGCAAATCCCTTGAAGGGTGCTGATTATTGGACTCCCTTTTCTGTTCTTTTCTCCCCTCTGAGATGTCAAGTTGTCACTGCCTTGTTAGCTCTCCTATGCCTTTATGCATATTTTTGAAAAATATATACATTTTATCTAGCTTTAGGAACATTCTTACTCTATTTAGTAATTGTGGTTTTTTTTTTACCTGTTCAAAAGATCCCCATCATACTAACCAGGTCAAAGATATTCTCTCTTTGAACAAAGAGTAAATAAAACATTGCAATATTACTTTACTAAAAGAAAATGTCATTTCTCTTTCTTGCCTTATTCTGATAGACTCATGACTCACAGAAAGGAAAGGCTTCTTTTGTCTTCTTGCCATGCTCTCCTAATCTCAACTTTACCACTCAAAGTGAATCCTCAACATATTATTACTTCCAAACAAAGATAAATTTTTTAGGAACTGTGATGTCATTTGTTGGAATAATATTTTTTTCTTGCCCCCACTGTAAAGTCAATGATAATTACATTTACTGTTTTAAAAATTTAATTTCTTGAGGTTTTAAAATAACATTATATGTCTCATGAAGACGACATTCTATATCTACTTCTGTATACCCTATGATGTGTTCACCACCAAAAATTTAGTTTCCATTCGTCACCATACAGTTGACCCCCTTTACCAGTTTTTGCCCTCCCCCCTGCCCTTTCCCCTCTGGTAACCACTGGTCTATTCTCTGTATCTACGTGTTTGTTTTTATTTGGTTTGGTTTGTTCATTTATTTTGTTTTTGTTTGTTTATTATTTTTTTTATATTCCACATATGAGTGAAATAATATGGTATTTGTTTTTCTCCTTCTGAGTTATTTCACTTTGCATAATACCCTCCAAGTTCATCCATGTTGCTGCAAATGGCAAAATTTCATTCTTCTTTATGGCTGAGTAGTACTCCACCACATCTTCTTTATCCACTTATCTGTTGATGAGCACTTAGGGTTGTTTCCATTTCTTGGCTATTGTAAATAATGCTGCAATGAACATGTGGGTGCAATGAACACAGGGTGCAGATTAGGTTTTGTATTCTTTGGATAAATACCAAGAAGTGTGATAGTTGGATCATATAGTAGTTCTATTCTTAATTTTATGAAGAATGTCCGTACTGTCTTCCACAGGGGCTGCACCAATTTACATTCCCACCAACATACTGTGAGGCTTCCCTTTTATCCACATCCTTGCCAACACTTGTTATTCCTTGTCTTTTTGATAACAGCCTTTCTGACAGGTGTGAGGTGATATCTCATCGTGGTTTTATAACTGGTGATGTTGAACATCTTTTCATGTACAATATGTACATCTACTTTGGAAAAATATCAGCTCCTTTGTCCATTTTTAAATTAGGTTTGTTGGGGCTTCCCTGGTGGTGCAGTGGTTGAGAGTCTGCCTGCCGATGCAGGGGACATGGGTTCGTGTCCCGGTCCAGGAAGATCCCACATGCCACGGAGCGGCTAGGCCCCTGAGCCATGGCCGCTGAGCTTGCATGTCCAGAGCCTGTGCTCTGCAACAGGAGAGGCCACAACAGTGAGAGGACCGCATACCGCAAAAAAAAAAAAAAAAAAAAAAAAATTAGGTTTGTTGTTGAATAGTATAAGTTCTTTATATATTTTGGATGTTAACCCCTTATCAGTTATATAATTTGCAAATATCTTCTCCCATTTGATAGGTTGTCTTTTCGCATTATTGATTGTTTCCTTTGCTGCACAGTTTTTTAGTTTGATGTAATCCCATTTGTTTATTTTTGTTTTTGTTTCCCTCACCTGAGGAGACATATCTAGAAAGATACTTCTAAGACTGATGTCGAAGAGTGTACTGCCTATGTTTTCTTCTAGTTTTATTGTCTTAGTTCTTACATTCAAGTCTTGAATCCATTTTGTTATCACATTTACTCTTTTTATAATAAATTTTTATTGGAGTATAGTTGATTTACAACGTTGTGTTACTTTCTGCTGGACAGCAAAAATAATCAGTTATACATATACATATATCCACTCTTTTCTAGAGATTCTTTTCCCATATGGATCATTACAGAGTACTGAGTAGTTATTAGTTATAGGTTATAGTAGGTCCTTAGTTATCTATTTTATATATAATACTGTGTGTATGTCAACCCCAATCCCACAATTTATCCCTCCCTCTCTGTCCCACCTGGTAACCATAATATTTACTCTTGATCCTGGCTTTGAGTCAGAGGAAAGACCTATAAGAAGTTATTTGCACATGTAAAAGATGATGATTCTCAGCCTTTATTTACAATTCATCAATTACTTAGTTCAGCTTTTCCCAGATTTGCCTAAAGGTAAGAAGCAGCGTCTCAGTTTCTTGTTAGAAATTCAGACCTCACTTCTGGAAATCCTGAATTAGTAGGTCTGGACTGTGGTCTAGTGATTCTTCTGACAAGACAAGTTTGGGAAATAGTGATCTGGTTATTACTACCTCACAGGAGAGCCAATTAACAAATAAAACAGCCTTACAAATCACTAAATATAGTAGAAAAATGATACTGACCTTGCATATTATTTAAATATTAGACAAATTTTCAGCTCGAATGAAGCTGTGTTGCACACACATAACCAATTGAAGAATTAGGGCAATTATTTTTATAATTTAGGCCACCATCACTCCCTGCCCACCCCCCCAATCCATTAACACATAAATATATCCTTAAATGATTTGTTGGTTTTGGAAGATGAAAAGATAGTAGAAAGATGACTGGTGAATAACGAAGAGAACTTCTTTAAATAATTTAACTGAATAATTTTATGTCATCTATGTGCACATGGAGTTTTGGGTCTCTCTGGTTGAACATATATACATTTGAGATATTTGCAGTCAATATTGTTGCATGTTAAATTAAATGAGTTTGCATGTATTTCTAAAGTTGTATGAAATAACTAATATATATCCAACTTTTAGCTACAGTAATAACTAATAAATTACATCTATTTTAAGATGTGAGTCTCTTATAAAGTCTGTTATAATACTGATAGACATGCTTCCCCAAAATTTTAGAAATGTAAGTTGCAGTATCCATTGCAGGTGGGGTATTATTGTTTTACCTATACATCAGACATTTTCACTAATATGCAAAATAAGCCATAAATTCAACCAATGTAGTTTTTTCCCCCTCCTTATTTACTAACTTGTATGCAATGCTACTTAACTATCTGGGTAACACAGGTTTATTTCAACTATTGTCAGAAAGAAGTTAGAGAGTCCCTTTCTCTTATTCAAGTTCGATTTCCTATAGTACTGCAAGTATGTTTATATAACTTGAACATGGCTAGAAATATCCCTTAGAGAAATTATACTGTTTTTACAGCTTATGGTGTTTCAGTAGACATTTTAAAAAGCAAGAGAGTTAATTTAGATACTTTGAAATGACTATGTTAATATGAGCTTGAGATTTGTTTTCAAAAACAAATTTATGTCAATAGAAAAACCTTGGATGTTGTAACCAATTGGTCGAAGGAGTGAGAAACGTTAGTCTATGATATGATTTTACTAACATTGAAGCCATGCAGGCTTATGATATAGGCAGTATTGAAAAAGATGCAGGAGTTGGTCAAGTTTAAGTTATTTAAAGTTAGATGGAGTGAACTCTTACTAATTTTAGTGACCAAATAAATGAAATACTAAGTCAAGTAACCTAGCAGATATGGGTCAGTGTTCAGGCTTTTTTGAACAGATAAAAGAAGTTGGTGACATAAAAGGGTTGCAGGTCACATGAACACTTCTTTTAAGTCACGGAGTCACTGCTATAGCAATTTTAAATAGAGTTCGGTGTGTTCCTGCAAGGTCATGGCTGAAATTCAATTAGTGCTTGAGTTGAAATGTCTGCTCGTTATGCCACTTTAAGCATCTGAGGTGGTCTCCCCTTCAACTGCTTAGGGTGACAAAGTTGCTTTCCTAGTTTATTATCAACTTCAATCCTGGAAAATTTTAGAATTAAGTGTAGAAGTGTTACAGAGACCTAAACACATTGTTTATTTCTTTGCTTCATTCAGGTTTTTCCTCAAATATTGTCTCATAACAGATTCAGGTTTACTAAAACAGGAAATCCCGTCCATTTCCTTATTGTGCTTTATTTTTTCTATAGCATCTATTGCTACCTATTATATATTATATTTTATATAATATATTTATTTAAGTTATTTGGCTCTTTTTTCCATTGGGATGTAAATTCCTCTATGGTGTGGACTTTTATTTTTTTCATTGCTATATCCCCAACACATAGAGTAGTGTACCCTGCTGTTACACAATAAACTGTTGTTAAATGAATGAAAATAACTACTGGAGTCACTGTAAAAAGGAACTCTTACTTTTCAGGCTTCTAAAGCAATCCAAGGAAGCTAAAAATGAAGAAATAATTCCTTAGCATTACTTTGTCTTTAAAATTATAGAACAGCATTTTTATTTTGAGTAGTATTTCTTCCAGTGACCACCCGTTCTTTTCTTATAGTTCTCCAGTTCTAAAAGGTATGGTAGAGGTGGTAATTATGTACTTTTGTATTTTAGTCATCCATAAAACAAGTTAAGCAAACAAACATATTAAAAGCCTTATAATGTTCCAGGCACCCTACTAGATGCTCTAGATTTGAAGGTAAAGGACATGTCCTTGTCCTTTAAGAGTTTTTCTAGTCTTGTAGAGGAGGCAGCAAGAAAACAAACACTTAGAACATGATGCAATAAGACGTTTGCACAGAGTGTGAAGAGAGTCCAGAAGTAAGGCATGTAATCTAGAACAAGAGTGTCAGCAAAGATTTGCTAGAATAGATGCTACTTTAACTCAGCTTTGACTGATAAACATAATAAAAATATTAACAATCATCATTCATTGAGTGCTTATTATATGTCAGGCAATTTACAACCCTGATGTCATTATATCCTTTCAAGAATCTTCATGTGGTAAATATTATTATTCTTATATTACAGAAGAGGAAAGTATGTTTAGAAATACTGAATTAGTAATTTGCCCAAGATTACATAGGCAGTTCAGTGTCAAAACAGAAAGCTGGGATGAGATGATGAGGCCAGCACAAAGGAAACATTTACAAAATACAAAGGTGTAACAGAACATGACAAGGCAGGAACTAACGGGACTGAATCAGGTATTCTTTGGAAGCTGAGGGAAGTAGCAATAATTTGATATAATGTTGCAGATGAAAACAGAGCCAGATCATAATGGACAAGCATCACTCCAAGAATTTTGAAGTTTATACTGGTTTTGACCCAATATTCCAAAGAATTGTTTATTAGGTCTGCACAGAAATTGGTGGAAAAGTTTGAGATATTAAACGTTCCTTATTTAGTAATTTCTTATTCTTTAGACTAGTGAATTTATTGATTTATTGATTTATATTTTTTGAAAAGCACTTGTTAACATTTAATGAATCTTCCACCATGTGGCTTCAAGCTCACAGGACACAAGCCCCACCCACATCCTTAATCTTCTCCTCAGCTCTTCTGCTGAAGAATTTGGCCTTCACGATGACAGGCTGCTTTGGGAGCTTCCCCTTCCCCAGAACTTTGTAGTAGCCCAATAGCACCATATAAATGATAGGAGCAGCTCCAGTCTTGTTCTTCGCAGCATTTACCCAAGTCTGCTCACTGACCAAGGTCCATAATTTATCAAGGTTGACAGTTGGGCAGAAATTCTGGTTCCTCTTTAAGTGGTAATGCCTCATACCGACTTTCTCAAGTAGCCTGGGTGGTATTTGTAAAAGGTGATCCTGTGGCGACGCATGCCACCAGCATTACCCTGGACTTCTGATTGCTTCCGGTGTATGCCGATGTGGCCGTGGCCGTGGCCGTGGCTCACTTGGCCCCTAACAGACTAGAGAATTTAAACAAGTGTTTTGTCTATGAGTTTGTGAAAAAGACTGAGAAGGAAGGAGAGGGAGAAGGTTTAAAAGGGTTTGAAAAGCAGTGTTTCTACAGAGAGCTTGCGCCCTCTTAGGTTTTTTGAGATTTAAGGGATGATCCATGAACTAATATTTATTTTCATTCTACCATATATCAGAGAATGGGCTTGGATTTTCACATGTCAACTCAATGATCCTCACAATCATCCTGCAAAGTAGGAATATTACCTCCATTCTGTGGTTGAGGAAACTGAGCATATGAGCTAAGGATCTTGCCAAAGGTCACATGGCCGTCAATAGCAAAGTCAGATTTTAAACCTATTTCAAGACTCAAGCTCTTTCTAGCTTAAGCTGCTTTCATTTCTTGAGACAGTGTTTTCCAACCCTTTAGGTCAAGACTTGAAGGATCATGGAATCAACTTAGTGGTTCTTAAATAGCATTTGAAAAAAATACAAAGACTAGAATAAAATAAAATAAAGGGTATCAGAGTGCACTACACATAGTAAGGGTCAACACTGGTTGAAATTCTTGCTTCAGTCAGACATACACATGTATAAACATAAATATTGGTGTGTCCTGAGTTGTGATGGGAAATATACTCTTACTGAGTTTTCAAAAGTTTGAAAAACTCATCTAGTGAAATAAAGATCAGATCACAGCTACTACGTTAACTCATTTCTTATTTCATCCTATGAAGTTGAATGTTCGTAGGTAACCGACAGGACACCACACCTCACAGCAAGGGTAGAATAGGAAAGAGAAGCAGAAAACTTCATGAGGGCTGAAGGAGGACAGCAGACCTTCATTTCAATCATGGCAAACTACAAGACTTCTTTAGTTTAACCCTTCACCTGCCATATCAAGGGAAGATAGTAGTAATTACTGTTTCAAGGAAAAGGTATGTGTGGGTCATTTATTGAGGTGATAAATTGAGAGGGGTTCCCCACCTCCTCCTTCCTACCTCCCTCTGGATTTTTGACCTGTAATGAAAGAGAAAGAGGAATAACATTTGAAATTGAAGTGTATGTGTATGCTAATATTCATACTTATTGAACACATGTGCTTTTGCAGATTTATTATTTATACTGTATAGAATTATATATAAAATCCAACTGAACTCCGTGTGTGGTGTTAAGTTACAATCTGTTTCTCTTTGGAATCCCATTCTGTGTACAAACATTTTTACAAAACATGTGGATTAGTAGTAGGAGTAGATGGTTTAAAAACGTTATGTTAAAGCAACACCTTAAGTCAGCATGTTGAAAGAATGAGAAAATCAAAATAGTACTGTAGTTCCCTTACTGGTGAAAATAAGAGGGGAATCCTAGGATGCGGGGAATATATAGATTTCTCTGTAAGTTTACAAATGTCCCAGCAGTTGTTAATTTCTCCTGGAAGAACCTTAGATACACTAAATTTCTCAATAAATATTATTTTACATTTTAGCAAAGAAACTTAACTATTTACCTAGTAAACAAGGTTTTAAATTTGCCATTTTCCTCTTTTCCCTTTTTATATTCAAATATTAGTGCTAGTGCTGTTTTGAAGAGCCTAGATTTTACTCTGTACCATATTTAAATTTTATAAGTCTGAATAAATTATTGTAACTAGCTAGTTGTGTTAATTATATTTGCGTTTCTAACTAGTCAGATTTTAGAGGATTAAAAGACAGAAAATTTAATTGCGTAGTGTCAACCATTTCCAAATGCATGATGATACCAAGCAGAGTGGACTTAGATATAGTGAAATAAACAATTCTATGTGTGTGTCACTGACACCATAAGATATTTAAATTTATCTAAACCAACTCTTTCCATAGTGTTGCCTACTATAAATTAATATAGAAAGCCCTTAGGATGCTTGGCCAGTGATACGGAAATTGACACAGTAAATATTTGTTTCATGTTCTGGGAATTGTGTACACTGCTGATCAGTTGTGTTTAATCATTACCATTTGGCCAATTTTGCTTTTTTCAGAAGAAAGATAATTATGTATTGGATATGGCAGTCTTGGTGCTTGTTAAACACATAGCTCTTTTAGGCTTATACTGCCCTACCTCGAGTCCCTTGCTCAGGAGGTGAAAGCTATAATTTGTGCAGAGAAAGGGAATTTGTTGTCTCAAATAACTGAGAAGTAAAAAATAGGGTAAATTCAAACATGGCTGGATTCAGAAACCCACTTATTGGATTTAGTAGCTGGTTTCTATCTGTTGCCCAGATTGGCCATGTTTTGGCTCTATTTTCAGGATCAGTGTGGTCACAAGATGGTAGCAGCTGCGCCAGCCTCACATCTCCTCAAGTCAAAGCCAAACCAAAGGGGGAAATGCCCTTTCTGTTGAAATATCTCTTTCTGGTTATTCAAGTAAAAGTCCTGAGATTAGCTCTGATTTATTCTGACTAACTTGGCTTGAGTTAAGTGCCTATTCTTGGATCAATCTTTGTAGCCAGGGGAATTCGAAGTTCTGATTAGCTGAACTTGGGCCTCATGTTCCATCCCTGGACCCAGGAATTGAGGTTGGATTCAAAGCACATGGATTGAAAGTTGGGAAGGGGTATTGTTTTTAGAATAAAGAGGAGTGGGCTGCTGGAGAACAAAAAATATTCACAATTCTCAGATCATTTTTATTTTCTTTAAGTTAATTCAATATTTTTAAAATGAGAATGGGAAATATATGTATATTTATCAGTTTCAATCTAGGGAGAATATATATGGAAGGGGCCAGTCACTTACTGACTTTATGATCTTGCACGGATCAAATATCTTTGATCCTTGTTCTTCTCAGCGGCAAATGGGGATAATATTGTCTTTCTACTACCTCACAGGTGGTTGTGAAGACCTAAACAGATAATGCTTCTAATAAAAATCATAATATCTAATATTTAATGAGCAGTTTGTCTAGAAATTACATTGTTACATCCCTATAATCATTCTGTACAGTAGATACTACTATAATACTTATTTTTAAATGACCTAAGGCTTACAGAGGTTAAGTAACTTGCCCAGTATCAATCACACAGCAGTTAAATGACTGAGTCAGTACTCATGTCTATCTGGCTACCAAGTTCATTCTAATAGCCACCATGATGCAGATATAGGGGACTGTCATTGGATTCTTCAATTCTAAGAGCCACATGTTTTCACATTTCAGCATTTTAAAAAACCAGTATGTGCCTTACAGCTGATGGTAAGAGGACAATCATGATGTAGTAGTTGTTGTCTGCTTATGTGTAAATTGGTTACTGCTAGTCTTATTGTTATTTCAATTGAGTCGGCTACATGTGTTGAGTTTAAATGCTATACAAATATTAAAATATTACATTATCATTTGACATTGAAATAGAAATTTATTTAATAGAAAGACACAGAAACAGAGTAATGAAGCATAAATGTGATACAGTGAAGTAATATCCATCGCCAGAGGAATAGCCAGTTTCACACTTTCTTATAAGGCAATGACCACATGCTTTATGGGATCTTAGAAAGGAAGATCCCCAAAAGTAGAAGCTACCTTATGTTTTCTACTGATATATGTGTTAAAGGACTGCCTGTCAAATGACAACATTTACCAAAGCAATAATGAATTTATTTTGCTTATATTTTGCTTTCTATGTAGGAATATGGTGCTAAATATCTATGTCCAAGTAAGTCACAAAAATCTCTTTTTTAAAATATAGAACACAATATTAAGTGACAAGAAGCTTTGTGCCATAGTTTAATTGGCATTGGTCTTCCATTTTAATGTGTATAAAACATTTGTGTTTCTTACAGTTTATGGAGTCTTAAATTCTATAAAATATGACATTATTGTATTGTAGAAATAAGAGAAAGGTTTTTTAAAAACATCTTTATTGGAGTATAATTGTTTTACAATGTTGTGTTAGTTTCTGCTGTATAAAAAAGTGAATCACCTATACGTATACATATATCTCCATATGTCCTCCCGCTTGAGGCTCCCTCCCAACCTCCCTATCCCATCCAACTAAGTGGTCACAAAGCACCGAGCTGATCTCCCTGCACTATGCAGCTGCTTCCCACTAGCTATCTATTTTACATTTGGTAGTATATATATGTCAATGCTACTCTCTCACTTCGTCCCAGCTTACCCTTCTCCCTCCCCGTGTCCTCAAGTCCATTCTCTACATCTACATCTTTATTCCTGCCCTGCCCCTAGGTTCGTAAGAATCCTTCTTCTTCTTCATTTTTTTTTTTAGATTCCATACATATATGTTAGCATACGGTATTTGTTTTTCTCTTTGTGACGTACTTCACTCTGTATCAGAGACTCTAGGTCCATTCACCTCACTACAAATAAATCAATTTCATTTCTTTTTATGGCTGAGTAATATTCCATTGTATATATGTGCCACATCTTCTTTATCCATTCATCTGTCGATGGACACTTAGGTTGCTTCCAGGTCCTGGCTATTGTAAATAGTGCTGCAATGAACATTGTGATACATGTCTCTTTTTGAATTATGGTTCTCTCAGGGTATATGCCCAGTAGTGGCACTGCTGGGTTATATGTAGTTCTATTATTAGTTTTTTAAGGAACCTCCATACTGTTCTCCATAGTGGCTATATCAATTTCATTCCCAGCAACAGTGCAAGAGGCTTCCCTTTTCTCCACACCCTTTCCAGCATTTACTGTTTGTAGATTTTTTGATGAAGGCCATTCTGACTGGTCTGAGGTGATACTTCACTGTAGCTCTGATTTGCATTTTTCTAATGAGTAGTGATGTTGAGCATCCTTTCATGTGTTTGTTGGCAATCTGTATATCTTCTTTGGAGAAATGTCTGTTTAGGTCTTCTGTCCATTTTTGTATTGGGTTGTTTGTTTTCTTGTTATTGAGCTGTATGAGCTGCTTGTATATTTTGGAGATTAATCCTTTGTCAGTTGCTTCATTTGCAAAATTTTCTCGCATTCTGAGGGTTGTCTTTTGGTCTTATTTATGGTTTCCTTTGCTGTGCAAAAATAAGTTTCATTAGGTTCCATTTGTTTATTTTTGTTTTTATTTCCATTCCTCTAGGAGGTGGATCAAAAGGGATCTTGGTGTGGCTTCCCTGGTGGTGCAGTGGTTGAGAGTCTGCCTGCCAATGCAGGGGACACGGGTTCATGCCCCAGTCCGGGAGGATCCTACATGCCATGGAGCAGCTGGGCCCGTGAGCCATGGCCGCTGATCCTGCGCATCTGGAGCCTGTGCTCCGCAATGGGAGAGGCCACAACAGTGAGAGGCCTGCGTACCGCAAAAAAAAAAAGGGATCTTGCTGTGATGTATGTCATAGAGTGTTCTGCCTATGTTTTCCTCTAAGAGTTTTATAGTGTCTGGCCTTACAAGTAGGTCTTTAATCCATTTTGTGTTTATTTTTGTATACTGTGTTTGGGAGTGTTCTAATTTCATTCTTTTACATGTAGCTGTCCAGTTTCCCCAGCACCATTTAATAAAGAGCCTGTCTTATCTCCATTGTATATTCTTTCCTCTTTATCAAAGATAAGGTAACCATATATGTGTGGGTTTATCTATGGGCTTTCTATCCTGTTTCATTCACTCTACTTCTATTTTTGTGCCAGTAGCATACTGTCTTGAATACTGCAGCTTTATAGTATAGTCTGAAGTTAGGGAGCCTGATTCTTCCAGCTCCAATTTCCTTTCTCAAGATTGCTTTGGCTTTTCAGGGTCTTTTGTGTTTCCATACAAATTGTGACATTTTTTGTTCTACTTCTGTGAAAATGCCATTGGTAGTTTGATAGGGATTACAATGAGTCTGTAAATTGCTTTGGGTAGTATAGTCATTTTCACAGTGTTGATTCATGCTATCCAAGAACATGGTATATCTCTCCATCTATTAGTATCATCTTTGATTTCTTTCAACAGTGTCTTATACTTTTCTGCATACAGGTCTTTTGTCTCCTTAGGTAGGTTTATTACTAGGTATTTTATTCTTTTTATTGTGATGGTAAATGGGAGTGTTTGCTTAAGTTCTCTTACAGAGTTTTCATCATTAGTGTATAGGAATGTAAGAGATTTCTGTGCATTAATTTTGTATCCTGCTACTTTACCAAATTCATTGATTAGCTCTAGTAGTTTTCTGGTAGCATCTTTAGGATTCTCTATGTATAGTATCGTGTCACCTGCAAACAGCGACAGTTTTACTTCTTCTTTTCCTATTTGGATTCCTTTTATTTCTTTTTCTTCTCTGATTGTTGTGGCTAAACTTCCAAAACTATGTTGCATAATAGTGGTGAGTGTGGGCAACCTTGTCTTGTTCCTGATCTTAGAGGAAATGGTTTCAATTTTTCACCATTGAGGATGACATTGGCTGTGGGTTGGTCATATATGGCCTTTATTATGTTGAGGTAGTTTCCCTCTATGGCTACGTTCTGGAGAGTTTTTATCATAAATCAGTGTTGAATTTTGTTAAAAGCTTTTTCTGCATCTATTGACATTATCACATTGTTTTTATTCTTCAATTTGTTAATATGGTGTAACACATTGATTGATTTGCATATATCAAAGAATCCTTGCATTCCTGGGTTAAACCCCACTTTATCATGGTGTTTTATCCTTTTAATGTGCTGTTGGATTCTGTTTGCTAGTATTTTGTTGAGGATTTTTGCATCTATGTTCATCAGTGATATTGGCCTATAGTTTTCTTTTTTTGTGACCTCTTTGTCTGGCTTTGGATAGGGGGGATGGTGGCCTCGTAGAATGAGTTTTGGAGTGTTCCTCCCTCTGCTATATTTTGGAAGAGTTTGCAAAGGATAGGTGTTAGCTCTTCTCTAAATGTTTGATAGAAGTCGCCTGTGAAGCCATGTGGTCCTGGGTTTTTGTTTGCTGGAAGATTTTTAATCACAGTTTCAACTTCAGTGCTTGTGGTTCCTCTGCTTATATTTTCTATTTCTTCCTGGTTCAGTCTAAGAAGGTTGTGCTTTTCTAAGAATTTGTCTATTTTTTACAGGTTGTTCAATTTATTGGCATATAGTTGCTTGTAGTAATTTCTCATGATTCATTGTATTTCTGCAGTGTCAGTTGTTACTTCTCAGTTTTCATTTTTAATTCTGTTCATTTCAGTCTTCTCCCTTTTTTTCTTGGTGAGTCTGGGTAATGGTTTATCAATTTTGTTTATCTTCTCAAAGAACTAGCTTTTAGTTTTATTGATATTTGCTATTGTTTCCTTCATTTCTCTTTCACTTATTTATGATCTGATCTTTATGATATCTTTCCTCCTGCTAACTTTGGGGTTTTTTTTGTTCTTCTTTCTCTAGTTGCTTTAGGTGTAAGGTTAGGTTGTTTATTTGAGATTTTTCTTGTTTCTTGAGGTAGGATTGTATTGCTATAAACTTCCCTCTTAGAATTGCTTTTGATGCATCAAATAGGTTTTGGGTCATCGTGTTTTCATTGTCGTTTGTTGCTAGGTATTTTTTGATTTCCTCTTTGATTTCTTAGTGCTCTCTTGGTTATTTAGTAGTGTACTGATTAGCCTCCATGTGTTTGTATTTTTTACAGTTTTTTTTTCCTGCAATTGATATCTAGTCTCATAGCATTGTGGTTGGAAAAATACTTGATATGATTTCAATTTTCTTAAATTTCCCAAGGCTTGGTTTGTGACCCAAGGTATGATCTGTCCTGGAGAATGTTCCATGAGCACTTGAGAAGAAAGTGCATTTTGTTGTTTTTGGATGAAATGTCCTATAAATATCAACTAAGTCTATGTTGTTTAATGTGTCATTTAAAGCTTGTGTTTCCATATTTATTTTCATTTTGGATGATCTTTCTATTGGTGAAAGTGGAGTGTTAAAGTTCCCTACTATTATTGTGTTCCTGTCAATTTCCTCTTTTATGGCTGTTAGTATTTTCCTTATGTATTGAGGTGCTCCTATGTTGGGTGCATGAATATTTACAATTGTTATATTTTCTTCTTGGATTGATCCCTTGATCATGAAATAGTGCATGTCTTTGTCTCTTGTAATAGTCTTTATTTTAAAGTCTATTTTATCTGATATGAGTATTGCTACTCCAGCTTTCTTTTGATTTCCATTTTCATGGAGTATCTTTCTCCATCTCCTCACTTTCAATCTGTATGTGTCCCTAGGTCTGAAATTGGTCTCTTGTAGACAGCCTATATAGAGGTCTTGTATTTGTATCCATTCAGCCAGTCAATGTCTTTTCGTTGGAGCATTTAATCCATTTACATTTAAGGTAATTATCGATATATATGTTCCTATTACAATTTTCTTCATTGTTTTTGCTTGTAGGGCTTTTCCTTCTCTTGTGTTTCCTGCCTAAAGAAATTCCTTTAGCATTTGTTGTAAAGCTGGTTTGGTGGTGCTGAATTCTCTTAGCTTTTGCTTGTCTGTAAAGGTTTTCATTTCTCCATGAATCTGAATGAGATCCTTGCTGGGTAAAGTAATCTTGGTTGTAGGTTTTTCCCTTTCATCTCTTTAAATATGTCCTGCAACTCCATTCTGGCTTGCAGAGTTTCTGCTGAAAGATCAGCTGTTAACCTTACGGGCTTTCCCTTCTATGTTATTTGTTGCTTTTCCCTTGCTGCTTTTAATACTTTTTGTTTGTTATTTTTGATTGTTTGATTGATATGTGTCTTTGCATATTCCTCCTTGTATTTATCCTGTATAGGACTGTCTGTGCTTCCTGGACTTGATTTACTATTTCCTTTCCCATGTTAGGGAAGTTTTCAACTATAATCTCTTCAAATATTTTCCCAGACCCTCTCTTTTTCTGTTTTTCTTCTGGGACCACTTTAATTTGAATATTGGTGTATTTGATGTTGTCCCAGAAGTCTCTGAGACTGTCCTCAAGTCTTTTCATTCGTTTTTCTTTATTCTGCTCTGCAGTAGTTGTGTCCACTATTTTATCTTTCAGGTCACTTATCCGTTCTTCTGCCTCAGTTATTCTGCTATTGATTCCTTCTAGAGAATTTTTAATTTCATTTATTGTGTTGTTCATCATTGTTTGTTTGCTCTTTTGCTCTTCTAGGTCCTTGTTAAACCAATTTTCGTATTTTCTCCATTCTATTTCTATGATTTTGGTCACCTTTACTATCATTATTCTGAATTCTTTTTCAGGTGGACTGCTTATTTCATCTTCATTTGTTTAGTCTGGTGGGTTTTTACCTTGCTCCTTCATCTACTGCATATTTCTGTCTTGTCACCGTGTTTAACTTGCTGTGTTTAGGGTCTCCTTTTTGCAATCTGCTCCTTCATATTTCCTGCTGTTTTTTGTTTCTGCCCCCAATGGGTGAGGTTGATTCAGTGGCTTGTGTAGGCTTCCTGGTGGAGGGGCTCCTGCTGTGTTCTGGTGGGTGGGACTGGATATTTTCTTTCTAGTGTGCATGACTGTGTCCGGTGGTGTGTTTTGAGGTGTCTGTGAACTTGTTATAATTTTAGGCAGCCTCTCTGCTAACGGGTATTGTTGTATTCCTGTCTTGCTAGTTGTTTGGCATGGGATGTCCAACACTGGAGCTTGTGGGCCATTGGAGCTGGATCTTAGCATTGAGATGGAGATGTCTGGGAGAATTCTCACTAACTGATATTACTTTGGGCCAGGAGGTCTCTGGTGGTTCAATGCTCTGAACTCGGCTCTCCCACCTCAGAGGCTCAGACCTGACACCAGGCTGGAACACCAAGACCCTGTCAGCCACACGGCTCAGAATAAAAGGGAAAAATGAAAGAAAAAAATAAAAAATAAGAAAAATATTAAAATAAAAACATTTTAAAAATACAATAATAATAATAATAAAAGAGAGCAACCAAACGAATAAACAAATCCACCTAAGATAACAAGCGCTAAAAAGTATACTAAGAGAAATATAAAAATCTGAAACAAATCAGTCACAGACAGCAAACCCCAGGTGTACAGTTGCTCGTAAAGTCCACCACCTCTGTTTTGGGATGATTTGTTGTCTATTCAGGTATTCCACAGATGCAGGGTACATCATGTTGATTGTAGGAATTTAATCTGCTCCTTCTGAGGCTGCATGGAGAAATTTCCCTTTCTCTTCTTTGTTCGCACAGCTCCTGGGGTTCAGCTTTGGTTTTGGCCTCGCCTCTGCATGTAGGTCACTCTCAGGCATCTGTTTCTGCCCAGACAGGATGGGGTTAAAGCAGGGCTGATTAGGAGGCTCTTGCTCATTCATGCCAGGGTGAGGGAGGGGTATAGTAGTTATAATTGGAATATGGAGTGAGCCTGCTGTGGCAAAGGCCAACATGATGTTGCAACAGCCTGAGGAGTACCGTGTGTTCTCCCAGGGAACTTGTCCCTGGATCAGAGGACCCTGGCAATGTAATTCTGTGCAGGCTTCTGGTGGTGTGTGTGTGTGTATGTGTGTGTGTGTGTGTGTGTGTGTGTGTGTGCATGGATAGTGACCTGTGTTTGCACACAGGATTCTTGGTGTCTGCAGCAGCAGCATTAGCATTTCATGCCCATCTCTGGGGTCTGTGCTGATAGCTGTGGCTCATGCCCATCTCTGGAGCTCATTTAGGCGGCACTCTGCCTTCTGTGGGCAGACAGGGAAGGAATCCCCTCTCCTTGTGCACCCCAAAACAATGGTCTCTTGCCTCTTAGGCAGGTCCAGACTTTCCTGGACTCCCTCCCAGCTAGCTGTGGTGCACTGGCCCCCTTCAGGCTGTGTTCACGCAGTCAATCCCAGTCTTCTCCCTGGGGTCTGACTTCCAAAGCCCAAGCCTCAACTCCCAGCCCCCACCCACCCTGGTGGGTGAGCAGACAAGCTTCTCAGGCTGGTGAATGCTGGTTGGCACTGATCCTCTGTGTGGAATCTCTCTGCTTTGCCCTTTGCACCCCTGTTGCTGCTTTCTCCTCTGTGGTTCTGAAGTTTCACCCTGCCCACTGTCCGTCTCCACCAGTGAAGGGGCTTCCTAGTGTGTGGAAACTTTTCCTCCTTCACAGCTCCCTCCCAGAGGTGCAGGTCCCATGCCTATTCTTTTGTCTCTGTTTTTTCCTTTTTCTTTTGCCCTACCCAGTTACATGGGGTGGGGGTTATTGCCTTTTGGGAAGTCTGAGGTCTTCTGCCTGCATTCAGTAGGTGTTCTATAAGAGTTGTTCCACATGTAGATGTATTTTTGGTGTATCTGTGGGGAGGAAGGTGATCTCCATGTCTTACTCCTCCACCATCTTGAAGGTCCCCAAGAGAAAGTTTTATATTTTGAGTTTTTCTTACAGATCTGTAGTGGATCAAGCATTTTCAGGATCTTTAATATAAAAATTAAACCATTAATTCTAAAAGCTAAAGCATTGGAGATTCATTAAAAAATTCAGAAAAAATTATAAGTACTTAAATTTTCATTTAACAAATTATAAAATTGGCTAAAAAAATAGAAACAGGAACAGATTTCTGGCCAGGTAATTACTCAACCTACTCTTTCTTTAGCACATACTAGACAAATATGGGTATATGGGCCTCAAAGTATTTTGAAACTAATTCTTAATTGGGGGCTCAAGATTGCTGTTAATCAGCTCTACTTTTATTTTTGTATAAAATAAGGAGTTTAAAAAATATTCTCTATCATCCATAACTATGATTTCATAGGGAAGAAAGAGGGATCAGTTGAAATCCAGGGGGGCTTATTTCTTACCATTAATGATTCTCCTTCCTCCAAAGAATTGAATCTTAAGATACTAAACCTTTTCCCACAAAACAATTATTACAGAGAAAGTGTATCCATTCTCAATTTACTTGAAGCATTTACTTAAAAACCCCATTTTGATCAACTTTTATTAAACTGCAGAACTTCTGCAGTTATTAAACTGCAGAAGTTCACAGGAAGCTCTTATTCAGAGGCTGTGAAGTCACTGAATGAAATAAAATCAAATTTGGCCTGGTATTGCATGGAAATCTCATTAGCAGAGGCTGGGCTGTTTTCCTTGGGATTGAACCTACTTAGCACTGTTTATTGATGATCTCCTAGGTCTCAATAGATTCAATAATAACAGAACCTTTTTACACCAAATTATGCTGAAAAATACAATATATTTTCTTTTCTAGGAAAATGTCAATATGAGTAAATTTGATTTGATTTTTATCCCTGGAACTTTACAGATTGCCATTTTAGTTTTGAGTTCCTCAAACCATGCAGTTTTGCAAATAAGTAACAATGAATATGTTCTTAGAAATGATTACTGTTACTACTACCAGTACTATCTAAACTTCGTCTAATACATTGTAATTTATAGTATCACTTCACATGTATTATCTCACTAAATTCTTACATGTTTATTGTAGAATACCTATAGAATTCAATATGTAAAATATCATATTTTGTCTCGTGTACTGGTTTCCATATACTGACCTCAATATTTCCTATTACAAAGGGAGGTGTGTGCTTTACTTGGTAGAAAACTCCAAAGATTATGCAGTGTGTCTATCAGAACAATTTTCCAGTTAGTCATGATGGGTAATCTCCCTAGTATTACTATAGTCTTGATACAATGTTTGAGAGTAAGGGTTGGGGATTTGTGGCACACTGAAAATTGGTGTGAAGTATAAAGTATTGAAAAGGAAGTAGATTAATGCATTGAACGATTAAAAGGAAAACAAAAAGGAGGAAACATGCTCTCACAACACTTCAGAAAGTGTCAATTTTTTTAGTTGAAATTATTAGTTATGTAGCTTTTTTTTAAATTTAAATGTTCTGTCATGGAAACACAATCTCACCTTAGTCCATGACTTTGGTGTTGGGACGTTGATTTGGGATTCTGGGATTTTGCTTGTATTTATCAAATAAAAAAGGATTATCTTAAAAATGCAGTCTTTCAGGAGCTGAGCTTTTTATTTTAAATGGAATTTTCCTTATTTGTTTTATTACATGTATATGTTTATGATTTTTATCAAGATGATGAAAAGAAGTATTTAAATTTTAATTCTTAGGATAGACTAGATACAGTACTTCTAGTTAAGGCCATGTTCATACAAATAAGCATCCCTGGCAAGCTTCAGTGAGCCAAGGTCCCTCAGAGTGAACCAGCAGGAGGAAAAGATAGGTTGAGAGGCAGTGAGAAGAAGCTCATAATTGCACATGTTTAATTTCAATAATTAGGCATAGTGTTAATGGAAACATTCATTTGAAGCAAAGGCTGGTTATTTGCACAAACAGAGGAAATATGTAGTGCTGTAGTTTTGCTATGAAGACTGCAAAATTAAGCAAGAAATACTCAGCTCAATATAAATTTAAAAACATGTTTTCAAAGAGAATTAGAAATAGAATTTGGGAACTAAACCTCAAAATGCCCAATAGATTTTACTTCAGAACAGTGTCCTTAACATAGTTAGTTCTATTTTCTTTTAAAAGCTTCATTGAAATATAATTAGTATACTATACAATTCATTCTTTGAGTGTAAAATTCAGCACCTTTCAGTATATTCACAGTTGTGCATCCATCACCACAATCAATTTTAGAACATATTCATTGCCTAAAAAGAAACCCTGGACCCCTTAGCTACCACTCTTTAATCCTCCCATACTCCTAAGAACCGTAGGCAACCTCTGATTGATTTTCTGCTTCTATAGATTTTCCAATTCTGTACATTATATATAAATGGAATTGTACAATATGTGGCCCTTTAACATTGATTATTTAACTTAGTCTAATGTTTTCAAAGTTCAACCATGTTGTAGCATATATAAATAATTTATTTTTATTGATGAATAATGTTCTATTGTAGAGGTATACTGCATTCATTAGTTGATAGACATTTGGGTTGTTTCCACCTTTTCACTATTACGAAGAATGCTGCTAAGAACACTTGAGTACAAGTTTTTGTGTGCACATATATTTTAATTTATCTTGGGTGTATATATAGGAGTGGAATTGCTGGATCATATAGTAACTCTATGTTTAATCTTTTTAAGGAACAACCAGACTGTTTCCCAAAGTGGCTGCAACATTTTACATTCCCATCAGCAATGCATAAGTGTTCAAATTTCTCTATATCCTCTCTGGTACTTATTATTTTCTCTCTGTTTGTTGTGTGTGTGTATGTGTGTGTGTGCAATGATAGCCATCCTAGTGGCTGTAAGGTGGTATCTCCTTGTGGTTTTCATCTTTATTTCCACGTTGGTTAATTACACTATCTTAGACATTTGTATATCTTCTTTGGAGAGCTATCTATTCAGATCCCTTGCCTATTTTTAATTGGGTTTACTTTTTATTATTGAGTTTTATAGCTCTTTATGTAGTCTAGATACAAATCCCTTATCAGATTTATGATTTGCAAAAAGTTTCTCCTGTGAGTTGTCTTTTCACTGTTTTTTATTTTATTGCAGTATAATTGCTTTACAGTGTTGTGTTAGTTTCTGCTATACAATGAAGTGAATCAGCTATATGTATACATATATCTCCTTCCTCTTAGACCTCCCTCTCCCATCATCCCACCCATCTAGGTCATCAGAGAGCACTGAACTGAGCTCCCTGTGCTATACAGCAGGTTCCCACTAGCTATCTATTTTACACATGGTATTGTATTTTTGTCAAACCTAATCTCTCAATTCATCCCATGCTCCCCTTTCCCCACTGTGTCCACACATCCGTTTTCTATGTCTGCATTTCTATTCCTGCCCTACAAATAGTTTCATCTGTACCATTTTTCTAGATTCCACATATATGCGTTAATATACGATATTTAGACTCTAGGTCCATCTCTACAAATGACCCAATTTCATTTCCTTTTATGATCTCCCTGTGTTACACAACTGCTTCCCACTAGCTATCTATTTTACATTTAGTAGTGTATATATGTCAGTGTTATTCTTTCACTTCGTCCCAGCTTACCCTTCCCTCTCCCTGTGTCCTCAAGTCCATTCTCCACGTCTGTTTCTTTATTCCTGTCCTGCCCCTAGGTTCATCAGAAATTTTTTCTTTTTCTTTTAGATTCTATATATATTGGTTTGCATACAGTATTTGATTTTGTCTTTGTGACTTACTTCACTCTGTATGACAGACTCTAGGTCCATCCACCTCACTACAAATAACTCAATTTCATTTCTTTTTATGGCTGAGTAATATTCCATTGTATATATGTGCCACATCTTCTTTATCCATTCATCTGTCGATGGACACTTAGGTTGCTTCCATGTCCTGGCTATTGTAAGTAGTGCTGCAATGAACATTGTGATACATGTCTCTTTTTGAATTATGGTTTTCTCAGGGTATATGCCCAGTAGGGTATTGCTGGGTCATATGGTAGTTCTATTTTTAGTATTTTAAGAAACCTTCATACTGTTCGCCATAGTGGCTGTATCAATTTACATTCCCACCAACAGTTCAGGAGGGTTCCCTTTTTTCCACACCCTCTCCAGCATTTATTGTTTGTAGATTTTTTGATGAAGGCCATTCTGACTGGTGTGAGGTGGTACCTCATTGTAGTTTCGATTTGCATTTTTCTAATGATTAGTGATGTTGAGCATCCTTTCATGTGCTTGTTGGCTACCTGTATGTCTTCTATGGAGAATGTCTGTTTAGCTCTTCTGCACATTTTTGTATTGGGTTGTTTGTTTGTTTTTTTGTTATTGAGCTGCATGAGCTGTTTGTATATTTTGGAGATTAATCCTTTGTCAGTTGCTTCATTTGTAAATATTTTCTCCCATTCTAAGGGTTGTCTTTTCGTCCTGTTTATGGTTTCCTAGGCTGTGCAAATGCTTTTAAGTTTCATTAGGCCCCATTTGTTTAGTTTTATTTTCATTACTTTAGAAGGTGAATTATAAAAGATCTTGCTGTGATTTATGTCAAAGTGTTTTTCCTATGTTTTCCTGTAAGAGTTTTATGGCATCCAGTCTTACATTTAGGTCTTTAATCCATTTTGTGTTTATTTTTGTGCATGGTGTGAGGGAGTGTTCTACTTTCATTCTTTTACATGTAGTTGTCCCAGCACCATTTAATAAAGAGTCTGTCTTATCTCCATTGTATATTCTTGCCTCTTTATCAAAGATAAGGTAACCACATGTGCATGGGTTTATCTCTGGGCTTTCTATCCTGTACCATTGATCTATATTTCTGTTTCTGTGCCAGTACCATACTGTCTTGATTTCTGTAGCTTTATATTATTGTTTGAAGTTGGGGAGTCCTGATTCCTCCAGCTGCATTCTTCTTTCTCAAGATGGCTTTGGCTATTCGGGGTCTTTTGTGTTTCCATAAAAATTGTTTGTTCTAATTCTGTGAAAAATGCCATTGGTAATTTGATAGGGATTGCACTGAATCTGTAGATTGCTTTGGGTAGTATAGTCATTTTCACAATATTGATTCTTCCAATCCAGCAGCATTGTGTATCTTTCCAACTGTTTGTGTCATCTTTGGTTTCTTTCATCAGTGTTTTATAGTTTTCTGAGTACAGGTCTTTTGCCTCCTAAGGTAGGTTTATTCCTATGTATTTTATTCTTTTTGTTGCAATGGTAAATGGGATTGTTTCCTTAATTTCTCTTTCTGATTTTTTGTTGTTAGTGTATAGGAATGCAAGAGATTTCTGTGCATTAATTTTGCAACCTGCAACCTTACCAAATTCATTGATTAATTCTAGTAGTTTTCTGGTAGCATCTTTAGGTTTTTCTATGTATGGTATCATGTCATCTGCAAACAGTGACAGTTTTAATTCTTCTCTTCCAATTGGATTCCTTTTATTTCTTTTTATTTTCTGATTGCCATGGCTAGGACTTCCAATACTATGTTGAATAATAGTGGTGAGAATGGACATCCTTGTTTTGTTCCTGATCTAGAGGAAATGCTTTCACTTTTTCACCATTGAGAATGATGTTGGCTGTGGGTTTGTCATTACTGGCCTTTATTATGTTGAGGTAGGTTCCCTCTATGCCCACTTCTGGAGAGTTTTTATCATAAATGGGTGTTGAATTTTGTCAAAAGCTTTTTTTGCCTCTATTGAGATGATCATATGGTTTTTATTCTTTAATTTGTTAATATGGTGTAGCACATTGATTGATTTCCATATATTGAAGAATCCTTGCATCACTGGGATAAATCCTACTTGATAATGGTGTATGATCTTTTTAATGTGTTGTTGGATTCTGTTTGCTAGTATTTTGTTAAGAATTTTATGTCTATGTTCATCAGTGATATTGGTCCATAATTTTCTTTTCTTGTGATATCTTTGTCTGGTTTTGGTATTAGGGTGATGGTGGCCTCACAGAATGAGTTTGGGTGTATTCCTCCATCTGCAATTTTTTGGAAGATTTTGAGAAGGAGAGGTGTTAGCTCTTCTTTAAATGTTTGTCAGAATTTGCTGGTGAAGCCAACTGGTCCTGGACTTTTGTTTGTTTGAAGAATTTAAATACACTATAAATTTCATTACTTGTGATTGTTCTGTTTATATTTTCTAATTCTTCCTGGTTCAGTCTTGGAAAGTTGTTCCTTTCCAAGAATTTGTCAATTTCTTTCAGACTGTCCATTTTTTTGGCATATAGTTGCCTGTAGTAGTCTCTTATGAGCCTTTATATTTCCTCAGCGGTCATGGCTCACGGGCCCAGCTGGTCCACGGCATGTGGGATCTTCCTGGACCGGGGCATGAACCCGTGTCCCCTGCACCAGCAGGTGGACTCTCAACCACTGTGCCACCAGGGAAACCCCAACTTTTAGTTTTATTGATCTTTCCTATTGTTTTCTACATTTCTAATTCATTTGTTTCTGCTCTGATCTTTATGATTTATTTCCATATACTAACTTTGGCATTTCTTTGTTCTTCTTTTTGTAGGTGTAAAGTTAGGTTGTTTATTTGAGATTTTTCTTGTTTTTTGAGGTGAGATTGAATTGTTATGAACTTCCCTCTTAGAACTGCTTTTGCTGCATCCCATAGACTTTGGATTGTTTTATTTTTGTTGTCATTTGTTTCTAGGTGTTTTTTTATTTCTTTGATTTCTTCAGTGATCTCTTGGTTATTTAGCAGCACACTGTTTAGCTTTCATGTGTTTGTGTTTTTCACATTTTTCACCTGTAATTTATTTCTAATCTCATAGCCTTGTGGTTGGAAAAGATGCTTGATATGATTTCAATTTTCTTAAATTTTCCAAGTCTTGTTTTGTGACCCAAAATGAGATCTATTGTGGAGAATGTTCCACGTGCACTTGAGAATAAAGTGTATTCTTTTTCCTTCCGGTGGAATATCCTACAAATATCAATTAAGTCAATCTGGTCTACTGTATCATTTAAAGCTTGTGTTTCCTTATTTATTTTCTATCTGGATGATCTATCCATTGGTGTAAGTTGGGTGTTAAAGTCCCCCACTATTATTGTGTTACTGTTGATTTCCCCTTTTATGGCTGTTAGCATTTGCCTTATGTATTGAGGTGTTCCTATGTTAGGTGCATGATTATTTATAATTGTTATGCTTTCTTCTTGGATTTATCCCATGATCACTATGTAGAGTCATTCCTTATGTCTCTCCTTTTTAAAAAAATTTATTTTATTTTATTTATTTTAATTTTTGTCTGCGTTGGTCTTTGTTGCTGTGCACAGGCTTTCTCTAGTTGCGGCGAGTGGGGGTTACTCTTCGTTGCTGTGCGGGGGCTTCTTTTGTTGTGGAGCATGGGCTGTAGGCACATGCTCTAGAGCACAGGCTCAGTGGTTGTGGTGCACAGGCTTAGTTGCTCCATGGCATGTGGGATCTTCCCAGACCAGGGATTGAACATGTGTTCCCTGCCTTGGCAGACGGATTCCTAACCACTGCACCACCAAGGAAGTCCCTTTCCTTATCTCTTGTAACAGTCTTTATTTTAAAGTGTATTTTATCTGATATGAATATTGCTACTCCAGCTTTCTTTTGATTTCCATTTGCATGGAATATCTTTTTCCAGCCCTTCACTTTCAGCCTGTATGTGTCCCTAGGTCTGATGTGGGTCTCTTGTAGACAACATATGTATGGGTCTTGTTTTTGTATCCATTGAGCCAGTCTGTGTATTTTTGTTGGGGCATTTAATGCATTTACATTCAAGATAATTATTGATATGTGTGTTCCTATTACCATTTTCTTAATTGATTTGTGTTTGTTTTTGTGGGTCCTTTTCTTCTCTTGTGTTTCCTGCCTTGAGAATTTCCTGTAGCATTTGTTGTAAAGCTGGTTTTGTTGTGCTGAATTCTCTTAGTTTTTGCTTGTCTGTAAAGCTTTTGATTTTTCCATTGAATCTGAATGAGATCCTCACTGGGTAGAGTAAGATTGGTTGTAGGTTTTTCCCTTTCATCACTTTAAATATATCCTGCCACTCCCTTCTGGCCTGCAGAAGGAAGATGGCTTCATTCCCTTCCAATTCTCCCCTCTCCCAAGGGCCTACCCCATCCCTGTTGATCCCCTAACTGTTGGTGGGCCCCTCTGGCCATGGGAACCCCTCACCTCCCTCAGCTTCCCCTCAGAGGCACCAGTCCCATCTTGTCAGCCTTTACTTTTCCTCCCCCACTACTCCCTCAGGACTCACGTGGCTGGAGGGGGCCTCACTGGGCAGAGAATCAGGTCCAGAACCTCAGCAGGCTCCCTTGGGCCCAAGTGGGCAGGTGAACACTGGCCTTATTCCCTCCTGATCCTCCACCCTCCCAAGGGACCCTCCATCCCCATTGACCTGTTGATCCCCTAACCGTGGGTGGACCCCTCCAGGTGTGGGAACCCCTCTCTTCTCCCAGCAACCCCTCAGCAGTGCTGGTCCTGTTCTGCCTCTACTTCTCATCCCCTATCTCCTGCCACATCCTACCCAGTTTGGGGGTTCCTTCCATCCCCTCAGGTGTCCATGATCCCCCACTAGTGCCTGGTAGGTGCCCTAGTTGTGCGGAGAAGCGAACTCTGCGTCCTCCTAGTCCACCATCTTGACTCTGCCCCCTCTTTTCACTTTCTTAATAGTGTCCTTTGAAGCACAGAAGTTTTTAATTATGATGATTTCCAGTTTATTTTTTTCTTGTTGTTTGTGCTCTTGGCATGACATCTAAGAAACCATTGCTTAATCCAAGTTTACAAAGATTTACACCTAAGTTTCATTCTAATATTTTTATAGCTTTTACCTCTTAGGCTTAGTTCTTCAATCCAGATTGAGTTAATTTTTATATATGGTATAAGATAAGGGTCCAACTTCATTGTTCTTCATGTGAATATCTAGCAGTCCTAGCACCATTTGTTGAAAAAACTATTGTCATATTTGTCAGAAATCAATTGGCTGTAAATGTGAAGGTGTACTTTTGGACTCTCAATTATATTCCATTGTTCTATATGTCTATTCTTGAGCTAGTACTTTTTTTTTTTTTTCTTACCATAGCTTTCTAGTAAGTTTTGAAATTGGGAAATATAAACCCTCTAACACTGTTCTTCCTTTTCAAGATTTTTTTGCTATTCTGGTTCTTTTGCATTTACACATAAATTTTAGGATAAATTTGCTAGTTTATTAATTTGTGGAGTATTGCCATCTTAACAACATTAAGCTTTCTAATCCATGAACATGGTATGTCTTTCTATTGATTTAAATCTTTAATTTCTTTCCATATTTGTAGTTTTCAGTGTATAACTACTTCACTTCTTTGGTTGACTTTATTCCTAAGTATTTCATTAGTTTGCTGAATTGGTTTATTAGTAGTTAGTTCTATTTTTACAATAAGCTTTCAATGGCATATTTAAGACTTAAGGTTGGATCACATTCTCAATACTTTTTGACAAGATCAGAGACTTTCTGAGTTACAGCAAAACATGGTCTGAAACACAAAAAACTTTATCATTTCTTTTTTAGGTAAATTAATACTATGGTGGAATAGCAAGCAATACAATTCATTTTGTGGCACTAGATTTCCATTATTTTGTATACTAGGTTTAAAATCTAGATCTGAACTTAAGAAAATCATAAGTTAGGCGCATGAAAAATTTTAAATCATTCTTTGTCAAAATGAAGTCTCCAGACCAGCAGAATATACTAGCATCACTTGGAAAATTGTTAGACACTCTTGAGTCCCATTCAGACTTACTGAATCAAAATCTCTGGAGTTAGGGCCCAGCAATCTGTGTTTCAACAGGCCCTGATGCATATTAAAGTTTGCAAACCACTGCACAGGTCACCTGTTCTCTAGTCTGTACATAAAAATCATCTGAAAAACTTAAAAAAAATTCCTTGTTTCCATTTCAGATATAATGAATCAGAATTTTGGGGGCTGGTGCCTAAGAATCTGTATTTTTAAAATGCACCCTAAGTAAATCTGATGTGCATGTTTGTGATCCACTGCTTCAAATAATGGTATACCCTCATATTTAGAGGGGTTTCCTGGAAGTTCTGAAGCTGGTGAAAAAAAGTAGTGAACTTGTTATAGCTTTAGGTATCATATTTTAATCTTGGTAACTGAAAAAAAGCCAAATATATTTATACCTTGTTAATTTTGTAACTTCTTTTAATGAAAAACTATTTCAAATAATTTTGTTGACAATTTAATTAATTGTTGAAAAACGTTTTCCTTCTTACCTGAAATCAGGGGTTGGTAAACATTTTCTATAAAGGTCCAAATAGTAAATATTTCAGTTTTTAAATTTATACATAGAGATAAAATACATGGCACCCAGTTAAATTTGAATTTCAAATGAACCACAAATAAATTTTTAGTATAAATATACCCACATTACTGCACAGATCATACTTATAATAAAATTTTTTTGTGGTTTATCTGAAATTTAAATTTGACTGAGCTTCTTGTATTTTTATTTACTAAAATACAAATCTGGCAACCTTATCCATTTGGTCTTTGACTCTTGCAACTACTCAACTTTGACACTATGGTGTGAAAACAGCCATAGACAGTATGTAAGCGAATGGGCACATATTGTTGTATTCCAATAAAACTTTGTTTACAAAAATACGTACAGTGCATGGGTGGAGTCCCTGCCCATATTAATGAGCACATGTGGTGTGGCCTTCTTTAATCCATCTCTTCCTGCTCCCACCTAACCTTGAAAGTTAAATGTGTCTTGTCACACTGCACTGATAACTGAAGCTTTATAGTTAAGTCTTGGAATCCGGTAGTGTGAATCATTAAACTTTGGGGTTTTAAAAATTATTTTGGTTATTCTATGCCCTCTGCTTTTTTCATATAAATAGTAGGATCATTTTTTCAGTTTCTACAAAAGGCTTCTGGGTTTTTGATTGGAATTTTATTGACTCTATCAGGCAGTTTGGGGAGAATTGGCATCTTTATAAACATTGATCCTTCTAAACCATGGACACCATATATTTTTTAATTACTCTCACCAATGTTTTGTAGTCTAAACATACAAATCTTGTTAGATTTAACATACAAATTTGTTAGATTTATTTCTAGTTTATTTTTGGATGCTTTTTTAAATAGTACTTTAAACATTTTGACATGCAATTTTTCAGTGCTTGAATATAAAAATACAACTGATATTTGAACATTGACCTTATATCTTGAGAGCTTGCTAAACTTACTCATTAGATCCAGTAGTCTTTCTTTCTTTCTTTCTTTTTTTTTGTAAATCTTCAGTATTTTCTACATAGACAATCATTCATCTTAAAATTTTTTTAAAAACTTTTATTTCTCTTTCCCAATTTTTAAAATTATTTTTCTTCCCTTGTTGCACTGGTTATGATTTCCCATATAATATTAAATAAGAGTGATCAGAGCATAAAGCATTTCAAAATGTTTTATCTACCATTACATTTTATGTAGAAATGTGGGAGAAAGGCTTTAAGATATAAAATTATGATAATCTTATTTTGTAATCATCAGAAAAAAAATCAATTAACAGTTTTAAAGAGAAAAGAATAGATTGTACAAAGTTTTAAACCAGCATTTGAAAACAGAAATAGGAGGAATGGGAGGATATTGGAGATCACTCTATCCAACTCTCTTATTATACAGACTGTGATACTGAGGTTCTCAGTTGAAGTGACTGGCAAATTTTAGTATAATAATCAGATCTTGAGACTCTTAGCCACATGCTCTTTCCCTTGAAAGACAATTTCTTAAGAAATGATGACATCTCCTTAGCCATTGATTTAAGTTTTAATTTTGGGTGTCCAGAGCTCAGTCTCCATACCCTCAACTCACCACATATAAAAACACTGCAGCTTTGCACTTTGAGAAGTGGTCCTTTCTGTCTGCATCCTGCCTTCTGCAAGGGCAGTTTAGAGATAGGTATTGATGCTTGGAGTCACCACCAAAGATTCTGACTTAATTGGTCTGGGGTATAGTCTAGCCATTGGGACTTTTAACAACTCCACATGTGATTTTATTGTGGTAATATTGTCCTTCCTAAGTGCTCAGAAGCTTTAGGTGGAAACTTGTTATAATCTTAGAATCAGATGTGATTCAGGTGTTTGGGATTTTAATACACACCAGGCCCTTGTTTGGACAGCTTAAGTGTTCGGTGTATATCACCCTTGGCCTACTGCCTATGTAGACCTGAAGAGCTCTTAGAGGGTAATTTCTGCTGCTGGAGAAACAGCCTCTCTGTGCAATCGACTTTCAGTGACCATCCAACATTGATTCCCTTCTGGTCTCCACCTGCAGGTGTCTGCCTGCCTGTTCTCACTGGGGCTTGGCAGAACCGCTCATGCCATCTGTCCTGGGCTGTCTGCACCAAGAGGGTGTGAACAGAGGGCAGACTTTCCTGGGAGACAAAAGTCAGCCATGTACACTAGTCCCCTCCACCAGGAAGCCTACAAAATCCACTGAACCAACCTTAGACACTGGGGACAGACACCAAAAACAATGGGAACTATGAACCTGCAGCCTACAAAAAGGAGACCCCAGACACAGTAAGTTAAGCAAAACGAGAAGACAGAGAAACTCACAGCAGTTGAAGGAGCAAGGCAAAAACCCACAAGACCTAACAAATGAAGAGGAAATAGGCAGTCTACCTGAAAAAGAATTCAGAATAATGATAGTAAAGATGATCCAAAATCTTGGAAATACAATGGAGAAAATACAAAAAACGTTTAACAAAGACCCAGAAGAACTAAAGAGCAAACAAACAGTGGTGAACAACACAATAAATGCAATTAAAAATTCTCTAGAAAGGATCAATAGCAGAATAACTGAGGCAGAAGAACGGATAAGTGACCTGGAAGATAAAATAGTGGAAATAACTACTGCAGAGCAGAATAAAGAAAAAAGAATGAAAAGAATTGAGGACAGTCTCAATGACCTCTGGGACAACACTAAATGCACCAACATTCGAATTATAGGGATACCAGAAGAAGAAAAGAAAAAGAAAGGGACTGAGAAAATATTTGAAGAGATTAGAGTGGAAAACTTCCCTAATATGGGAAAAGAAAGAGTTAATCAAGTCCAGGAAGCACAGAGAGTCCCATACAGGATAAATCAGAGGAGAAAAACGTCAAGACACATATTAATCAAACTATCAAAAATTAAATACAAAGAAAAAATAGTAAAAGCAGCAAGGGAAAAACAACAAATAACACAAAATGGAATCCCAATAAGATAAACAGCTGACCTTTCAGCAGAAACCCTGCAAGCCAAAAGGGAGTGGCAGGACTTATTTAAAGTGATGAAGGAGAAAAACCTGCAACCAAGATTACTCTACCCAGCAAGGATTTCATTCAGATTTGACAGAGAAATTAAAACCTTTACAGACAAGCAAAACCTAAGAGAATTCAACACCATCAAATGAGCTTTACAACAAATGGTAAAGGAACTTCTCTAGGTAGGAAACACAAGTGAAGGAAAAGGTCTACAATAACAAAGCCAAAACAATTAAAGAAAATGGTAATAGGAACATACATATCTATAATTACCTTAAATGTAAATGCATTAAATGCTCCAACCAAAAGACATAGCCTGCCTGAATGGATACAAAAACAAGACGCCTATATATGCTGTCTAAAGAGACCCACTGCACACCTAGGGACACATACAGACTGAAAGTGAGGACATGGAAAAAGATATTCCATGCAAAATGAAATCAAAAGAAAGCTGGAGTAGCAATTCTCATATCAGACAAAATTGACTTTAAAACAAAGACCATTACAAGAGAAAAAGAAGGACACTACATAATGATCAAGGGATCAATCCAAGAGGAAGACATAAAAACTGTAAATATTTATGCACCCAACATAGAAGCACCTGAATACATAAGGCAAATACTAACAGCCATAAAAGGGGAAATCAACAGTAACAAAATCATAGTAGTGGATTTTAACAGCCCACTTTCACCAATGGGCAGATCATCCAAAATGAAAATAAATAAGGAAACACAGCTTTAAATGATACATTAAACAAGATGGACTTAATTGATATTTATAGGACATTCCATCAAAAAACAACAGAATACACATTCTTCTCAGGTGCTCATGGATCATTCTCTAGGATAGATCATACCTTGGGTCACAAATCAAGCTTTGGTAAATTTAAGAAAATTGAAAGTGTATCAAATATCTTTTCCAACCACAGTGAAATGAGACACAAAATCAATTACAGGAAAAAATCTGTAAAAGATACAAACACATGGAGGCTAAACAATACACTATTTAATAACCAAGATATCACTGAAGAAATCAAAGAGGAAGTCAAAGAATACCTAGAAACAAATGACAATGAAAACACAACGACCCATAACCTATGGGATGCAGAAAACGCAGTTCTGAGAGGGAAGTTTATAGCAATACAATCCTACCTTAAGAAACAAGAAACATCTCAAATAAACAACCTAACATTACACCTAAAGCAATTAGAGAAAGAAGAACCAAAAACCCCCAAAGTTAGCAGAAGGGAAGAAATCATAATGATCAGAGCAGAAATGAATGAAAAAGAAATGAAGGAAATGATAGCAAATATCAATAAAACTAAAAGCTGTTCTTTGAGAAGATAAACAAAATTGATAAAACATTAGCCAGATTCATCATGAAAAAAAGGGAGAAGACTCAAATCGATAGATTTAGAAATGGAAAAGGAGAAGTACCAACTGAAACTGCAGAAATACAAAGGATCATGAGAGATTACTACAAGCAACTATATGCCAATAAAATGGACAACCTGGAAGAAATGGACAAATTCTTAGAAATGCACAACATTCCGAGACTGAACCAGGAAGAAATAGAAAATATGAACAGACCAAACACAAGCACTGAAATTGAAACTGTGATTAAAAATCTTCCAACAAACAAAAGTCTGGGACCCGATGGCTTCAAAGGTGTATTCGATCAAACATTTGGAGACAAGCTAACACCTATCCTTCTCAAACTCTTCCAAAATATAGCAGAGGGAGGAACACTCCCAAACTCATTGTCACTCTGAAACCAAAACAAGACAGAGATGTCACAAAGAAAGAAAACTACAGGCCAATATCACTGATGAACATAGATGCAAAAATCCTCAAGAAAATACTAGCAAACAGAATCCACCAGCATATTAAAAGGATCATACACTATGATCAAGTGGGATTTAATCCAGGAATGCAAGGATTCTTCAATATCTGCAAATCAATCCACGTGATACACCATATTAACAAACTGAAGGAGAAAAAACATATGATCATCTCAATTGATGCAGAGAAAGCTTTCAACAAAATTCAACACCAATTTATGATAAAAACCCTGCAGAAAGTAGGCATACAGGGAACTTTTCTCAACATAATAAAGGCCATATATGACAAACCCACAGCCAACATCATACTCAATGGTGAAAAACTGAAACCATTTCCACTATGATCAGGCACAAGGCAAGGTTGCCCACTCTCACCACTATTATTAAACATAGTTTTGGATGTTTGAGCCACAGCAATCACAGAAGAAAAATAAATAAAAGGAATCCAAATGGGAAAAGAAGAAGTAAAGCTGTCACTGTTTGCAGATGATGTGATACTGTACATAGAGAATCCTAAAGATGCTACCAGAAAAATACTAGAGCTAATCAGTGAATTTGTAAAGTAGCAGGATACAAAATTAATGCACAGAAATCTCTGGCATTCTTATTCACTAATGATGAAAAATCTGAAAGAGAAATTAAGGAAACAGTTCCATTTACCACTGCCACAAAAAGAGTAAAATATCTAGGAATATACCTACCTAAAGAGACAAAAGACCTGTATGCAGAAAAGTATTAGACACTGTTGAAAGAAACTAATGATGATACAAATAGATGGAGAGATATACCATGTTCGTTGATTGGAAGAATCAACATTGTGAAAATAACTCTACTACCCAAAGCAATATACAGATTCAATGTAATCCATATCAAACTACCACTGGCATTTTTCACAGAACTAGAACAAAAAAAATCACAATTTGTATGGAAACACAAAAGACCCCGAATAGCCAAAGCAATGTTAAGAATGAAAAATGGAGCTGGAGGAATCAGACTCCATGACTTCAGACTATATTACAAAGCTACAGTAATCAAGACAGTATAGTACTGGCACAAAAATGGAAATATTGATCAATGGAAGAGGTTAGAAAACCCAGAGATAAATCCATGCACATATGGTCACCTTATCTTTGATAAAGGAGGCAAGAACATACAGTGGAGAAAAGACAGCCTCTTCAATAAGGGGTGCTGGGAAAACTGGACAGCTACATGTAAAAGAATGAAATTAGAACACTCCCTAACACCATACACAAAAATAAACTCAAAATGGATTAAAGACCTAAATGTAAGGCCAGACACTATCAAACTCTTAGAGGAAAACATAGGTAGAACACTCTATGACATAAATCACAGCAAGGTCCTTTTTGACCCACCTCCTAGAGTAATGGAAATAAAAACAAAAATAACCAAGTGGGACCTAATGAAACTTAAAAGCTTTTGCACAGCAAAGGAAACCATAAATAAGACGAAAAGAGAACCCTCAGAATGGGAGAAAATATTTGCAAATGAAGCAACTGACAAAGGAATAATCTCCAAAATTTACAAGCAGCTCATGCAGTTCAATATCAAAAAAACAACAACCCAATCCAAAAATGGACAGAAGACCTAAATAGACATTTCTCCAAAGAAGATATACAGATCACCAACAAAAACGTGAAAGCATGCTCAACATCATTAGTCATTAGAGAAATGCAAATCAAAACTACAATGAGATATCATCTCACACCAGTCAGAATGGCCGTCATCAAAAAATCTACAAACAATAAATGCTGGAGAGGGTGTGGAGAAAAGGAAACTCTCTTGCACTGTTGGTGGGAATGTAAATTGATAAAGCCACTATGGAGAACAGTATGGTTGTTCCTTAAAAAATGAAAAAGAGAACTACCATACAACCCAGCGATCCCACTACTGGGCATATACTCTGAGAAAATCATAATTCAAAAATGCCATGTACCAATATGTTCATTGCAGCTCTATTTACAGTAGCCATAGCATGGAAGCCACCTAAGTGTCCATCAACAGATGAATGGATAAAGAAGATGTGGCACATATATACAATGGAATATTACTCAGCCATAAAAAGAAACAAAATTGAATTATCTGTAGTGAGGTGGATGGACCTAGAGTCTGTCATACAGAGTGAAGTAAGTCAGAAAGAGAGAAACGAATTCCATATGCTAACACATATATATGGAATCTAAAAAAAAAAGTTCATGAAGAACCTAGGTGCAAGACAGGAATAAAGACACAAACCTACTAGAGAATGGACTTGAGGATACGGGGAGGGGGAAGAGTAAACTGGGACAAAGTGAGAGAGTGGCATGGACATATATACACTACCCAACGTAAAATAGATAGCTAGTGGGAAACAGTCACATAGCACAGGGAGATCAGCTTGGTTCTTTGTGACCACCTAGAAGGATGGGATAGGGACAGTGGAGGGAGGGAGACACAAGAGAGAAGAGATATGGGGACATATGTATATGTATAACTGTTTCTCTTTTTAAAAAGCAGAAACTAACACACCACTGTAAAGCAATTATACTCCAATAAAGATGTTAAAAAAAAAAAAAGCCATGTTGCTGTGGCTCAGAGCAAATAATTTCTAGCTGGCTCTATTTCACAACTTCTCACATCACATTGTGTCTTAAAAGAGGTGTGGAATATATATATGGAGAATATATATATGGAGGATCTTTATGTACTTATGAAATAAAAAATAATTATATGCAATTATTTGAATTATTTTCCATAGCCAAACAATTGTTTTATGCAATTATTACATGTAAACAATTATTTGCCTCTAATGGGGACACACAAATCTTATTTAATGAAATAATTATAATATTTTACCTTCATTTCATTAACCAGTTTATTGACTGTAGTAAGAACTACTCCAAGACCAAAAATTTAAAAAGCTTACAAATTAAAACCACTCCTGATGTGGAAAAATCCCTTCTAATCTGAAACGTTCCTCCTGATTCTGTTTTTAAGATCTGTAAACACCATATGTTGAGGGGACAGTATTATCGTGTTTTGACTTAAACTGTGGTCTGTTTCTCTTTCTTTCTTTTTCTTTTTTTATTCTCCTGAGACTGACCTAATTGATTCAAAAGACAAAAGACCAAGGACATTACAAGAGAAATAGGAATTGAATACTAACAATTCATCTACATATGGAATTACTTATATTATCATCAAAAAATGTTCACGCAGAGAATGGCCCAAGTGATTCTTTTACCATCTGATTTCTCAGTTAATGTAGAGTCCTGTGCTGCATTCCTACCCTGGAAAGACATGCAGTAAAGTAGATACATGGAAAGTTCTCTTACCCTGGCAAAATAGCAGTTACAATTGGCCAAAGAACAAGTTTTGCTGCTGAGAAGCTTGGGAAAAAATTTACAGACACTCAAATTCACAAGATCATGGATCCTTTTTCTCTGGAAATAATGTCAAATTTTATGGATTACGAACCTCAATAAGAGTAAAAGTTTTTTAGGAAATTATTTTCTACCTAAATCTAGCTCCACGCCACTTTCTGCACCCCTCCCTCTCTCCTGATTTGATCCACCTCAGTCCCTCCTTACACATATTCAGACTTGCTGTTTCAGGATGTCCTTGGGTGATGAGTAAAAAAGGCTAACATTCGTGTAAAATGATCATCATGTTGATAAAACTGAATATGTGAGTTCAAGGGCTTAATATGCCACAACTCAAAGAACCGTATTGTCAAACATATGTATTTTTTAAAGAATAAACTTTTATTTATTTATTTATTTATTTATTTATTTTTGCGGTACGTGGGCCTCTCACTGTTGTGGCCTCTCCCGCTGCGGAGCACAGGCTCCGGACGCGCAGGCTCAGCGGCCATGGCTCACGGGCCCAGCCGCTCCGCGGCATGTCGGATCTTCCTGGACCGGGGCAGAAACCCATGTCCCCTGCATCAGCAGGAGGACTCTCAACCACTGTGCCACCAGGGAAGCCCAAGAATAAACATTATTGACAGCAAGCGTATGCTTTATGAAACGGATAACATACAATCCAGCACTGTTTCATCTCAGGACTGGTACACCTGGCTGTACTTCAAACCCTATCCACTGACAGACAATAGAGTTCTTAGCTGTAACATTCAATAAGATACATCATCCAGTAAAATCACCTTTGTCAAGTGCCGAGCCACAGATGACTGCTCACTAGCAGTGGAGGCCACACCTGTTGAGTCCATGAATAAAGATGAAAGTCTAAGACCTCTTAAATTCAGACCAGGCAAAGGAGAGTCCTTCATGATTCCACTCAGGAAAAAGCATGTGCCTGAAGCCATCTGATTTCACAGCTTGTAGGGCAATGCACACCCCATCCTGGAGGTATTGATAGACATATGGGGCAGGATGAATCAGGATGCAAGCCTAATGTGCACCCCTCCCCATTTTCCACAGCCAAACAAGTACACCTCCTTTCTTCTGGGAGAAAAACAAATGGGTTTAGAACAGAAGAGAAATAAGGGGAGAATATTTCTCTCTCCTTTTGCTGTGGGAACTAGATAAGCAAACAATTGAAAGTAAACACTGTTTATTTGGCCCTGGATGCTTTCCAAGTAACATTTTTAGGAACTCTAATAATAACAGCTAATATTTTTGAGCATTTATCATGCATTAGGCACTTCTATAAGCATATGAATTAACTAATGTAATCCGCACAATGCTCCTAGTATTTATTATCTCCATATTCCCAAAGAGGAAACTGAGACTAAAAGAGAATTACACAGAAAGTATGTGATGTGTTTATGTTTAAACCTTACACTGAGGTTAGAGTCTGCATTATTAACCGTTATTTTATAGGGATGTCTTTGAATAAGCACTTTATGTACATCATCTTATTAAATCTCAACAATGCTATGAAGTGACTACTGTTGTTTTCCTACTTTACAGATTAAGCTACTGACGCCTGGAGAGGTTAAAGAACTTGCTTAAAAAAACACATCTGTACACTTCTGGAGCTGGGGTCCAAACCCACGTAGGTTGACCAGAGATAGCTCTCTTAACATTCTTGCAATATGCCCAAGGCTTCTGATCAACCACCGTCAGCAGGGACTGCATCTCTGTGGTCTTCTGCTTACCTCCTCCCCTTGCCTTCAGCATTGCCATATCCACCCCTGTCCTAGGATGAGGTCATGTGAGCACAGTTGACTACACCAGCTCCAGGGGCACTCATTTCACCATTCCTAAGCTCCAGGTCATGGCAGGCTGCATTTTCAAATCACATAATAATTATACTTTAGGACTGATATTAAAACTGTGGATGGTATTTCTATCTATGTTTACCCTTTTGACAGAAAAGACCTATGCAAAAAGAATGCATTTTCAAACGTCAAAATATACTTCAAAAAGAGCTTAAATACTTAGACTTTCAGTCTGACTAGGTGCCTTTAGAAGGCAAACTATCTTTTGTTCAATATACATTTGATATGAAGAAGCAAGTTAGAATATATTTCCCCTGGAGTCTATAAAAATCACATAGCTTGCAATAGAACATCATAAATTTACTTGAGCCCTTTCAGATATTGAAACTAAATATATCAAATATAAAATATGTTCACATATCCTTAACCTGCACATGTTTATGGTAGTTGGTCTCTGTGGAATTTCTCTTCTTGTTGTATAATGACTGTAAATGCTTTGAGAGGCAAGGAGAGAAGGAACATTCCTTTCAATATCTCCAAATGATAAAAGATAGACATCTTTTGTTTGATGAGAACTATGGTCAAAATAACCATTTAAAGGATATATAAAAAGAGAGCACAGAGCAAAGTACAATTGAACAAAACCAGACCCTGAGTCTCTTTGGCAGAGAGAGTGCAGATATAGCACAGATGGATCCAGAAAAAGGCCAGCATCATTAGACTTTTAAAATGAGGGATGCAACCTTTGATAGGAGGTGGGGAAAAAAAAAGCTTTCTTGGCTGTTGTCCACTTTGGAAGTCTTTATCAAAGAATAAGAGGAGTTTCTTTTTGATAATGGCCTCTTAGATAGAGTTAATCCTTCAATTTTGGATTCCCCCTGTTGTCTCTTGCCAGCTACGAATACTTAAAACAACTCCGAGATTCCTAATGTCTATGTAAGTGCAACTGCAAACACTGAATAAGGTGTGAACATTTCACTGCATTATAAAATATTTTTACCAATATTGTCTTGAAAATCCAAATGTGGACTTTAGCATTTATCTGAATAATGTCAAACAGGAATTTTTGTTTAGAAAATTTTCAGGTTTGTGAAAGTTTCAGGGAGAGAGAAAGGGAATCCCTACTTTCATGGTTTCCAGTGATATTCTGGCAGAGGATAGAAGGGTTCCAGCTTTTGAGATGATAGCAGGAACCATTGCCCTGAAAAATCAGACCGAAGAGGTATCCTGGGTTAGTGGAGAGAGTATTAAACAGAGAATCAAAATTATAGATTTTCACCTGAGCCTACCACAAAGTTAAGTTGCCTATCCTGGATCTCAGCTATTAAACTGGGTAAGCTCTGGGGGCCTCTTCCAAAAGTCTAAGCTATAAATTTATTGTTGTTGTTAGTAGCTCTTATTATTATTATCATTTTTATTATAACCCACTTTGTACAAAAAGTGTTTGAGGTCATGGCTTGAAAAAACAGACAACTTGCAACTAGATACAATAAGTAGATAAATGGGTCAAAGGAAGGGTAGAATAGTTAAAATAAAGATTAGTGCCATGCCCCTAATATTGATATTAAGGTGGTCTGAAGTACTGGCTACAGGTTTTATGCAGAAAAAGTTCTTGGTCCACTTGAACTTTTATGCCCATGGGTGACTGAGTTCCCAAAGTCCAAATCTATAGAGCACAACTATACCCGTTTATTTTGAACTATTTTCAAATGAACCATTGCCAACTGTTTGTGGTAGCTAAAAAGTTTCAGTGAAATACACACAGGTTAACTAATTTAAAACAATTCAGCTTCTTATAAAAATCAGATAAAGATTAGTGAGAAAAACGTAACCCAGGAACATGGAATGATTTGATTCCATGTGGAGAACTGACAGATACTTGCTAATTAAATATTAGAGTCCACCTGTCAAAAATGATTATTTTGGTCTTAGAATAATTGATTTTGTCTCACTCTTTTTTTATGAAAATCACATGGAAACCCAACTACTGTTTGTAAATTGGCCTTTGTACTTGTACACAGAGGGCAAGGAGACTTTAAAGAAAGATGCAGACCACTCCAAGTTGGTAGGTAGCAGGTTTAACAACCAAGGGAACTTACTTAGGAGGGTGTCTTGGGTGGCTGAGTAGATTCCCTCACATGTGCACCAGAATCTTAAAGTTTATATAGGAGACTTAGCTAGGTTCAGTCACCTATACTGTTCAGATAGCCTCAAAAACACTTTACTCTCTGAACTGTGTCCTTGGGGCAGCTTCTAGCGTGGGGAAGGCAAGTGGAACACAAATCCCAAGGGCGGAAAGGGAGTGAGGAGACTCATTGCCTGGATCCAGTTTGCCGGTCAACCTGATGATCATGTCCTGTCGATGACCTCCTCCAACAACTACTCTTTTTATCACTATTCTTAGCTACCTAGGATGGTCATTGTCTTTGAGCCAGCATATAACTACAGGTACAATGAAGGAGACATTTGTCTAGTTGATCAGAACAAACCTGATGAGAATTGAAATGACAGATTGTGGTACAAGATCACTCGATTATCCATCTGAAAACAGTGAAATAGAGAAGAATGTTTAGCTCTTTATATTTGGTAGTACATAGCCATAGTTCCTACTTCTTAAGTATTGCCTTCAAATCATTAAGGTACAAGGCAAAGAGAAGGAGGCCAAAACCCATCACCATTTTACATATCTCAATCTAAACAAATGATACAAATGAACTTATTTACAAGACAGAAATAGACTCACAGACTTTGAAAACAAACTTATGGTTACCAAAGGGGAAAGGTTGGGGGAGGGATAAAGTAGGAGTTTGGGGTTAACATATACACACTACTATATATAAAATAGTCAACAATGACCTACTGTATAGCACTGGGAAATCTACTCAATATTTTGTAATAACCTATATGGGAAAAGAATCTAAAAAAGAATGGTTATATGTATATGTATAACTGAATCACTTTACAAACTAAACGACATTGTAAATAAACTATAATTCAATATAAAATAAAAATTAAATTAAATTAAAAAATTTTGATATTCTGTCTGTACATTAATAACAATGAATCTAGGTAAATTCATACATGATCAGTTTCTGTCCACAGTCAAAGGCTAAGTAGATACCAGCTGAAGAATTGTCAATCTTCGCTACACCTCTGAATTTCTCAAAATATGATGGAGTGTGTCACAATCATCAATTGTTGGAAGAGCCCACCTGCTCCTTATGTGGAATATTGGCCAAAACTTAACAATTTGTGAAAAAAAAAAAACTGACATGAAGTTAGAAAAAAGTGTTTAACTAACCAATGTGTTCATAGTTTGCTGAGGCTATAGGGTTTTCTTTTCTTTTTCTTTAGTTTTATTGAGATATTATTACGTATAGCACAGTAAAAGTTTAAGGTGTACAACATAATGACCTGAATTACAAATATTGCAAAATGATTACCACAGTACGTTTAGTAAACATCCATCTCCTTATATAGTTACAAATTTTTTCCCCTTGTGTTAAGAACTTTTAGGGTTTACTCTTAGCAACTTTCAAATATACCATACAGCAGCGTTTACTATAGTCATCATGTTGTACTTTACATCCCTAATTTTAATTTATCTTACAACTGGAAGTTTGTACCTCTCAACTACCTTCATTCAATTACCCCAGCCTTTGGTAAGAACAAATATATCTCTTTTTCTATGAGTTTTTTTTGTTTGTTTTTTTAGGTTTTATGTATAAGTGAGGTGAAACAGTATTTGTCTATCTGTCTGGCTTATTTCATTTAGCATAATGTGCTCAAGATCCATCCATGTTGTTGCAAGTGGCAGGATTTCCTTCTTTTCTTAGGAATTCCTGCAAATGGCAGGATTTCCTTCTTTTCTTATATTATCCATATATCCATATCCATATATATACTCATACACATATATGCCTACAGTAAGTCCCCTACATATGAATGAGTTCCGAGAGCATGTTCGTAAGTCCAATTTGTTCGTAAGTCCAACAAAGTTAGTGTAGGTACCCAACCAACACAATCGGCTGTATAGTACTGTACTGTAATAGGTTTATAATACTTTTCTCACAAATAATACATAAAAAACAAATACCAAAAAATAAAGAAAACATTTTTAATCTTACAGTACAATATCTTGAGAAGTACGGTAGTACAGTACAACAGCTGACATACAGGGGCTGGCATCAAGTGAACAAGAAAGAAGAGCTACTGACTGGAGGAGAGAGAGGAGGTGAGAAATGGTAGAGCTGAAGGATTATTAACAATAGGAGATGGAGGGCAAGGTGCAATTTCACTCATGCCTGACATTGAAGGCACAGGTTCTAGTTCCTTACTGGATTCGATTCTATCTACCCTCTTGAAAAAATGATCCAGTGATATCTGGGTAGTAGCTCTGTAAGCTTCGTATACTGTTCTACATTTGGGTCCTGTGCCTCAAAAACTAACAGTGCCTCCTCAAATAAAGAAAATCCCCTTGCCATTTCCTGCATCATGAGTCTCTTCAGTTCTTCTGTTACTTCTTCCTCTTGTCTCTCTTTGCCCTTTCTCTGGGCCTCCAATTCCATCAGGTCTTCATTAGTAAGCTCCTCGTGTTACGTGGCAGGGAGTTCAATGAAGTCGTCCTCTTGCAGATCTAGCTCCATCTTCTCGCTGAGGATCACTAAGTTGCAGAAGACCTCTTTGGACTCCTCATCCACCTTCTCAAATCCACAAAAATCATGAACAAACTGCAGGCAAAGGTTCTTCCAAGCTGAATTCATGGTGACAGCCGTAACCTCATACCAAGCAAAGTCAATGTTTTTTATGACCTCATAGATGTTACAGTCCTTACAAAATTCTTGTAAGGTTGCTCCTCATTTGTCACTCTCCTTTACTGCTTGACAAAAAGTGTGACATAAATAATACTTCTTGAAAGTAGCTATAATAACTCCCTGGCCCATAGCTTGGGTGAGCGACATAGTATTTGGTGGCAGATGCACTACTTTGATATTGGGATGAAAGTTGTCCATGAATGGAGGGTGACCCAGAGCACTGTTGAGCAGCAAAAGAATGTTGAATGGGACTTCCTCCTCCAAGCAATATTTCTCTATCTCCAGGATAAAGTGGTGGAAAAACCATCCCTGGAAAAGGGCCTGTGTAACACAGGCTTTGGGGTTACTCTTACAATGTACCAAGAACTAGTTTCTTTTGCGTTAATTAACTTTTATTGGAATATAGTTCCTTTACAATGTTGTGTTACTTTCTACTGTACAGCAAAGTGAATCAGCTATATGTACACATATATCTCCTCTTTTTGGATTTCCTTCCCATTTACCTCACCACAGAGCATTGAGTAGATTTTGCTGAGCTATACATATGTTCTCGTTTGTTATCTATTTCATACATGGTATCTGTAGTGTATATATGTCAATCCCAATTTCCCAATTCTTCCCACTCACCCCCTTTTCCGCCTTGGTATCCATATGTCTGATCTCTACATCTGTGTCTCTACTTCTGCTTTGCAAAAGGATCATCTATACAATTTTTCTAGATTCCACATATATGCGTTAGTATACGATATTTGTTTTCTCTTTCTGACTTACTCCACCCTGTATGACACTCTCTAGGTCCATCCACATGACCCAATTTTGTTCCTTTTTATGGCTGAGTATATTCCACTGTATATATGTATCATATCTTCTTTATCCATTCATCTGTCAATGGACATTTAGGTTGCTTCCATGTCCTGGCTATTGTAAATAGTGCTGCTATATACTTCCAAATGCAACTGTCTTTTTGAATTATGTTTTTCTCTGGGTATATGCCCAGTAGCAGGATTGCTGGGTCATATGGTAGTTGTATTTTTAGTTTTTAAAGGAAATTCCATACAGTTTTCCATAGTGGCTATATCAATTTACATTTCCACCAACAGTGCAAGAGGGTTCCCTTTTCTCCACACCCTCTCCATGATTTATTATTTGTAGACTTTTTTTTGATGATGGCCATTCTTACCAGTGTGTGGTGATACCTCATTGTAGCTTTGATTAGCATTTCTCTAGTAATTAGTGATGTTGAGAATCTTTTAGTGTGTTTGTTGGCAATCTGTATGTCTTCTTTGGAGAAATGTCTGTTTAGGTCTTCTGCCCAGTTTTTGACTGTGTTTTTTGTTTTTTTGATATTGAGTTGCATGAGCTGTTTGTATATTTTGGAGATTAAGCCTTTGTCAGTTGCTTCATTTGCAAATATTTTCTCCCATTCTGAGGATTGCTTTTCGTCTTGTTTATGGTTTCCTTTGTTGTGCAAAAGATTTGAAGTTTCATTAGGTCCCATTTCTTTATTTATTTTTATTTCCATTACTCTAGAAGGTGGGTCAAAAAAGATGTTGTTGTGATATATGTCAAAGGGTGTTCTGCCTATGTTTTCCTCTAAGAATTTTATAGTGTCTGGCCTTACATTTAGGTCTTTAATCCATTTTGAGGTTATTTTTGTGGATGGTGTTAGAGAAAGTTCTAATTTCATTTTTACAGGTAGCTGTCCAGTTTTTCCCAGCACCACTTATTGAAGAGACTATCTTTTCTCCATTATATATCCTTGCCTCCTTTGTCATAGATTAGTTGACCACAGGTGCATGGGTTTATCTCTGGGCTTCCTATCCTGTTCCATTGATCTATATTTCTGTTTTTGTGCCAGTACCATATTGTCTTGATTACTGTAGCTTTGTAGTACAGTCTGAAGTCAGGGAGTCTGATTCCTCCAGCTCCGTTTTTTTCCCTCAAGACCTCTTTGGCTATTCGGTGTCTTTTTTGTCTCCGTACAAATTTTAAGATTTTTTGTTCTAGTTCTGTAAAAAATGCCATTGGTAATTTCATAGGGATTGCATTAAGTAGTAGATTGTAGATTGCTTTAGGTAGTATAGTCATTTCAAAATATTGATTCTTCCAATCCAAGAATGCTGTATATCTCTCCGTCTGTTTGTGTTGTCTTTGATTTCTTTCATCAGTATCTTATAGTTTTCTACGCACAGGTCTTTTGCCTCCTTAGGTAGGTTTTATTCCTAGGTATTTTATTCTTTTTGTTGCAACCAAGAACTGGTTTCATATTTCCTATGATACAGCTTGATCTCTTATTTCATAATCAGTATTTTACTTGAACTTGCTCCCAATGCAATTATTACATGAGTTTCCAATGAGTTGATTTTCTTCCAAATCTGGTGTCTCAGAGAAAATTGTTTTGTATTAAAAATGTTGGTGTAGGGCTTACCTGGTGGCACAGTGATTAAGAGTCTGCCTGCCAATGCAGGGGACACAGGGGACACAAGATGGCCACAACTACTGAAGCCCACGTGCCTAGAGCCTGTGCTCTGCAACAAGAGAAGCCACCACAATGAGAGGTCTGTGCGCCACAACAGAGAGTAGTCCCTGCTCACTGCAACTAGAGGAAGCCTGTGTACAGCAATGAAGACTCAATGCAGCTGGAGAGAGAGAGAGAGAGAGAAAGAAGGAAAGAAAGAAAGAAAGAAAGAAAGAAAGAAAGAAAGAAAGAAAGAAAGAAAGAAAGAAAGAAAGAAAGAAGGAAAATTAACAACAACAACAAAAGAAAAATGTTGGTGTAGATCAACTGTTTGCCTTTCAGCAACTGTTTGGCAAAGCTCTCACATTCTGATTCTCCTCAGAGCAGTCTCAAGAGGGGACTATGTCTTGCACAAGCTTTGTCCTTACGGATATTAGGGCCTGACTCAACAGGCCAAAACCTGAGAGATGATGTCTTTAAAGTATGTGTCAGAATACCCTTCAAGAAAAGAAAAATAAAACAAATAAAAATCTCTAATACATCTGAAAATGATATACTCTACTGTACTTTCCATCTGGTGAGTGAAAGAACAAATTACATTATTGATTAACATATTTCATAGATGGATTTTTATCTGTTCAGTACTTCTAGAGAAGGTTACTAATATACAGTTCTGTATCAAAAAGCTGGAATCAGCAGAAATTGCACTTAATTGATCACAGATGCCACTTTTTAGGATATCCTTGTAGGAAACATGGATTTCATGTACCTTTCTCTGAAGAGCACTCAGCCTTTTGCCAACTAACAGAATGAACCAAGAGAAGTATATTTGGTAATGTCATAATCTTTCTCCACTAGAAAAGTTGCCATCACTTCTACAGTTCTAGAAATCTAAAATCACAAAGTACCAATCTACAAACAAAGTCTTTTCAAGACTTCTCAGTGCTTTACTCACAAGTACAAGTACACATGTTTTGTTTTGTTTTGTTTTGTTTCTAGAGACATCCGGTCCCTCAGGCCCTCTCCTTTCTCCCTTTCTGCCCACTTCATTCTCTAGTGGCCTTGATGGTTCAGTCATTCTACCACTTTTCTCATTTCATGACCAGCACACTAGATCTCCTACATTTTTCCCTCAGATGCCCTGCAAACTCTCAATTATGGATCAGTCCATACATATGCCAAATTTTTAAATTCTGGAGCTGCTTTTTCATAAATTTCTCCTGTGCTTGGATAGCTTTTATAAAGTATTTTCATCCATAAAACTATGGTATTTCATACTCAGCTCAGATGATCCCTTACCCTGAATCCTGACTTCTTCTTCACTTACTATGCAGTTCATAAATCTCCTGTGTGCTTCCTTAGCACCAAAGCACAATTTCACCCTGTATCAACAGTATTTGTCTGTCTTATCTGCCTGTGGATTATGTGATTTTTTTTAGGCAAAGGTCAATGTCCAATCCATTTTATATCCTCAGAATCTACCCAGGAGTATGCCACATTCTCAGAAGTGTTTATTGAACAAATAAATGAAGAACTTATTAAGAGTCTGAGAACATGACGAGATAAATGCTCTCAAAGCACTCATGTATGTCTTTCTGTGGGGAAAAGGCAAAGATTGCAAATAAGAACAGAATATGAAGATCTAGTTAAGAGTAGTAGCTAACTACTAGGAATGCAAAAACACTGTAATGTAACATTCAAGAATATGGATTTTGGAGACAGGGTTCAAATCCTCGCTCTCTCTGGTCTTTGGAGAGGTTTATTTTCTCTTCCTTCAGCAAAAGAAAAGCTATTTTAAAATACTTATATGAAAAAGTGCCCAGCAAAATTCAAACCTGTTAATGTATCTTGATTAGTTTATTCATATATCAAAGTTATGACTTTTTTGAGACATATGATGAGTACATAAAACCTCTAGTCTCTAAAGAAATGCACTCTCAGGTATTTGGGACACAGGTATTATAAATTAAATGATCTTCATTGCTGCTAATCAGAATCAATACAAATCTGATGAGTTAACCACCTGCACCAGTCAGTTGTGGCCACATCAACTTGTAAACCTGAGTCAGGGAAGGACATTTCACAAGTGGCTTAGCAAAAGGCCTGGTGCTCTCAAATCAAGCAAGATGGCTAGTGTCTTCCTGAAAAATATTACTGTATTGCAACTGATAGAAAGATTGTCTTCACAATCTGAGGCAAATTGCAAAATAACTAAAATATAGTTTTCATGAAATACAGAAAATAATAAACAGAAGATTTTGTGTGCCTTTTGAGAACTGCCCAAGATAGAAGCATCCTGAGGCTAATAAACACTGTGTGTGATAGTAACATGGTTACTATTGTAGGCATTATTAAATGGGAAGTAGAGTGTACAGCTAGCTAATGTGAATATATTCTTGCTTGCTCCTGTACATATTTTTCACTGCAAATTTAAAAATATACTGCAGTCTTTGTATAGTATTGCTTTGAGGTTTTATAGATCTATTTTCATATCCTGACTTTCTGGGTAACTTTGGACCAGATTATTGAATCTCCCAGATACTCAGTTTCTTCATCTGGAAAGCAGAGATAAAACACCTTCCTCAGCGTAATTATGGAAAGTTAATTAGCAATACATCAAAAGCACTTTCTGCAGTGACTGGCATTTGGGTAATTCCCAGAAATGTCTTCAGCCATGGGTGACCCTTTTCTTGGTCTGACATCAGACACATAAACAAATGTATGTGTGTTCATGTGACATAATGCAAATAAACAATTGTGTCTATGTGACATCATACCAATAAATAAGACTTTGTTTAGAAATGGCACCATTGACAATTATTCTTGATTGATTTGTATAAACAAAATTGTTCGCTGAAATAAATCATTTAACTATGGGTCCATGCTATTCTTTAGGCACCAGGACCCCCAGTATTATAGACATGATGGGAACTCAATAAAATATAAACTCTCCTTGATTTATTGCTCAGTCAGCCTCTGGATCACTAGTCAAGAAAATAAAAATATTACTTTATACCTTCATGCTCAGAATTTCCACCCTGTATCTTAAATGGAAAACCAGACTTTTATGAATGTTGAAAAAAATTTGTTTAAATGAGGCAAGGTACAATTTATCCTTCATTGGAAATATATTGATTGCCACTAAGCCTGGGCCTTTTACATCCTAGCCAGGTGGGTAATGAATTAAATATAGAAAATAGTCATTAAGAGACTTCATAGAACACTAAGAGAACAAGTTCTGGAGTAAGTTTGTAAGGAGTCAGCTTCTCTATTTCCTTCTCTTAGTTAGTTCCATGATGTTGAGCAAGATATTTCATCTTACTGTGAAATGCGGATGGTAACAGCTATAGCCTTATCAGAGAAGAAGAATGGTGCCAAGAAGAGGGATGAGAGTGTCAGATGGTGAGGGGTAGTAAGAGAATTTTAAATAATGTGGTCAAGGAAGGCCTTACTGAGGAAGTGATTAAGATCTGAAAAGTGATGGAGGGTGGAGAGGAGGTGTCTCAGGAAAGAGGGTACCAGGCAAAAGGATCATAGAAGGTTAAAGGGCCCTGAGGAGAGAGCATGCCCTGTAAGGCAGGGAAGCATAGTGAGCAGTGTGAGATGAATTCACATAGAGTGTGGAAGAAAAGTGTGTGAGACCATTATAGTGACTTTGAGCAAGGAAGGCATTGGACGGTTCTATGGGTTGAATTGTGTCCCCCAAAAGATAAGTTGAAGTACTATCCCCCAGTAGGAATGTGAATATGATCTTATTTGAAAATAGGGTCCTTGCAGATGTAATCAAGCTAAAATGAGGTCATACTGGATTAAGATGTGCCCTAATTCAATGACTGATGTCCTTGTAAGAAGAGGGAAATTTGGACACAAATACATAGAGAGGGAAACAACATGTGAAGATAGGAGCAGAGATTGGAGCAATGTATCAACAAGTCAAGGAATGCCAAGGATTGCCAGCAACCACCAGAAACTGGGAAGAGGTAAGGAAGGATCCTCTCTTAGAGCTTTCAGAGAGAGCCTGACCCTGCTGACACATTGATTTTGGACTTCTAGCTTCCAGAACTGTGGGGCAATAAATTTCTGTGGTTTTAATTTCTTTTTTTGTTCTGATGATCAGTGCTCATTTGGAATTTCACCATCTGTTTGCAGTCAGATGGTGGCTGGGCTGGAGTCATATGAAAGCTCGACTGGGCTGGATATCCCAGATGGCTTCTTCACTTGCACATTTGGCATTTGGTCTGGGATGGCTGGAACAGCTCAGGCTGTTCAGCCTCTCTCCCACCATGTGGCCTCTCACATGGCCATCTTAGCTTCCTCAGAGCATGGAAACCTTAGGGTAGTCACTCTTCTCACATGGCAAGTGTCTTCCATTAAAACAAATGTTCCAAAGAGACCCTAGTAGAAGCTGCAAGACTTTTTAGGTACTGGCCTCAGATGTCATGCAGCGTCACTTTTACTGTGTTCTATTGGTCAGTCATAGGGTGAGCCTGATGAGTCATAGGATCAGCCTAGACTCAAGGGGAGGGGATCATGCATAGATTTGCATACCAGGAGGTGTGGTTCATCAGTGTGACCATCATCAGAGACTAGCTATCACAGTGGTATCCTCACTAAGAGTTACTGAAACAGTCAACATCTCTTGTTTCCTCCTCAGTTTTATCCAAGTAAAATACATACATATTTCAGATTAGATATGATTAAGTTCTTGTGCTTTCATAAATCTAGGAATACCTCTAGATAATGAAAATGTGGAATCCTAGAGCTAGAATCTTAAAAGCCTATAGAACTAGAATCCTAGAACTCACATAGATCAATCCTATACCTTTTAGGCAATTTAGAAGAAACCTTTCATGGAAGGTGTGGAGATAAGGGAACCCTCCTACACGGTTGGTGGGAATGTAAATTGGTACTGCTACTGTGGATAACAGTATGGAGGTTCCTTATAAAGCTAAACGTAGAGCTACCATATGATCCAGCAATCCCACTCCTGGGCACATATCCAGAGAAAACCATAATTTGAACAGACAAATGTACCTCAATAGTCATTGCAGCACTATTTACAATAGCTAGGACACAGAAGCAACCTAAATGTCTATCAACAGATAAATGGATAAAGAAGATGTGGTACATATGTACAATGGAATATTTCTCAAGTATCAAAAAGAATAAAATAATGTCATTTTCAGCAACATGGATGGACCTAGAGATTGTCATACTGAGTGAAGTAAGTCAGATAGAGAAAGACAAATACCATATTGCTTATATATGTAATCTAAAAAAAATGGTACAAATGAACTTATTTACAAAACAGAAATAGAGTCACAGATGTAGAAAACAAACTTATGGCTACCAAGGGGAGAAGAGAGGAAGGATAAATTGGGAGATTGGGATTGACACATACACACTACTATATATAAAATGGTTAACTAATAAGGACCTGCTGTATAGCACAGGGCATTCAACTCAATACTCTGCAATGACCTATATGGGAAAAGAATCTAAAAAAGAGTGTATATATGTATATGTGTAACTGATTCACTTTGCTGTACACCTGAAACTGACACAACATTGTAAATCAACTACACTCTAACAAAGATTAAAAAAAAAAGAAGAAACCTTTTATGGAATAATGACATTGAAGTAAGTTGAGTGCTTTTTTCCTACTGACTTTATTGTAAAACTGGAGAGTCATTTAATTGGAAAATACTTGCCATAAAAGTGAAGAAATCATAATAGAGAATATGGAATCATAAAACACATATACATATATATACATATCATATTATATATGTATATATTATAACTTCTTACAGAACACTTAACGATAACATCAAATTGTAACACTTAAGAACTAATCTAGACCTCCAAATAAACCTCACTCATTTTGCTTATTGTAACAATCTTTTAGACTTAGAAAAGTGACTGTTTTTCAACAATTCTAAACAAACTTAAACCTAACTTTACATTTTAGTTTGTCATTTTAACTTTTGTAAAACTTTCTTATAATTTGAGCCTACTAGTATCTTTCTGTATGGCTTTACTTAGTATAACCTTGTTGTTAATAATAGAATTCTAGGATAGAAAGAAATATTACTACCAAAAGCGAGCATCCAAAATGTCTACATCTGGGTTAGTGATGGTGATCCCATTTGCCAGTTGACTAAAGAGCACAACATAATGGATGCTGAGATACTACACTGCCTGGGAAGAGTAAAGTACACCTCAAATACAAAATCAGTAGTTTATTATTTTGAAGATTCTTTTCTCAAATTAAATATATATATTACAGATTATTACTGTAATGATTCACTAAGTACATCATTTTACAGATGATGACATGTCTTCACTGTCAGGATTTTAAAGTGCTATCGGCCAAGGTGTTAATGGTTTTCATATTGTAGCTGATTGCTATGTTTTAGGTAAGCATATAGGGTAGAGAGTACCACTAGTAGATCAGCAGACCCTGTTTGTCCCTATCTTTAGCGACTACTCCTTTTTTTTTCCTTTTGAATTTTATTTTTTCATACAGCAGGTTCTTATTAGTTATCCATTTTATACATATTAGTATATACATGTCAGTCCCAATCTTCCAATTCATCACACCACCTCCACCCCCCACCACTTTTCCCCCTTGGTGTCTATATGTTTGTTCTCTACATCTGTGTCTCAATTTCTGCCCTGCAAACCAGTTCATCTGTACCATTTTTCAAGGTTCCACATATATGCGTTAATATACGATATTTGTTTTTCTCTTTCTGACTTACTTCACTCTGTATGACTGTCTCTAGATCCATCCACGTCCCTACAAAAGATCCAGTTTCGTTCCTTTTTATGGCTGAGTAATATTCCATTGTATATATATACCACATCTTCTTTTTTGATTCATCTGTCGATGGGCATTTAGGTTGCTTTCATGTCCTGGCTATTGTAAATAGTGCTGCAATGAACATTGGTGTGCATGTGTCTTTTTGAATTATTGTTTTCTCTAGGTATATGCCCAGTAGTGAGATGGCTGGGTAATATAGTAATTCTGCTTTTAGTTTTTTAAAGAACCTCCATACTGTTCTCCAGAGGGAGAACTTACATTCCCACCAACAGTGCAAGAGGGTTCCCTTTTCTCCACACATTTTCCAGCATTGGTTGTTTGTAGATTTTCTGATGAAGCCCATTCTAACTGGTGTGAGGTGATACCTCATTGTAGTTTTGATTTGCAGTTCTCTAATAATTAGTGATGTTGAGCAGTTTTCATGTGATTCTTGGCCGTCTGTATGTCTTCTTTGGAGAAATGTCTATTTAGGTCTTCTGCCCACTTTTGGATTGGGTTGTTTGTTTTTTTAATATTGAGCTTCATGAGCTATTTATATATTTTGGAGGTTAATCCTTTGTCCATTGATTTGTTGGCAAATATTTTCTCCCATTCTGAGAATTGCCTTTTCGTCTTGTTTGTAGTTTCCTTTGCTTTGCAAAAGCTTTTAAGTTGCATTAGGTCCCATTTGTTTATTTTTGTTTTCATTTCCATTACTCTAGGAGGTGGATCAAAAAGATATGCTGTGTTTTATGTCAAAAAGTATTCTTCCTATGTTTTCCTCTAAGAGTTTTATAGTGCCTGGACTTACATTTAGGTCTCTAATCTGTTTTGAGTTTATTTTTGTGTATTGTGTCAGGGAGTGTTCTAATTTCATTCTTTTACATGTAGCTGTCCAGTTTTCTCAGCACCACTTATTGAAGAGACTGTCATTTCTCTATTGTATACCCTTGCCTCCTTTATCATAGATTAGTTGACCATAGGTGTGTGGGTTTATCTCTGGGCTTCCTATGCTATTCCACTGACCTATATTTCTGTTTTTGTGCCAGTACCATACTGTCTTGATTACTGTAGCTTTGTAGTATAGTCTGAAGTCAGGGAGTCTGATTCCTCCAGCTCCATTTTTGTCCCTCAAGACCTCTTTGGCTATTCGGGATCTTTTTTTGTCTCTCTACAAATTTCAAGATTTTTTGTTCTAGTTCTGTAAAAGATTCCACTGGTAATTTCATAGGGATTACACTGGATCTGTAGATTGAATTAGGTAGTATAATCATTTCACAATATTGATTCTTCCAATCCAAGAACATGGTATATCTCTCCATCTGTTTGTATCATCTTTGATTTCTTTCATCAGTGTCTTATAGTTTTCACTATACAGGTCTTTTTTCTCCCTAGATAGGTATATTCCTAAATATTTTATCCTTCTTGTTGCAGTGGTAAATGGGAGTGTTTTCTTAATTTCTCTTTCAGATTTTTCATCATTAGTGTATAGGAATGCAAGAGATTTCTGTGCATTAATTTTGTGTCCTGCAACTTTACCAAATTCATTGATTAGCTCTAGAGTTTTCTGGTGGCATCTTTAGGATTCTCCATGTATAGTATCATGTCATTTGCACAGTGAAATTTTCACTTCTCCTTTTCCAAATTTTATTCCTTTTATTTCTTTTTCTTCTCCAATTGCTGTGGCTAGGACTTCCAAAACTGGGTTGAATGATAGTGATGAGAGTGGATATCCTTGCCTTTTTCTTGATCATAGGGGAAATACTTTCAGTTTTTCACCATTGAGAATGATGTTTGCTGTGAGTTTCTCATATATGGCCTTTATTATGTTGAGGTAGGTTCCCCCTATGCCCACTTTCTGGAGAGTTTTTATCATAAATGTGTGTTGAAGTTGGTCAAAACTTTTTCTGCATCTATTGAGATGATCATATGGTTTTTATTCTTCAGTTTGTTAATATGGTGTATCACATTGCTTTGTGTATATTGAAGAATCCTTGCACCCCTGGGATAAATCCCACATGATCATGGTGTATGATCCTTTTAATGTGTTGTCGGATCTGTTTGCTAGTATTTGGTTGAGGATTTTGCATCTATATTCATCAGTGATATTGGTCTCTAATTTTCTTTTTTTTTTTAGAATCTTTGTCTGCTTTTTTGATGGTGGCCTCATAAAATGAGTTTGTGAGTGTTCCTTCCTCTGCAAGTTTTTGGAAGAGTTTGAGAAGTATGGGTGCTAGCTCTTCTCTAAATGTTTGATAGAATTCACCTGTGAAGCCATCTGGTCCTGGGCTTTTGTTTGTTGGAAGATTTTTAATCACAGTTTCAATTTCATTACTTGTGATTGGTCTGTTCACATTTTCTATTTCTTCCTGGTTCAGTCTTGGAAGGTTATACCTTTCTAAGAATTTGTCCATTTCTTCTGGGTTGTCCATTTTATTGGCATAGGGTTGTTTTTAGTCGTCTTTTAGGATTCTTTGCATATCTGCAGTGTCTTTTATAACTTCTCCTTTTTCATTTCTAATTTTATTGATTTGAGTCCTCTCCCTCTTTTTCTTCATGAGTCCAGCTAATGGTTTATCAATTTTGTTTTTCTTCTTAAAGAACCAGCTTTAGTTTTGTTGATATTTGCTATGGTTTCTTTGTTTCTATTTCATTTATTTCTGCTCTGATCATCATGATTTCTTTTCTTCTGCTAAATTTGTGTTTTGTTTGTTCTTCTTTCTTTAATTCCTTTAGATGTATTGTTAGATTGTTTATTTGAGATTTTTCTTGTTTCTTGAGATAGGATAGTATTGCTATAAACTTCCCTCTTAGAACTGCTTTTGCTGCATCCCATAGGTTTTGGATCGTCATGTTTTCATTGTCAATTGTCTCTAGGTATTTTTTGATTTCCTCTTTGATTTCTTTAGTGATCTCTTGGTTATTTAGTAACATATTGTTTAGCCTCCATGTGTTTGTGTTTTTTACGTTTCTTTCCCTGTAATTGATTTCTACTCTCATAGCATTGTGGTCAGAAAAGATGCTTGGTATGATTACAATTTTCTTCAATTTACTGAGGCTTGATTTGTGAACCAGGATGTGATCTGTCCTGGAGAACGTTCCATGCACACTTGAGAAGAAATTGTAATCTGCTGTTTTTGGATGGAATATCCTATAAATATCAATTAAATCTATGTAGTCTATTGTGTCATTTAAAGCTTCTCTTTCCTTATTTATTTTCATTTTGGATGATCTGTCCATTGGTGTAAGGGAGGTGTTAAAGTCCCCCACTATTATTGTGTTACTGTCGATTTCCTCTTTTAGAGCTGTTAGCAGTTGCCTCATGTATTGAGGTGCTCCTATATTGAGTACATATATATTTATAATTGTTATATGTTCTTCTTGGATTGATCCCTTGATCATTATGTAGTGTCCTTCCTTATCTCTTGTAAAATTCTTTATTTTAAAGTCTATTTTACCTGATATGAGTATTACTACTCCAGCTTTCTTTTGATTTCCATTTGCATGGAATATCTTTTTCCATCCCCTCACCTTCAGTCTGTATGTGTCCCTAGGTCTGATGTGAGTCTCTAGTAGACAGCATATATATGGGTCTTGTTTTTGTATCCATTCAGTGAGCCTGTGTCTTTTGGTTGGAGCATTTAATCCATTCACATTTAAGGTCATTATTGATATGTATGTTCCTATTACCGTTTTCTTAATTTTTGAGGGTTTGTTTTTGTAGGTCCTTTTCTTCTCTTGTGTTTCCCACTTAGAGAAATTCCTTAAGCATTTGTTGTAGAGCTGGTTTAGTGGTAGTGAATTCTCTTAGTTTTCGATTTCTCCTTTGAATCTGAATGAGATTCTTGCCAGGTAGATTAATTTGGTTGTAATTTCTTCCCTTTCATCACTTTAAATATGTCCTGCCACTCCCTTCTGGCTTGTAGAGTTTCTGCTGAGAAATCAGCTGTTAACCTTATGGGAGTTCCCTTTTATGTTATTTGTCATTTTTCTCTTGCTGCTTTCAATAATTTTTCTTTGTCTTTAATTTTTGCCAATCTGATTACTATGTGTGTCATCGTGTTTCTCCTTGGGTTTATCCTATATGGGACTCTTTGCGCTTCATGGACTTGGGTGGCTATTTCTTTACCCCTGTTAGGGAAGTTTTCGACTATAATCTGTTCAAATTTTTTCTTGGGTCCTTTCTCTCTCTCTTCTCCTTCTGGGACCCCTATAATGCGAACGTTGTTGCTTTTAATGTTGCCCCAGAGGTCTCTTAGGCTGTCTTCATTTCTTTTCTTTTTCTTTTTTCTTTATTCTGGTCCACAGCCATGAATTCCACCTTTCTGTCTTACAGGTCCCTTATCTGTTCTTCTGCCTCAGTTATTCTAGTATTGATTCCTTCTAGTGTATTTTTCATTTCAGTTATTGTACTGTTCATCTGTGTTTGTTTGTTTGTTCTTTAATCCTTCTATGTCTTTGTTAAACATTTTTTGCTTCTTCTTGATCTTTGCCTCCATTCTTTTTCCGAGGTCCTAGATCATCTTCACTATCATTATTCTGAATTCCTTTTCTGGAGGTCACCTATCTCCACTTCATTTAGTTGTTTTTCTGGGGTTTTACCTTATTCTTTCATCTAGTACATAGCTCTCTGCCTTTTCATCTTGTCTATCTTTCTGTGAATGTGGTTTTTTTCCCTGCAGGCTGCAGGATTGTAGTTCTTCTTGCTTTTGCTGTCTGTCCTCTTGTGGATGAGGCTATCTGAAAGGCTTGTGTAAGTTTCCTGATGGGAGGGACTGGTGGTGGGTAGAGGTGACTGTTGCTCTGGTGCACAGAGCTCATTAAAACTTTAATCCCTGGTCCGCTGATGGGTGGAGCTGGGTTCCCTCCCTGTTGGTTGTTTGGCCTGAGGTGACCCAACACTGGAGCCTCGTGAGCTCTTTGGTGGGGCTAATGGTGGACTCTGGGAGAGCTCATGCCAAGGAGTACTTCCCAGAACTTCTGCTGCCACTGTCCTTGTCCTCACAGTGAGACACAGCCACACCCCACCCCTGCAGGAGACCCTCCAACACTAGCAGGTAGGTCTGCTTTAGTTTCCAATGGGGTCACTGCTCCTTCACCTGGGTCCCAATGCACACACTACTTTCTGTGTGCCCTCCAAGAGGGGAGTCTCTCTTTCCCCCAGTCCTGTCAAAGTCGTGCAATCAAATCCCACTAGCCTTCAAAGTCTGATTCTCTAGGATTTCCTCCTCCTGTTGCCGGACCCCCAGGTTGGGAAGCCTGACGTGGGGCTTAGAACCTTCAGTCCAGTGCGTGGACTTCTGTGGTATAAGTGTTCTCCAGTTTGTGAGTCACCCACCCAGCAGTTATGGGATTTGATTTTCTTATGATTGTGCCCCTCCTACCATCTCATTGTGGCTTCTCCTTTGTATTTGGATGTGGGGTATATTTTTTGGTAAGTTCCAGTGTCTTCCTGTAAATGATTTTTTAGCAGTTAGATGTGATTCGGTGCTCTTGCAAGAGGGAGTGAGAGCACCACCTTCTAGTCCACTATCTTGAACCAATCTCCTCACTACTCCTTTTTTTGCACTAAGAGATTTCTGCTTTTGCTCAGGATGGCAAAGTGTCTGAATAAAAATATTTGATCTCTCAGCCTTCCTTATAGTTAGGGTTGGTCATGTGACAGTTCTGGCAAATGATTATTTTGAGAAATGCTTTCCTGACCTTTCTGCATTAAAGGTAAAACCCTCGTTAGGAGAAAGTCCTTCTCCTCTTTCCTCTCTGTCCTTACTCCTGACTGGAATGTGATCGAGAGAACTGGAAGTACAGCATACATCGAGCAATCATGAGGTACACATGGACTTTTTGCAATATAAGGCAAATAAACTTCCTTTTCTTTAAGCTACTCAACAATTGTATTATATATATACTGTATATATATCTCTCAAAAGCAACAGATATAAGTGCATTTGTAACTTGATTCACTAATTCCAGACAAATGAAATTCCTTTAAGCAAAATGTTAAGCCAAGTAACAGACAGGTTTCAATGTAGTCCACCATCATGATCAGTCTAGCTACTCTCAGCTTCCAATCTTTGCTCCATAAAATCCATTCTCCACACAGTAAACAGAACAATGTTTTAAAGAATATTAGCTAGGTTAAGTTACTCCTCTACTCAAAATTTGAGTGGTTTTTCTATAGCAATTAAAAAAAAAAATCACGGAAGCCCTACAAGGCCTACAGGTCTGGCTCCGGGATGCTTTTCTTTTCCTACATCTGGCTTCTCTCTTCCTCTCTGACCTCATCTCATATTCCAAGGCTGCTGCAAAAGACCAAGCAGGCTGTTTGTGGTATATCACCAGGGGATCCCACCCACATTAGTTCAGGGAAATAGGAACAACTATTTCTAGTTGACTGCTAATCTTTCTAAGGCTAAGATTTATCATTTCTATTTGGAGTTGAGGCACAAAAATATGGTAAATGACCATTGCCTATATCTATATAGTGATTTCTATCAATGTAGTCATTTTTTAGATCTATTACTTTATTCGTATTTCATGCTAGACCAAATGCTGGGGTAAAATCCTAAAATTAGGAACAGCCAGTGTCTAAATTATCCAGTTGAAGAAGACTTACAGAGCAGTAGACAGTTTTATCTTTTGTACCTCCTTATACTCTTCCCAATGACAGGGAACATATATTCTTTGTGAGGAGGTTGCCTCTCCATTCAAAAATCTAATATAATTACATCTTTAAGCTATTTTAATCCCTGAGTAAAGTAGTTTAAAATTGTTATAGCCTTTATGTTTCTGTAGTTAATAAAGCAAGCATCTATTGAAACAGTTCTTTCTTTGGCAGCCCAGTGAGAGTTGAAGCACACATTTGTTTCCTACCCAATTGACTCTTTACAGAAAACAGGTAGTGTCTCATTTTCAAAAGTAAGGCATCCTAATTCAAATTTGTTGAAACCATTTGCATTTCATAACTGTTTTTCCTTATCAAGATTTTTCACGGCAAAAATAAATCCATATCGAACATTGAAATGGTTATTTCTCAGTTTTATCTCAGACTGAAAAACAAATCTTTTGAAATGTGGACTCCCAGGTCCAGAAACAGTGTTTCTTATAGTCATACATACCAAGTTGGGAAAGATGAGGAGAGCAAGAAAGCTCTGTAATGTGACCTGTTTCAAACTATCCAGAGGAAAGACAACAAAAACTGATCAAAATCTTTTACTCCCTGCTTTTCTTCTCTAGTTTGTTTGAAGAATCTTTTTAATGGTCCCTGTGAAGAGAGAATGCCTGGTCTCCCTCCTAAGTTTTGATTTCCAGATGTACTCAATGTTGGTTTAACAAGAAGAGCATATATTTTCAACATGATTTCAGTTTGTAAGGTCTTGCTACTCTGAAATGCAAAGTTGCAGGGTGATTATCTCTGACCAGCAGACTTTAAAAAGATGCTCCAGATATTATCCTGCCCCATTTTCATCTTTCTCAATATCCTCCTTTAATCAAGCACCCTTCATTTAAAGAGACTACAGTAGATGCATTATGCACGTATATGGCTTTGCGTTATGATTTGCACTTGTCCGTGTGAGTCTTCCAATCAAGGGAAAAATGTAGAGATTGGATATAAGTGATTTTGAAAGAAGGGCAATTCATTTTATCTACTCAGAACAGGGGACTGCCTATTTGATTACATAATTTTAGGACTAAATTTTTAGTAAATAACATTCAGATAAGTTGAAATTGGAAAGAGAGGACATTTCTTAATGAGGAAACATGGTTCGTCTCCAAGGACCAGACCACTTAGCTTGCTCTTCAGTGCCACTGAAAATGCTCCCTGACCCCAGACATGGAAGAATAACCTGGGCGTCTTCTTTTCTTCCCTCTGCATAGCCAGATCCAGTCTTATGGTGTGATGTTGCTTACTCAGTACTCACTACAGGTCAAGCAATAAGATGTTGAGCATGCTGTGTACAGTATAAGCCACTTTGGATCCTCTCAGCCTCATTTCTTCCTCCTGTCACTACCTCAGTGACAATTTTGTGGCATCCACCTTCCTTACCAGATGCAACAAGATATCACCTCCCCTCAGGCCTGCAGGGCCTGACCTGGGGTTTCTCTGATGTGGGATTTTCACTACAACGTGAAAGAGAAGTTAATACCTGTGGGGCCACTCTTGACCAACAGAAGGTGAAAGATGATGTGTTACCTTTGTATCTACTGGTAAGATACCTTTGAGAGCACTTTATAAGATTCTTCAGATTTGTCCATGGTGGTGGCCAACTCAATAACTCATTCTAGTGTTGGCTCTCCCTATTTCCCTGTTTCCCTGAGATCACTTCCAGAATATTCTACTTGTTCATTTGCCTTTGTTCAGGCTCTGTCATCAGGAGAATCTAGGCTAAGACACAGGAATGACATAAAACAAGATTCACAATAGTACTAAGAAGAAGTTTCTATTATCTCTAGCCTTCCTGTTATTCCATGAGCTACCTGACATAATTTAAAAAATCTATTATCTGTCTCAATTAATTGGAATTACTTTTTGTTGCTTACAAACTAAAGAAATCTCCTGGATAGGACTAACCAAAGCAAATATATATTTTTCCAAGGTAATAATTTGTAATTCTCTGATTATTGATTTAAACACCATACTTCATTGTAAGTTCTGTGTAAAAGTAATGCTCTTGTCAGATTCCACATGGCTTCTCAGACTCTTAGAACCCAGTGCCTGTGAGGTCAGACAGGACAAGGCAATGCTGCCTAATGGTTAAGCACATGGGCTCCTAAATTTGAATCCTGACTCTGCTACTTACAAACTTGGGCAAGTTACTTAATATCTCTATGCCTCATTCTTCCCATCTGTAAAGTGGAGGAAGTTCATTGTCAAGATTAGATGAATTAACATATAACTTACTTTTTAAAAATTTAGTAAAATCTTACTCTTATTCTAGAAGGAGTCTGCCTGATCATGAATTGTGCACCAAACATCTCTTCTAACTGAGGTTTCTTGCTTGACTCTCAATACTATCTTTATACTTTCTAGCTCTTTATTTCTCTCCCTTGTAGTCTGCACCCTCAGCTTTTAAATGATCATGCTAGAGGCTGCCATGTGTTCACCAAAACCCCATTGTCGTCTTCCTGCTGGCCACATATCTAACTCATTTTAGACTTATTGCTAGGGTGGGCAGTGTCTAAGCTGCAGCCAACCATATGTGGACAGAAGGGATGCATCCTGCTTCCAGGCAGGGCCTGTGGACACCTCCTATGAGATCCTCTGAACTCTGTTCTTCCACAATCAGCCATATGCAGAGGATAAAGAGAGGACTCTTGCACCCCAGGAGGACAGAGTCACAGATGGAGCCTGGGTTCCTGAATGATCCTATGGAGCTCCACTTGCCAAACAAGGATATCCTTGTTGATTTTTATTGAGAAATAAACTTCAATGGGATTAAGCCTGTGGGACTTCAGAGTTTATGTCACATCATAGCCTTAGATGACACACTCCATAGAGTAGAGACCATGTGTATCTTGTTCTTCAGTACCAGAGCAGTGTCTGCATGTGGGAGACACCAAACACACACTTGTTGCATCAATAAATGAATATATATGTACAATTTCTCTCACTTATTTCTCTCTAGTATTAAAGGAAGAGGTCCCCTTCTCCTGTATAAAATAAATCCCCCCTTAATGGACAGATTATATTCCTCAAGTATCTATCTTCTAAAACCAAGGCTTCTCAAACTTTAACATGCCTATGAATCATCTGGGGTTTGTGAAAATGCAGATTCAGATTCGGTGGGTCTGGGGTGGTACCTGAGATTCTGCATTTCTAACAGGCTTCCAGGGGACTCTGGTGCCACACCTTGGGCTGCACTTTGAGCATCAGGGTTCTAGACAAGTAGTTCTTAAACTACATCAGAACCAGCTGGGAATGTTTAAAATGCAACTCTGGATTCCTCAGTCCCTCTTTTAAAGTCTAATCAATGGTTTTGGTACAGGGCTGAGAAATTTACTAAGCCTGTAGAGATTCTGTTACAGATTGTTTGGGAATCACACTATAAAAAGACACTGTTCTAGATCGTTGCTTTATCACTTATCACCTCTTTTGTCTGTATTTTGACTCTTCCTTTTCCTAAGGATTTTCCGTAAGACACATGTTCCTTATTTGTTTATCATCACTTATATATAGCATTTACATTGTGCCTGGCACTATCCTATGTGCTTCACATATATCAACTCATTTAGTCTTCACACAAAGCCCATCCTTAACTTGCACATGATGTATAAAGAGGTCCAGTTACTTTCCCAAGGGCCCTGATGCAGAAATTAGTAGAATCATAATCAAACACATGCAGTGTGGTTCCAGAATTCTTGCACCCAACTACTAGTCTACGTAGCCTCCCATCCCTGATGTCTTCATGCCTCCTCAGAAAACAAGGCAGCTCAAAGAGCTCAGTTTGTGCAAATTCTTTCAGGACGCTCTTTATCTTTCTTTTGACATCTGGCTCTATTACCTTAGCTGCTTTGCAAGTGGGCAAACCATTTGAGTTCTGTTAACTTTGAGTGTAATCACTTGGGAGCCCATGTTAATATCTCTCATCATAACCAGTTGAAAAATGGAAACCTGTATTTCACTTATGCTGTGTCTACTTAATGTCAAATAAGTAATTTCAATTCTGCAAGCTCCTAGAATGCATTCATTATGAGTGAGGTCATCTGCTAAGACCTAGGAAGAATACAAAGAGAAGTAAGACACCATCTTTGCCTTCAGTAAACCTATACTACTCTTAGGAAGATAGATATTTATACAGAAAATTTTTGGTATTAGGTAGAATCATTTTAGCTTTATATAAGAAGTAAAAAAAAATGTTGTGGAAGGTGAGGGGAAAAGAGTGAGCATAAGCACAGATGGGGGAAAGTGGGGCTGTGTTTAGGGAATGGTGCAGATATCCAGTACTCCTGGTGCAGAGGGCAGGTATCTGAGGAGGAGAAGGTTGTGGCAGTTATGGCTGGGAAAGCTTGTGGTTTGGGACCAGATGTGGGAAGGTCTACCTACTAACCAGTGTGGAATTCATTATGTAGGTAATGGGTTAGCAAGCCATGTTACTTTTTATTTTTTCTTAATCAGTGGTTGATATAGTAAGAACTGTGCTTAAGGAGTCTGTTCTATTTTTTTTTTTTTTTAGCAAGAGAAAAGAGACTTTTTATTCATGTGTCTATGGGTGTTCACAGAAAAATGTGACTCAAGGAGCCAGTTAGAATTTGGGGCTCATATATCATCTTAATAGAAAGGGAGGAGAGAAGAGCCCTTACGGGAAAACCAATAACTTTTAGGAATGATAAATGGCCCCTTCGAGGAATAGAAGGGAGGTAGGAGAGTTTTGTAATAAGGTTTGTTAGGCAGTTTCTTATCCTGGTGCCAATTTCTTGTCTCCAGTGCTAGGAGTCAATCTTCCCTGGTTTTGGAGCTCCCAGGGAGGAGATTTATGACAGATGAATTAGTTTTAATTAATTAATTTGTCTGCGTTGGGTCTTTGTTGCTATTCATGGGCTTTCCGTAGTTGCGGCGAGTGGGGGTTACTCTTCTTTGTGGTGGGCGACCTTCTCATTGCGGTGGCTTCTCCCATCGTGGAGCACAGGCTCTAGGCACGTGGGTTTCAGTAGCTGTGGCACGCAGGCTCAGTAGTTGTGGCTTGCGGGCTCCAGAGCACAGGCTCAGTAGTTGTGGCCATGGGCTTAGTTGTTCCGCGACACGTGGAATCTTCCTGGACCAGGGCTCGAACCTGTGTCCCCTGCATTGACAGGTGGATTCTTAACCACTGAGCCACCAGGGAAGTCCCCAGATGAATTATTTTCATGGCTTTGATTTTAGGCAGATAAGGGGAGCTCAGAAAAAACAAAAACAAAACAAAAAACTCTATAGTGGTATATTTTGGATCCCTTCACTTCCAAGAACACTGCTCTCAGGAAGGGACATTAATGTGGGAAGATCATCTGACATTGCAAAGTTTGTTTTGTGGGTAAGAATGGAAGAAAAATATTCTTGAAGGGAACATCTATATTTATGGAGCATCTGTATTGCTTCAAATGTTTTCACGTGATATGCAATTAAATTAATCATACAATTAAATAAATGTTATGATATACAATTAATTAAATTAAGTAGTTAATTCTCACAGTATCCCTATGTGATAAGTCCTAGTATCTCTGTTAATGGGTTTATAAACTGAAGATGACACTGCTTATTTATATAACATGCCCAAGATGACACAGCTAGTAGGTAGTAGAGGCTGGATTTGAACTGGATCTGTTCGTGCTTTTTCTAAAACACCCTTTTGAGAATATGTTAGGTAAACAAAGGAGGAAAAAAATTTTGTATGTGCCTTGATCCTCTTGATGGAAAACAAAGAACATGTACAGGAAAAGATTTTAAAATATTTACTATTTTATGTGAGATAGTTAAGACATGGGTAACTTTTTTTCCCCTTCAGTAATTTAGACAGTTATCTGGGTATAAGTCATACTGGATACCTATTCATTTCAGACGAAAAGTGTTTTGGAGGTGAAGATTTAGACATTTAAAAATCTTCACTTTGAATACATAGACTGTCTATAAACTCAAAGAAAATCTTCCTGTGAAACCACTGTAAAAGTTTTATTTGTCTTATTCTTCTCTTATCCTTCAGAGAATGTTAATAACAACTTAATTTTTTTCAGATGAAATGAAGGTGATAAATGCTCTCAAAAACCATTATTTATTCACAGGTTTGATTTAGCAGTTATTTGCATCTTACTAAGCTTCTGATTTTGCCAATTCTAGCACCTTATACTATTATTTAAAGGGAAAAAAAGAGATAAGTAGTAAGGATATGACAATGGGAACTCTTGAAATAATAAGATCTTATTGTCTTACTATAATTGCTATTATTTAATGACTATTGAAACAATTCTCAGTCCAGGAAAGGAAGAGAGGAGGGAAATCATCTTTCTTTTCCATGATGCTGGTAGCAGCTCCAGAGAGGGGCTTGTGTCTTATTCATCTCCATAGTACCAGAACACAGTGAGTGAGCAAAATCTTTGCCTAAGGGCTACAGATGGAGAAATCAAATCCTCAAATACCTAGGGACCTTTTTATGTTGATAAGCTAATGAATGACAGAGGTGCAATTCAAACCGTAGTTTTTGGTTTTCATTTTCACTGTCCTTTCCAACACCACTATGCTACTTGTTTAGGTTCATCTCTACACTTATACACTCAACAAATTCTGATTGGTTGTTTTCAGTGAGCAAAACTCTACATTAGACACTAGGAAAGAAAGACGAAAACCATGATTCCATCTGCCTGGAGTTTGTAAAGCTAATGAGGAAAACAGTAAATAAATAGCAGTTAAGTAAATATGACCCAATGAGATTTGTGATATAATTGAGTTACATAATAAATAAATAGATAGATAGATAAATAAATAAATAATGGTGGAACTTTATAAAACACTGTTCCAAGTGCTTTTAAAGTCAGATTTTATTTAAACTTCCTAACATTCTCAATAGATAGATATTACTCCCGTTTTACAGATAAGAAATCTTGCAACGGCCTATAAATCTAGCAAGTGCAGACTGACTGACGATGGAGGGTGTGTATTTTGTTTGGCTAATTCTAACATAATATGGAGTAGTATCTGCTTGCATTCACATCTCTGAGTCATTGGAGTCGAGACGATATAAACCGCTGGCTCCCAAATTTCTACATTGTAAAATCACCTGGGAAGCTTTTAAAAATCCCAGTGTTCAGGTGACAATGAAATCACAATTCTGCAAGTGGGAGCCAGGCATCAGTATTTTAAAGAATATACCCAAATGATTCCAATGCACAGTAAAGTTGGGGACCACAGTTACAAATTATAAAGTCTATACCAATGTAAGATTTCTTTTCCCTTATCCCAATCTTTTTAAAGAGCTCAGTTTCTAAAAGCTCAGAGTCGGAAGACTTGTGGATACCTAATTTCAGTTAGCTTAACAGTCTTGTTTGTATCATATATGGGCTTAGTACAGTGTTTGTTGAGCCAGTCTCTGATTGATTAAGCAGCTATCATTACTAGTCACAGGGCAGATACTTCAGACTTAGCTCAGGGGTTGTTTATTAGAAAAAGTAGTCGGGTTTTGTCAGAATGCCAAAGGCACAAGGGAAAGGTAAATTCATTCCTGCGTACAGACCCTGGGAGTTGAGTCAGTGGGTCCTGCTTTAGTGAATGAAGTGTTTATGAGGACTTCTGTCACCAGCAGCTGGTGGCAACAAAGCTTGAAGAAGTGGGTTTGATTTTTTTTTTTTTTTTTTTTTTTTTTTTTGCGGTACACGGAACTCTCACTGCCGTGGCCGCTCCCGTTGCGGAGCACAGGCTCTGGACACGCAGGCTCTGGATGCGCAGGCTTAGCGGCCATGGCTCATGGGCCATGGCTCACGGGCCCAGCCACTCCGCAGCATGTGAAATCCTCCCAGATCGGGGCACAAACCCGCGTCCCCTGCATCGACAGGCGGACTCTCAACCACTGCGCCACCAGGGAAGCCCTGATCATTTTTAAAAGAGGAAGTGAGGTAAAAGAAAACAGTTACGTGTAGGGCAAAAAAGCAAGGAATTTGGAACTAGACCATGTTTAGTAGTCCAGGATTGCCACATTGTAGCTTTGTGACATTAAGTATTTTTACCTCTCTTATTTTACAATAAGATTAGTATGGAAAGAATACTTTCCTAATTGAACGTAAGTGAAAACTAAATGATCTGTCAAGTGGCTTATGCATACTAACACTTAAAAATAATTAAAAATGGTTGCTGCTGTCGCTGTTGAAGTTTTTGCAGTAAAAATATTTTTTTTTTCTGATCTTTACTCACATATCCAGGCTGTGGACTCCATGCCTAGCACAAAGAGGCAGGAGATAATAATCTTTTATCCCAAATTCTAATTTTTAAACAGGTGTAGCTATGTTTCCTTTTATGCAATTTCTGAAAAAGTTACTTCCAGGAAAATCCTGAGTAGATGCTTAGTTCTGATGACCATTTCCTCTCCTTTTCTAGTTTTCTTGAAAAGGAACTTTGCATGGAAAGAACAGGTATGACAGATCCAGAAAGGCCAGTGTGCTCAGGCTTGGTTGAAAAGGGATTATGAACATAAAAGAAAAACCAGAGATTCTGTGTTTGGCAGTAACCTCAGAAGAAGATGAGCCCACAAGGGGTCCCAAAGAGAAAAATATGGGAGATGAGACAATGTAAAGAAACAAAATGTGAGACCACTAGCTAAATATCCAAACTGGGTTTAAGATTCCAGGGCACCATCCAAAATCTGCCTGTTCTGGTTAGCCTGGTTCAATGTTTTATATAGAAGAAACCCCTCCTGCAACCAAGGCTGATATAACAGTAGAAGATGGAACATTATCCAATTGCTTATAAGGAATGTTATCAAAACTCAACCACAGTTTTGTCACCTAACGAGTTTCCATTATGAGATACATAGTCACCAAAAGACCCATTTAGGCACATGGTTTTGAGTGGTGAAGTGATTCCATCCCCCCTCCAAGAAAACTCAATTAAAGGGTGTTATTGTTGGGATCTACATGGAGTGAAAAGAAAAATCTTGAGAAGAGCCAAGAACATAAGACTCAGAAGACTGAGTCATGAAGATGAAACCAAGGCATCATTCTGAATATCTAGGTAGGTTAGAGGCATGGACCACCCCTAGCGCATTGTCACTAACATGATACAATTACCCTTTGTTTGTCTCCTTCTTTCTGTCCTGCTATCAGGTGCTTCCTTTTAAAATCATGATTTCATATATTTAAAACCATCATGCTCTTTTTAGCTCCAGCTATACATTGTAACTTCTAGTAATGGCTCCTAGCACTGAGTGGCTGATTTTGAAGACAATGAGAGAGAAAGACAATGAGAGAGAGAGAGAGAGAGTTTAATTACTGCCCATCATTTCTTTGAGGCAGGCTCGCAGGTCACTGGATTTCTTAGTAATTCATTGCCCTGGAATCAGGTGCAGACTTCTGGTCTGATCATCTGCATTCAGGGAAAGGAATTTTACAAAGTCCAGTATCGCTGCTTAGCTACCAGATCTTTGGTGAGGGGCAGGTTTCCTTTGAGGAAAATGTGAGTGGGGTAGGAATTATGATTGACACATCCAGCACTTTCCCAAGACCTCATAGTTAGATAGAAATGGAATTTGAATTCTAACCCCCTGGGTTTAAACATAGGGCTCTTCACTACATCACAGCTTCCTCTGAGGTAAAAAAAAAAATTAGCTATCCCTTGGTCATGTAAGACACTTCTCTCCCCTCCCACCCACATATGCATGCATATATTCACGTACACTCACACAAGCACTGTCTCTCCATCTCATTCCCTCCCTCTTTCTCCTTTGTTCTCTTTCTCTCTCTCTCTCTCTCATACACTCACACACACACACACACATGCACACACATACACACACTCTAGGCCACAGCTTAAAATAGTTCATGGCTAGAGTCCTACATTCTCTGGCATGGTGGAAACATGTAGATTTGTAACTTTAAGGTTATATAACTTTCCTCTCAGGGCCAAGGGGTCAAGCAGTAGGTTTGATAAATGAATCCACTCTGATAATTAATTGAGAAGATGAGGGCCCACTAACAGTTATCATAAGAGCAAATTCTCTAGAGAAAATCTCCTTTGAATCATTACTCATCATGTTAGTTGTTCTGATATGAATTTCAAATCATATAGGAAACAATGGAAAACCATTGTGGGGACCACTGTAGAACTCTCTGACAGCAATCTGGTCTGTCACTAACCCTCGATTATATAAATTATAAAGTTGGTCCCCTGCTTTTCCTACTTGAGCTCCAACATTCAAGCCAAATTCCTTAGGGACATGAACATTTTTTTTTTTCTTAAAAATGAAAAGATAAGAAGGTAAATGTTTTCCCTTCCTTCCCCAAAGCCATGATCATGAATATTTTATTTTTGACTCAAGAAACTTACAAATGTGAAAAAAGATAGCAATGGTCAAAAGCAATGGAAGCTAGGATTTTGAGTTGGTAAATGAGCCAGTTGTTCCCTGTTATTCCTCAAAAGAAAGACGTCTTTTAGGGGTATGAGAAATCCAGTGGTTTTTGGAAAATACTTGGCAAATGTCTAAAAATATGTTTCAAATGTTTTAAACTCAAACAAATTAAAAACATATTTTTTTCCTGGCACTTTCTTCCTTCATTTTAAAGGATATGTGTATTTTTCAGGGAAAATTTTAGGCATGTGGCTCTAATTTTCACTTAACTCATCATGATACTGTTTCATAAGAGCTATTCAATGACTAAAAATCCTTATATCTCTTTTTATAAACCTTTAAAAAAACTTTATTTCTTAGAAATAGGAAGTCAGAGAAACCAGAACCGGAAAAAGACAAGTAAGTCCTGCAAGTTTTTCCCTGACAAGACAGGATCAACCCTGATCCATTTTCTTCAGGTGAGACTTAACTCCCTGAAGTCAAGTACTTTTCTGGAAAGACTGTCTCATTTGAAGGGAACTTCTTTCATTATGTGTCATGATGGAAAGTAGCAAAAACCATTCCAGACCTTCTGATAGTACCCATATATCATTCTAGTGACCAGAAGTGGTTCTGTCCTGTAGAAAGTTATTGGGCCTTAAATTGTTCCCATTATCTTTGAAAAGGTCTTAATGCCCTCCTGTGTTTCTCAGGCAGTATTATGACTTTTTCTGAACTTCAGTTAGTCTGTGTATATTCCTGTTTGTGGTTGTGGTTAATGTTGGTAATAATAATATGCTAAGCTTTTCAGATAGTCTTCTAAAATGGGCAGTTTCCTGTGGCTGATCACTCCACATATGTTTTTCAATATTCACTTTTTCCCAATGTTCCAATATTTTTCTCCTGTTTTTTTTTTCTTGAATACTTCTGAAAGAGGGGGTTTATCTGTTCAACAAGTAAATATATACTTCTCAACAAGAAAATATACAAAAATATATATTTACATATGTATGTATGTATGTGTGTGAGTATAGGCCAGGAACTATACTAATAGTTAATTAGTATAGTTAATTTTCTAATTCTAATTTTCTCACTCATTCAGTCTTTCAGCAGATGTTCATTACATTATAACTTACAATAGCACAGGAACTGTCCAAGATATCAGGCGTGCAAATTTGAAAAAGACAAAAATTCTGATTTCAAAAAGTTCAAAGCACAGTAGTTGAGAAAATAAGTTAATAAAAAGTATAATAAAGCATAACAATAGGAGTATACTAAAGACTGAAAGTTGGTGTTTTCAGCTCTCTAAGGACAGCAAGGAAAGAATCGTAAGAGTAGCTGTCAGGCCAGGGTCTTATAAAACGAATAGCTCTTCACCATGTAGACAGGAACAGGTAAGTCTAGGCTGAGGGAGCCATAGTAATGAAGGCATGAAAATGAAAATTCCTGACTCATTTGGATAAAGGCCAAGCATTTGGCATGACTGGTGCTGTAAGTGAGAGATGAATCTAGAGTGGCCCAATGAAGGGCATTGTAGGCCGTGTTAAGGGCTTAGAACTTTATTCCAGAGACAGTGGAGATGATTACATGATGTTTGCCTTTTAGAAAAACTATTCTTGTGCCTTTATGGAAGATTGATTGTGAGGCAGGTGGAGAACAAGGATAGAGGAAAGTTTATCTACCTAAAATACTTACCTAAAAATGTGGGTGAGAAGTGATTGGTATCTGAATTAAAGACAGCATCCGCAAAGATAGAGAGAAAGGGAATAGGGAGGAAAAACATTAAGGAAACAGAATTGACAAAATTGGTTGTCTATTGAAGGAAACAGGGCAAGATGAAAGGAAGTGAGTGTTGTAGGATTACCACCCTCCAAGGAGGAGAAAATATGGAAGTATGGGAAGTGTGGAAAAAGGATGATGAATTCTATTTATAATATGGTGAATTTGAGGTGCCTGTGAGACATCCATGCACACAAAGTGTTCCCTTTTCTCCACATCCTCATCAACACTTCTATTTCTTACCTTTTTAAGATAGCCATTCTGACATGTGTGAGGTGGCATCTCATTGTAGGTTTGATTTGCATTTCCCTGATGATTAGTGATGTTGGGCATCATTTCATGTGTCTGTTGCCAATCTGTATGCTTTCTTTGGAAAAATGCCTATTCGGGTTCTCTACCCAGTTTTTAATTAGGTTGTTTGTTTATTGATATTGAGTTGTCTGAGTTCTTTATATATTTTAGATATTAACCCCTTATCAGACATGTAATTTGCAACTATATTCTCCCGTTCAGTTGGTTGCCTTTTGCTTTGTTGATAGTTTCCTTCACTGTGCAAAAGCTTTTTAGATTTTATAGTTTTTTAGTTGATGTTGTCCTATTTATTTTTGCTTTTGTTTCCTTTGCCTGAGGAGACAAATCCAAAAAAATATTGCTAAGAATGTATGTCAAAGAATTTATGGCTTATATTTTCTTCTAGGAATTTTATGGTTTCAGATCTTACATTCAGGTTTAAACTATTTTGAGTCTAATTTTGCATGTGGTGTGAGAAAATGTTCCAGTTTCATTCTTTTACATGTAGCTCTCCAGTTTTCCCAAACCATTTATTGAAGAGACTATCTTTTCCCCACTGTATATTCTTGCCTCTTTTGTCAGAGATTAGTTGACCAAATGTGTGTGGGTTTATTTCTGTGCTCTCTATTTTGCTCCATTGAACTATGTCTGTTTTTGTGCCAGTACCATACTATTTTGATTACTGTATCTTTGTAGTACAGTCTGAAGTCAGGGGGAATGACACCTCCAGCTTTTTTTTTTTCCCTCAATATTGCTTTGGCTATTTAGGATCTTTTATGGTTCCATGTGAATTTTAGAATTATTTGTTCTAGTTCTGTGAAAAATGTCATATGAGTATTTTGATAAGGATTGCATTAAATCTATAAATTGCTTTTGGTAGTATGGTTGTTTTAACAATATTAATTCTTACAATCTATGAACACAGAATATCTTTCCATTTATTTGTATCATCTTCAATTTCCTTCATCAATGCCTTACAGTTTTTAGATTATACATTTTTCACCTCTTTTGTTAAATTTATTCCTAGGTGTTTTATTCTTTTTGATGAAATTGTAAATAGGATTATTTTCTTGACTTCTCTTTCTGATAGCTTGTTGTTAGTGTATATAAATGCATATGAATCTTATATCCTGCAACTTTACTAATATCTGTATATTACTATATCTGTATATGAATCTTATATCCTGCAACTTTACTAAATTATTTATTAGTTCTTTTTTTTTTTTTCACGGTACATGGGCCTCTCATTGTTGTGGCCTCTCCTGTTGTGGAGCACAGGCTCTGGATGCACAGGCTCAGCGGCCATGGCTCACGGGCCCAGCCACTCCACGGCATGTGGGATTCTCCCAGACTGGGGCATGAACCCACGTCCCCTGCATCGGCAGGCAGACTCTCAACCACTGCACCACCAGGGAAGCCCTACTTATTAGTTCTAATAGATTTTTGGTGAAGTCTTTAGGGTTTCCTATATATTATTGTCAACTGTAGATAATGACAGTTTTATTTCTTCCTTTCCAATTTGGATACCATTTATCTTTTTTTCTTGTCTTATTGCCGTGGCTATGACCTCCAATACTATGTTAAGTAGAAATGGCATGAGTGGACATCCTTGTCTTATTCCTGATCTTAGAGGAAAAGCTTTCAGCTTTTCACCATTGAGTACAATATTAGCTGTGGGTTTGTCATAAATAAGATGTGTTCCCTCTATAACAACTTTGTTGAGAGTTTTTATCATGAACCGATGTTGGATTTTGTCAAGTGCTTTTTCTACATTTATTGAGAAGATCATGTGATTTTATCCTTTGTTTTGTTAATGTGGTTATCATGAAGTTTTTATATGTTGACCTATATCTACTTATTTTAAATGATACTCATTTAAATTCAAACACATTCTAAAAGATCTACATTTTTTTATACCCTCCCACCACATCTTGTGTTTTTGAACTCATACTTTACATCTTCATGTCTGTTCCTTAATGGTTTGTTGTAGTTATAGTTGATTTTACAATTTTTGTCTTTTAAACTTTGTACTAGCATATTTAAGTGTTTTATCCACTGCCTTAACTATATGTTTGCCTTTACCAGTGGAATTTTTCCCTTCCTATATTTTCTTATTTCTCATTATAGCCTTTTCTTTTTCACTTGAAGACCCTTTAACATTCCTTATAAGGTTGGTTTAGTGATGATGAACTCTTAGTTTTTGCTTGGCTGGGAAATGCTTCGTCTCTCCCTCAATTATGAATGATAACTTTGCTGGGTAGAATGTCCTAGGTTGTAGGTTTTTTTGTTTCAGTACTTTAAAAATATTATGCCACTCCCTTCTGTCCTGCTGTAAAATCGGCTGACATCCTTCTGGAAGTTTCCTTGTATATGACTCATTGTTTTCCTCTTTTTGCCTTTAAAATTCTCTCTTTATCCTTAACTTTTGCCATCTTAATTAGGTCTTGGTGTGGGTCTCTTTCGATTCATCTTGTTTGGGATTCTCTATCCATTCAACTTGTTTGGGATTCTCTATCCTTCTTGGACCTGTATATCTGTTTCCTTCTTCAAGTTAAGGAAGTTTTCAACCATAATTTTGTGAAACACTTTTTCTGCCCTTTTCTCTCTCTCTTCTTCTGGGACCCCTATAATACAAATGTTAGTATGCTTGATGTCATCCAGAGGTTTCTTAAACTATCCTGATTTAAAAAGTTTTTTCTTTTGCTGTTCTGACTGGGTAATTTCCACTATGCTATCTTCCAGGTCACTTACACATTCTTCTGTAACACCTAATATACTGTTAATTCCTTCTAGTGTATTTTTCATTTCAGCTATTTTAATCTTCAGCTCCAACTCGTTCTTTTTTATATTTTCTAGTTCTTTGTTGAAGTTCTCACTGTGTCTGTCTATTCTATTCCTGGGTTCAGTTAACATTTTTGTTAGTATTGTTTCAAACTTTTTATCAGGTAAATTACTTATCTCTGTTGCATTAGGTTTTTTTCTGGCGTTTCATCTTGTTCTTACATTTGGACCATATTCATTTATCTTCTTATTTTGTTTTACTTTCTCTGTTCCTCTCTATGAAATTAAGTGAAATAGTTGCCTATCCATGTTTTGAGGACGTGTTCTTTAGTGGGGACATCCTTATGCTGGCTGTGTGTGCCCAGTGGCTTTGGTGGCAGAGCTGAATCTGAAGTGAGCATCTTCTTCCCGTGTGTGCCAGGAGCCATTGCCCCTTTGGGAGGTAGGCCTGGAGTTGGAGGGGCTAGAACCAGAGCCAGGCTTCTCCTTAAGTTCAATGGCAGTTGCTGCTCTATTGAGGGAAGGCTGGGGTTAGGGGAGCTGAATCAGGAGCTCTGAGGGAATTGGGCTTCTCCCTGGGGTGATGGCAATCTCCACCTTTGTTGGGGGTGGGGCCAGGGCCTGAGAGGTTGAAGTGGCCACTGAGCTGGCTTTGCTCCTTTCCTGTTGCTTGTACAGGGCAGTGCAATGCAATTGCAATGGCAGGCTCTGTCTTAGAGATGGGGTCAGGGCCCAAGGGGTTGGAGCTGCAACTCTGAGATGGCTGTTTTTTCCCAGGTGTGCATGATTCTTGGGAGCACACATGATAATGGTGGTCTCCACCCAGGCTAGAGGCAGTGCTGGGCCTTAGCTGGCTCTGCCTTTCCCTGCTGCATGCAACAGTGGTGGTACTCTTTGCCTCAGTGGAAATCAATGTCAACACAGGAGAGGCTGGAGCAAGAGCCTAGTGTGGGCAGGGCATGTTGGGGCATCCTAGCAAGCTGGCCAGAGCACCAGCTGGTTTTTTCTCTGCTGTCTCTGTGCTGAGACTGGGAGCAAGAAAGTCTGTGTATGCACTCTTCAAGAGCCTTCTGATGAACCGATAAGCCCCACTGGTTTTAACCATCTTCTCTTCCTGGTGTCATACCCTAGGGCTGGGGTGCCTAATATGTGGCTTTAACCCCTCACTCCTTAAAGAGGATTCCCAAGCCTGTGATATCTCCCTCCTCTTCTGAGTCACCCACTAGTGGTATGAGCCTCTATTAGATTGATTCTTGCCCCCTCCTACCAAACTTCGTGTGGTTCTTTCTTTACAGCCTTGGTTGCAGAAGAGCAGTCTGCTAGTCTTCAGGTTGTTCTCAGCAAGAGTTGCTCTATATGTAGTTGTAGTTTTGATGTGTTTGTGGGAGGTCATGAGCTCAGAGTCTTCCCACTCTGCAATTTTGTTCCCAGTCCTTTCAAAACTTTATGTGTATTAACTCATTTGATCCTCATTAAAATCTTTTGTCAGATATTATCATTATCTTCATTTTTCAGACAAATAAAGTTACAGAGCAAGTAAGTGACCTGATCAAAGTTACTTCACAGATTTAATGCAAGGATTTAATAAGGCACTATAGGTAAAGTGCCCAGCATAGGGTCTGGCACACTTTTAAAAAGTTGTCAATATATGTTAGTTTCTTTTCTTCATCTTGCCCATCTAATTCATTTGTAAAGCTCAGAAGACTTGTTGAAGAGATCAAATAAAACAATTGAGGAGACAGAGTTTTGAAATTGAAAAAAATTTTGTATTTAAATTAATTAAAATTATTGTTACTATTACTCATTAATCAGCCATCAGACCTAAGACCTATGACTGGGAACTCTAGTTTTATAACAGCAGAATGAAGAATACAAAATACATTTTGAAAATAAGATTCAAATTTAAAAAGTCATGATTTCTACTTATAATGTTTGAGCCATTTTAAAAATAAAAATCACTTATTTAGTGCCCTCTGAATCACTTATTTAGTGCCTTTATTTTATTAAAATAAAAATCACTTATTTAGTGGAATCCATACTGTGGAATTTAAAACAGATAATTTTTTCTTGCCCTGGTAGCACTGGGGGCAAGAAAATCTGAAGGGAAAAACCTAACAAAAGTTCCGTAGGTTGACCGTGAATCAACATATGCAATCTTTCTTTTCAAAGTGTTTGTACTTGAAGTCTGAAGGAGACAGATCCAAGAGATGGGGAGATAAAGGTGTTTACATAAGGCTAATCTTAGCAGTGTTTTCAGCATATTTTTGTCTTATGAGCAAATTCATAATTACTTTGTGTTTCAGCTATTTTTAAGTCAATTCATCTGTATGTTGTAAAGTAACTTTGAACTAAATTCACATTTTATCTCTCTGTCTTTCCATGTGTATTTCATTTCCTTTAACCACTGGTTTTGAAATCCCTTTGCCTAAAGCTTTCACGTCTGTTTGGAGGAACTTCCTACACATACCCTCTAAATTGTCTTTTAGCCAGGGATATGTACACAGTGTCTTGAACATTGACTGGTAATTAATGCAAGTTAAAAGATTCATCTCAGAAGTATTCAGTTCTTTGCCACAATGCATCCACTGTCTTTCTCATGGTATAGGCCTTGTAAGCCTGTGCATCTTACTCTATGACTCTTTACTACTCCGTTTTTCTCCCCCTTTTTCCACAGAGGTGAGTTTAATGGCTCCAGGAAAGGACAGAGAGAAAGGCAATAAGAGAGCAGGAAATAGAAAGATAGGAGTGCGGAAATATGCACAGAGGGCCCTGCCTCCAGTTCTCAGGATGCTCCAAACCTTTGGTCTGTTACCAAGTTATCTGGGGAGCTATTGATAAATAAACAACAGCCAGAAAAATTACCTCTAAAAAAAAAACAAAATCTGACCAACATACAGATCAAGCAATTTGGGAGATTTTTGGAAACTCTTAAACCTTCAAAACTTTTGAGCTGTTCAGTGGCATCTGGGGATTGATAAATTATTAATAAGTATTAATTGATGATTGATAATTAGCTTTCATTGTTTATTTTTATTAAAACAACCTTTCTTTAGGAACAGAAATCATGGCTTATATTTCTTTCTTTGTAATTGGTGCCTGGCACATAGTAGGCTTTCAGTAAATGCTTGCTTGCTAAATGAATGAACGAACTTTCTTTTTCCATATCAAAAGATATTGAAAATTATCATAGAAAGAACTAAACCTAGTATCTAGAAAGCAAACTTTCTTTCCAAGTGCTATAAACATAGAAACCTTATACTATTTCCAAGATGCTGAAAGACTTGTGTAAATAGTCACATATTGACATTTCTTTTAATTATATCAAGACCAAGAATGAATCTTGGGTAACTTAAATAAATTTGAAAATAAAGAAACTTCTCAAAATCAAGGTGAAGAGAAAAGGGAAATGAAATAAGTGGAAAGCCCAAGAGAAAAAGCTCTTGTGTCTAGAGAAATAGTAGCCTTATTCTATACATCTTTCATATGAATTATTTGGCAAGTACATGTAAACCACCTTGTGATACTTTTTTTTTTTTTGCAGTACGCGGGCCTGTCGTTGTGGCCTCTCCCCTTGCGGAGCACAGGCTCCGGACGCGCAGGCTCAGCGGCCATGGCTCACGGGCCCAGCCGCTTCGCGGCATGTGGGATCCTCCCGGACCGGGGCACGAACCGGCGTCCCCTGCATCAGCAGGCGGACTCTCAACCACTGCGCTACCAGGGAAGCCCGATACTTTTTTATTTGGTGTCTTCTATTCCTATTTAACTTTTCATACATTTATTTTTCTCTTTCTGACTGTAGTGTAAGTTCATTAAAACAGACACTACTGTATGTTTATCACATACGTAGCACTTTTTTACATAGCATGTGTGTGTCTGTGTATGTTTCTGTGTGTGTGTATACAGAGATTCTCATATTTTTCTAATCATATTTTAGGAAAGGTGAACACCAAGAGGAAGAGCCAAGAACTAATTCTGCAAGTAAATTCTTCAGCTGGCATAATCACTTATACAAATCAATGGTATTTACTCGCATGTTCACACATATTTATAGTGCTTTGTGTCTTAACTAGTTGTACATAACTGGCCACATATGGAAACCTGTCCACTTGTAGATGGGCACATCTACCTACAAGTGATTGTCTGTGTCCAACTTTAGAGAGTTATTTAGTGACATTCAAAATCAACCATAGTATTAACATATTTTGAAAGACAGTTCCAATGCCTTTCTAAGGAGCTTATGAACTGGGTCTTTACAACTAACAACAGTATGTACTTATATTATTTTTTGCATTTGGACACCAGCTTTTGATTTTAAGAGCTGAGACTACTGAAATTAAAGTTTGCTGAGCACCTAGTGTTTACTCTGAAATTCATTATTATTGTGTCGCACATCAGCCAAGGTAATCATTGGTAATAATTTAGTTTCTAATATTTCTTAGCTATATAAATTGACCCCTTTTTGTCCATTTAATGTTGAGAGGATGGGAAGACATAGTCCGTCATAGAAAAAAAATCTTACTATAGAAGATCAAGTATATACCAAGAAACCAGAGAATGAATTTAAAACATTTTGCATTTCCCCTAAATCACCTGTAAGTTTGTATAAGTCCTCCTTGGATTGGCATGTGGGAGTATCTACTGTGTGTCACAATTTGCCCTCTCCTATTGCCCAGACTAGTAGGGTTCCATTTCTTTTTTCTCTGAACCTCAAGCCATCGCATCAATCCTTTGGTTTCATCTGGTTTCCCTCAGGAAACTACTCTGAGAATAGAGGATAAACGACAGCAGGCTTTCAGGATCCAGTCTCAAATTGAAACCTCTAAAAGATCATCTTTTTATTGCCAAACTGTCCTCTGAACACAACTTTGGGGGTTATTTTGCTTTAAATAATCTCTGCTTCTTTTTTTGTTCTGCAAAAACTCCCTCCTATTAACCTAGCTTGGTATTTGTTATACCTCAGAAAGTAGCTGATGGTGGAAGGAAACCAAATTTTTCTATAGAACATTAGATGATACCATCACGTTTTTCTGCCTCTTGTGCCTTTATCTTCCACCTTTTATTTCACTTTATTTGTATTAAGATTTTTCATCTCAATGTTACTTTTCCTGTGATAGCTCAAATTAGTAAATCATTGGTTGGACTTTGTAATTTACTCAGCGTATTACATCAACTCATGTTCTGAATGGAAAGCAAAAATGAGTAATTGCTGCAACAACTGTTTATAGAAAGGCTAAGAGCCTTAAAAGATAAAATAGTTACAATAATGTTATTGGTAATAATAACAGCCTTGAGGATAAACACCTCAAGCACCATTCTAAGTGCTTTATATACTATAACTCATTTAATTCTCACAACAACTGCAAGACGTGGACACTATTCTCATTTTACAGATGAAGACAATGAGGAAAAAGAGATCAAATAATTTGCCTAATAGCTAGCAAGAAGGAGAGTTGAGATTCAAACAGTCTATCTCTAGAGTCTAAGTTTATAGCTGTCACACTATTAAAAAAATATTGTGGGCATTGCGTCTATCACACATATTAGCATATAATCAATTGGTTTATAAAAGGCATGATTTAATAGAGCAAAGAATTACTGCATGCTGGAGAGAGAACTGGCTTGCTGATCCCATAGATCTAATCTCATCTCTCTTGCTTACTAATATAGAGTCTATAATTGGGAATGCCCTTGGAAACCTCCTTGGTTTCTGGCATAACTCAGTGAGGTAAAAGACCAGTCTGTTTTGCAAAGTTTTTAAGGTTTATTGATTTTATCATGGTCATTGGCATCAAGAAATCAGGCAGCATATGGACACTGGAAAGTGTATTTTCTGCTTCTGTTATGTCCTATAGTGACCCATTTCAAATACTTTTTAGCTCAATGTACTGGAAGCCATTTACCATCCCAAACTTTAATTATTAATGTATAAGTGTTTAAAATATATGCATTAAGGCTGATAAAGCAGTGTCTGATTAATGCGCTTTGCATAAATGCACTGACACAACCTTTTTAAAAAAATTAATTCAGCCTGCAAATGAACATCATCCATTTTGCTATCATATTTTATCAGTCTGTAAAGTGCATTCTCACTTCAGTTTTCAGCTCTGGATGCAGAACACTGTGAAAAATGACAGAATTTTAATGAGAAAGTGAACAACATGCCATCAACACCCTTTTGCCAGTAAAAATGGCACAACATCAAAGCTTTAAATCATGTTCTCTCCATACCTTTTGGACATCTGTGATTCTGTCTGAGTCCTCAAAATCTGCTACATCCATCACCAGGTGCAGCCTTTAAACATGGAGGCACTGTCTACTTCACTGGTTGGCATGGCAACAGTTGTCAAATCATCCCTTGATAATGCTCTTTAATTGATCGTATATATTATTCTGAGATATGTGATTACAAAATGATGTACTGAGGCTCTTAAGTGTGCAGAGCAGCCTAGCTGCATTTAAAGATGCATTGATCCCCTGCCTTTACCCAGAAAACTGACCCTCAGAGTGCTGGAACACTCAGGAAGAAGCATAAATATTAAGTGTTAAGGAAAAGTGGTAAAGCAATGGCACAGTTCATTGCTAATCCAAGTGCATGTTAACTTACTAAACACCAACAGGCTGCATGCTGCATGCAGATATAAAGATATTTCTTAAAATTATATGTAGAAATCAGTTTATTCAAAGATAGCATTATTATCGGAATAGAATTTTTTTATTGCATTGGTGGAGAAGTTATAGGCTATTTGGAGACACATGGCATAATCTCTCTTCATTAGCATGCCTTGGGTTTTTCTTCTCATGACTCTTTATATACAATTAGTACAGAATGTGTTGCCAATGTATTGGCTCTCCCGTTGTCTCCATCTCTCAGCTGAATGGCATTCTGTGATTTCTGGCATCTCTATTCAATTGTGAGCAACATGGAAGTGATTAACTTGGAAACTATGCCTAAAGCATCCTGTTGTTTTCATTTCAAGTCTTTTTGTTTCCCTCTATAAAATATCCCTTCTAGCATTCCCTCTGCTCTCAAACTTAAGTCCAATGCAATCTACATGAAAGTATAAGTGTGGTTCCCAGTCTAGCAGCATCAGCATCACCTGGGAACTCATTAGAAATGCAGACTCACAAGAAGCCTTGGGAGAAACAAAAATCTATGTTTTAATAAGCTCTTAAGGATTCCTATGCAGTTCACATTTGAGAACCATGGGAATAGGCTAGTCTTAGTTGCACATTAGAATTACCTGGAGAACTTTAAAAACTACCAAAACATGAGCTGCATCTCCCAGAGATTTAATTGCTTTGAGATGCACCTGGTACTTTACCATGTGATTCTAATGAGCTGAGAAGACTGAGGCACCCTGGTATAGGACAACATTGAATGTAAGATACTGAAGTGTTTAGGAGATGGTTACTAACAGACATTCTTATAGCATTCTTTTTGTTTTTATTTTTTAGATCCTATTTCACATTTGTTCATTTAGTTGTACTTTCAGCATTCATTTAGTGCACATTATATGCCATGTGCTGTACTCAGCTTTGGAGATATAATGAAAAACACAGTCTTTAAGTTGGGGGGAGGGGCAGACAATAAAATAGTGAACAGAAGAAAGCAAATGCATATGCAATTATAAATGATGATAAATGCTCTAAAGGAAACAAATCAAATACTGTGATGAAGAATCCAGTGGACCTACTTTATTTAGGGAAAGTCTAAAAGGGTGATATTTAAGCTGAAAACTAAAGAATGATTGTAAAAACTTCTATGATTAGGTGGACTCTGGTTGTGGGGTGCAGTTGTGTGTTTGGGGATAGGTAGGGGGGTGTTCTAAGAAGAGGAAAGAGCATGTATACAACCTGTACTGAAGGAAAGCACTTGATGTGTTCAAGGGATTGAAAGAAGGCCACAATAGCTGACACTGAAGGGCTGGAAAGAAAGACCCAGATGAGTTCAGAGAGGAAGGTATGAGGTCTGGTTCTGATATGAGACGAAATAAAGACCATGTAGGTGCCACAGTGTGGTCTGAAGAAGAGGAAGCAGTACAAATAGGTGTCCTCAGGTGATTTCAAGTCAGTAAAGTCAAGGAATCTTTTAAACTAACCACTTTTCAGCAGGTTTCTAACTGCTTAAACAGATTGCTGCCACTTCAGTTCAATGTTTTGACTCCTACTCTTTTGGAAACCTTGGCCTTCTTGGCTGGAGCAGCTTTGGATGGTATGTTGCCTGAGTTGACGTAATCTAGTACTGACTTTTAGATCTAGAGTCATAATGAAAATCTTAAGATATAGGTAAATTTTCCTGGAGTGACTTAGGATTTTAGCTTCATCTTTAATTACTAGCAGCAGTAGAAATGGAATTTTTCTTTACTGTCTATATAGTGGATATAACTGTATATCTAAATAAGTTGAATATGTAAGGAGGAAACAGAGATTTCCCCTTCTGAACATGTTTGGATTTGTTTTGTCAAATTTCTTTGTGCCTCTTGTGTTCTTCTTTACATTCATGTGCTACATGTTTAGTGCCTTTTACAGTCTTTCTGGAATCTAATTTTCTAAAGTATATATATATAATATATATATACTGGTTTATTATTGCCACAAGTTATTTCTATCTTTGAATTTTAGTGTCTTATGAGCATCAAAACTTCCTTTGGAACCAGTCCCAGTAGAGATGAGAGAGTTACAGCCAAATTACCTATCAAATGTATGACAAACAACCAGGTAATTAAGTATCCTTTTGCCATACAAGAGGTACAAAAGTTTGAAATAATTAAATCAGGTTATATCAAGCCTAAGGTTTATACTAACTTTGTAAATAAGGACAGCATGACAGAAACAATGCAATTTTGAAGGAGACCTTACAAATACTACCTATTAAAATTGTTAAAAAGGAATAATACTATGATGATTAGCAGGAATAGGGTTTTTTTTTTTTGAACTTGACAGATGATTTTCTTTTTCTTTTCTTTTTTTTCACAACTCACACACACACACAGTGTATTTTATTTTTACAAGAGATAAACTGACACCAAACATTGTAAATGGATGACCACAACAAAAACAACGATTGCAATTACCAAACACGAAACACACTCATACTATGTCATAATATTGACATTCAGTCCCGTAGTCCTCCACTGTAACAGCTCCTTTACTTTGCAATGAAAATTGATTTGTATATTTTTTGACTCTGAGTCCTTGTGGGATTTTTTTTTATTCAAACAGAAAGTCACAAAAATTATAATCATCCTCATCAGTTCACTCAGTCCCATATAATTAATTTCTTTTTTCATCTTGATCTTTTGTTAGCAGTTTTATGAATTCATCAGTTTTCCATTAGAGTTCTGAAAATACTTATCCATTCAGTTCAGCAGTATAGTCAGTTACCAGAAACCTGTACTTGTCAGAGTCTTTTCCATGAATTCCTTGAAGATGAAACCCTTTTACAGGAACATTTTTGTAAAAGCATCAGAGTACACCCAGAACTGTCTGTAAATGACAGAAGACTTAAAAATGACCACGGGTAAAGATTTGATGAAAGTTCATAATAATGCAATTGACAAGGAAATTTAGTTATTTCTGAGATATACATTTTAAAGTAATAACTAGAATTATGACTTATAACATTTACCAGAACATATAAGATTTTTAGGAATTTCATGTAATGTCTGAAACATTTATATTAACATTTCCATACAAATAATCCAAAGAAAGTTTAGTATTAGTTGTTTTTTGTTTGTTTGTTTTTTATACTGCAGGTTCTTATTAGCCATCAATTTTATACACATCAGTGTATAAATGTTTCTTAAAAAATTATTTTTCACCATAAAGCTAAGGATACACATAGATAGAAACAATAAGTCTAGTGAGCAAATTGGAATGTAGACTGGAAGCTTTACTGCTTTCTCCAGGTGAAGTCATTGGTAGGTTAATTATCTGTGCTCTAGCAAACACCTTGTCCTTCAGTGCTTGTTTGAGATCCAGAACAAGAGCAGGTCAATCAGCACATGAGTAGAGTTTAAGAGGATTGCGTTTTTCATTCTTTAGAGGTCATCAGAGGCCAAGGAGAGGTGCGTAACTCAACCATGGCAAAAGACATTGAGCCAATCAAGAGAAATGAAACGGTGAGTGGCTAAAAGAACTCTTTTTTAGATCTTCTTGTCCCACTTGGTTTAAAACTAGCATAAGATACTACATTATGATGGTGACTCTAACTGTTCTCAACTTGTTATAAAAAGCTCTAGACCTAGTAGCCCACATGATTTTCCCTGGGGGCAATATCACTTCTCTTTGAAAAACAACTTTGAAAACATTTAAATATATATGCAGTGAAAAATAGCATTTTCTCCCTAAAATTACATTTATTGACAAGCAGATCATGAAAAAAAAGAAAGAACTTCACTTTGTGTAGACATCTGGAATGGAGTGCAGGAATTATCTTTTATATTCCACAAAATAATATACCAAATTATCTGTATTCACTCTCCATTTTCAGACTGTACTCAACAGGCACATTGTGCGGGAAACATCAGCAGTTAGAGAGAAATTGTGGAGAAAGCAAGTCTGGAGTTCACAAATGTGCAGACACAGCATGGTATGTGATTGGTCATGGCACAATGCATACTGGGGACATCTTTGTGTTGATGTTTCCACTGGGATAATTAAGAGTGGCATTGTGAGCCCAGAGGGAGACATGAACTTCTAAAAGAAGGAAGTTCTCAGAAAGAGGAATGAGGATATCATTTAATGAACATTTTCTGAATGTTTACTCTGTGTCAAACACTGAGGCTATAAGAAGTTTCTTGTATATTGGGGGGGATATAGACAGTAAAGATGTAATTATGAAATATGTGATAGCAATAATAAAAATGTTAATATTTATTGATCATTTATTTACTAGCATGTTAAATGCATTTCTATCTTATTTAATTTAAACTTCATAAAAACCTAGGACATTTTTTGTAAAGTTTACTATTTCTATTACTATAACTATTAAAATTACTATTGTTGCCCCATTTTGCAGATGAAGAAACTGAGGCCCAAGCAGTCTATATATGTCCCTCAGTTTAATCATCTGGTAAGTGGAAGAGCGGAGATGCAAACTCAGCTTTGTGTGGCTACAGAGACTGTGATTTAAGCTCTCTGTTACACTGTCTGGGGGAGAGGAGGGCAGGTAAGGAACACAGAGATGGGGCCCAGGTCTGGCCTTGCTGAGGAAAAGGGGAAATTCTTCCATGAGAAAATGACTAGCTAGGGACTGCCTATTCTTTTCTCTCCCACTGGGATAAATCTCATATTTCCACCGAGGGAAGTCTAGATGAAAATTGTTGCTGGGCTTCCTGTGAGAGGCTGCATAGCCTTGTGGTAAAGAGCATTGACATGGAGCTTGCTGGGGTGAAACCTTCGCTCACAGCTTTGGAGCTATGCAACCTTAGGCAAGATTATGTAAAATGGAGATAAAGATTTCTACCTCATAGGCTTATTATGGGAACTGAATTAAATGAGCTTATCTCTGTAAAACATTTACACTTAGCACACACTACACAAGTAGTAAATAAATAAATTTGAAAAAGTTATAATACCAAAAATATCAGCAGAAATTCTTCTTTGGGAGAGTTAATCACAAATGGCTTTGCTTAAGAATGCCTCTTAGGGGCTTCCCTGGGGCTTCCCTGGTGGCGCAGTGGTTGAAAGTCCGCCTGCCGATACAGGGGATACGGGTTCGTGCCCCGGTCCGGGAAGATCCCACATACCGCGGAGCGGCTGGGCCCGTGAGACATGGCCGCTGAGCCTGCGCATCCGGAGCCTGTGCTCCGCAACGGGAGAGGCCACGGAATATTGAGGTTCTTGGTGGCGACAAGGGAGGAGGGCCTTGGGATGAGAAGGGCTGGGGTGTCTGTCTTGGGTTTTATAAAAAAGAGCTTGATTTTGGTGTTCAAACATTCCTGGATTCAAATCCTGCCTCTGTCTTTTAGATCTTGAACATACAATTTAATAACTTTATTCTCAATTCTTATTGGAGAAATGAGAAAAATAACTCCTATACTTAAATGAATTATTTTTTATGACAAAACTTGTCAGACTAGGGACTAAAATGGTGGCTGTTAAAAATATTACCACTTATTAGTGCAGTAAGTTAGGAAAACCCAATTTATCTCTGAGTTTCAATTTTCTGCTATATATATCAAGACATGGAAATTATAGTATTTATATACATAGTATTAAGGTAGCTAAGAGAGTTATTTCAATTCAGGAAAGACAAAGAAATGAGTAGGACAGAAATTATTTGATTCTTTATCAGGTATAGTACTTGACTTATATTTAGGGGTCATGTGTATTGATGAGAGACAAATTTAAATGACTCTGACAGTTTCTCCCTCCTTCTGGTGGCTTAGCAGACAGCTGGCTCAGCTGGACTGACCCAGGTAGTCAGTATTACTGCCGGTTAAGGATCTTCCTAGGGCCCTCATGTATAGACTTTGCCCTTAAGTATGTGAAACCAACAGCATTGTTCCTGGGCCTAAAGATCTATCAAAATATTTTTTGGTACTCAGGGAAACTAGGTGTTCCCTAGCCCCTCTTAGGCTTAACCCATAATTATGTACTGAGATGTGTGGCAGGGCTCATGCTCTCTTGGCCTGCTCACTGTCACATGTGTAGTCCACTGGCCTGTGTAGGCCCCTCTCTCCTGGAATCTTGGCCATAGTGTGTTATGACCGCCTATGCCTGGCCTATGCTGTGAATAATGTCAGTGCAATGCATATGTTCTTTTGCTTTTCTCTTTCTAAGTTTTGTCCCCAGTAAACCCTATATTATGCTTGTATTACGTGGCACTATTGATGTGTATCCATGATCTGCTTGCATAATATGTACCAAAAATGTCTGTCTTTAAATTATACTTTGAGCTGCAAAATCTTCTCACAATAGGTGGCATAAGGGCCTGAGATCAACCTCTGGTGAATAGTTGCACTGAAAAAAATTGTGGGCAGAATGCCTCACACTTCATTATTTCAGTTATCTCTCTCTCTCCCTCTACCCACTCTCTCCCTCTTTTCTTGTTGCCGGGTGATAGCATGTGATTCATAATTCATGAAAGTTAACTGCACATATGATTCTACTGTCCAATTTATTTTATGAGGGGTTTTGATGATGTCACGGGAAGGACCCATCCCATACTTGGGAATCAGTTGACTAGAGGTGAGTAGTGTCTTCTCCCTGGAGGCTAGGAGGATGGCAGTGGTGGTGGTGGCCACAGATGGAAGACAGCTTTAGACAGTGTAGTGACAGGTTTATAAGTCTCCAAGCCAAAGACAACTTTCAGAGGAGGCCTGCACTGGGCAGGAATGGGCCTGTACTGGTACCCCTGCTGTGCTCAGACACTGACTGGGGCCAGCGTAGGGGAAGAATGGTCTTGGCACAAATGTAGAGGTGAATCCAGAGGGACAGCAGCTGGATCTGCCAGGCAGCCATGCTCCAGGCAGCAGGAGATCTAAGCAGTGTCTTTCCATGACTGCTGCAGCCATAAGACCGTATAAGATCTAGTCTCTGGCTACTTCTTTGCCGTATCACCAACCACAGTCCTGCTAGCTTATCTGCTCCTGTCCTGCAGACCTCCTTGCCACTTCCTGAACACAATGAATATTCTCCTGCCTCATGGCCATTGCAATAATTATTTCATCTACCTGGAAAATTTTCACCATATATTTATCTGTATGGTTTGCTCCCTCAATTTGGTTTTCCTTCAAGAGTTCCATGTCAGAGTTGCCACTCTGACCACTCTATCCAAAATAACACATTCCCTGCTCCAACATACTCCATTGTACTCTCCTTTTTTTTTTTTTCTGCATTGTGTTTATTTTCTGTTTATTTCCATAAGAAGGTAAGCTTTATGAGAACAGACCTCACTTTTGTTCTCTAATAAATGACATGAATCTAGGATAAGTGTCTATCACATATTAAGTGCTCAGTAAATATTTTTGGAATGAATAAATATTTACTTGCATTTCATTCATTCCACACAATCTCACTTATTGTAAACAGTACCCTTATATGCCAGGAGGGAGATCTATTACTTTAAGACATATGTCAGTAAGAATTACTTCTATAATCTGCTGAAGAATCTCTACCGGGGAGATGATAAATGTTCTTACTGATTTTAAATTTCATGACACAAATCAGTGGGGGTGGGGGGGAAGAACTTCCTTATTTTTAATTGACTTCATTTATTTACAAAGTCTTGGACTCAAATGAGCTTTTCTACAATAGAGCAAACTCCAATCTCTAAATCAATATGACATCTTTTGCTTAGGTTTTATCACCATTGTGTTATGTTTTACTCATAATTGTGTAGTTAGTCTCTAGATATTCTAACCCCTCCTACCATCATCCCTACTTCTCAGCACTCCATCTTTCATTCCTTTCATAGCAAAATTCATTTTACATTTTGCTTACATTTTTGTGCTCTGGTGGCCCCACTGGATTGCTAGTCTCCACAGGGTTCAAGGACTCCACTAATCGGTATCCTCTACTATTTTAATGACCACATGGAATGCAATCCATTTTTGACTCACCACTGGATACCTCTTTCACACACTCAGTCTGTTGCTGTTTACATTATTCCTTGTTCATATTCCTCATTCATTTTCCATTTATGTGAATATGGCTGTGTGCAGGTCAATTTTACTTCAGTTTTACAGTAGGATTTCTTGAGATCCAATTAAGCATTTTTCTCATGCTCAAATACACAGTGTCTACTACAGGATTCCCTTTGTGCTCTAATTTTATAATGAAACTGAAAGGAAATCAATCAAGTTCCTTTGACATGGGTTGCTTGTTATAAACTCATGCTGTTTATTGCTTATTTTATGTTCCTCTGCATTTTACAGAAATACTTTTCAGTATGTTTCCACTATTTCAGTAGATTATTACTAAACCTTGATCACAGTTTGTTTTTCAAGAAGTTAATACTATTTTTGCATTTCTTGGTTCTATCTCAGTTCTTACTGATTTATAAATGACATTTAATAAGAAATGATTAAGCCGTTCATCTGACAAATGTATGTGTACCTACACTAATGGTTACTTATAATATATGAAGTTTTCCAAATAAATTTATTCATAAAAATATAATATCACAGAAACACTCCCCTAGAAGACAATGCTCTGTTTTATGAAGTGCAAGCAAGAGAATAGCTATGAATTTACTAGCTTCATCATGAAGAAAAGACATAGAGAGATGGTCAATGTATTAGTTTCCTAGGCTACCATAACAAAGTACCACAAATTAGGTGTCTTAAAAAACCATAAATTTATTCTTTCATAGTTTTGGATGCCCGAAGCTCAAAATCAAGGTGTTCACAGGCTAGCCTCCCTCTGAAGGGTCTACGAAAGAATCCTTTCTTGCCTCATCCTAGTTTGTGGTGGTTACTGACAATCCTTGTCTTATAGCTGCCTCACTCTATTCTCTGTCTGTATTGTTCTGTGACCTTCCCTGTGTCTCCTCTGGGTCTCTCTATTCAAATATCCCTCTCCCTTCTCTTATAAATAAATCAGTCATTGGATTTCAGCCCTACCTTAATCCAGTATGACCTCATCTGAACCTGATTACATCTGCAAAGACCTTATGATAGTAATAATAAAGTCATATTCACAGGTACTAGGGGTTAGGACATAAACATATCTTTTTGGAGAACACAATTCCATTCATGACATCCAAATTCCCAAACCTCTGAATCTTTGGCCAGTTAATGTGCTGAAAATACACCAGAAAGGTTGTCTTAGTCCATTTGGCCTGCTATAATAGAATACCACAGACTGGGTGGCTCAAACAACAAACATCTCTTTCTCACAGTTCTGGAGGCTGGGAAGACGAATATCAAGGCACTGGAAGATTCAGTGTCTGCTGAGAGCCCACTTCCTGATTCTTAGATGGCCGTCATCACTCTGTGTCCTCACATAGCAAAAAGAGGACTAGAAAGTTCTCTGGTGTCTCTTTTATAATGGCACTCATCCCATTCATGAGGGGTTCATACACTGGGGTTTAGAATTTCAACATATGAATTTTGGAAGAAACATTCCATAATAATTATAATCTGGGCAGTGGGATTCAATATCTGATTGCTCTCCCATTCTGGTGACCTGGTTGGGGGCTTGAGTGATCCTTTGGCTTAGATTAGAGGCAGACTCAGTGTCTTGCCCATTATACATTTTTCTTTTTTTGGGCATTGAGTCCCATTCTGGTTCTAAAAGAGACTGAGAGACAAAATCAAAAGGGGCAACATATACATAAATGGCAATGATGGGGGGGAGAGAGAGACAGACAGAGACAGAGAGAGAGAGGGAATGAATTCCTCAAAAGGGAACTATGTACTGCATCAAGATCTTTTAACCTCTTTGCTACTCTGTGGAAAGTACCACTATCATCATGGCTAATTATGGGTTGAATTCCTTTCAGAGCAATTAGAGGGAAGAATTGAACTCTTTGTGAAAGTTTAAATGCCTCAAATAATTCTGAGAGACAATAATTCTGTCTTACTTATTTTGTAACTTAAGAGATTGCTTAAACCAATGATGTGCTGGTAAGCTGTCTCTATTTTTAAAAAGTCCTGATTTGTAGCATTTGTCAGTTTACATGGTGTAAATACTTCCACCATGGTCAATTTCATGATACCAATGGTTTAACAACTGGCTCTCAAAACTCCTGAAAATTTTATAATTGGATCTTGTGAGCCAGTATATAACATAAATATGGTCTCATTATGGTTTAAGACATGAAAAATATGTAAAAGGAATCAAGGAATGTCAAAATTTAGCTTTTTTTTGTTTTAAATTTAAAGATGCAAATTAAGTCAACAAAAGGCAGCCCAAGTAATCAATTACTTCAAAAATTGTAATCCTTCATGTCAGTGAGTTTACACTGTCATGGGGATACTTACAGGTAGATGTTTAAATCAGTGTAAATTTCATAGAAAACAACTTGCTGACCCTATTCAAACCAGTACTGCCTCCATCACTCTATTCTCTTGTTCTGCATTATTTTTCCTTTTAGCACTTATCACTATATAATATTATATTATCTATTAATTTATTTTCTGTTTTTTCCTACTATATAAGCTCCATGGGGAAGGGCTCATGTTTATCTCATTCACTGTGGAATGGCCATACTGAGAACAGTGCCTATCATTTAGTAGGTACTCAATAAATATGTGTTGAAGTAATAAATGGATGAATAAATGAATGTGTGAATGAAACAAAAATCTATTCTTATTTATACATCTTGCTATAATTTATTCTTCTTAAGGCCTGCTTAATATTTTGTCATAGGTATGTACCACAATTTATTTAATCAATCTTCTATTACGTGTATCTTCCTGTATTGAATATCCTTATGTGTACATCTTTGTACACCTGCATATCTGTAGGTTAAATATCTAGAACTAGAATTGCTGGGTTAAAGAATATATACTTAAATTTTTGGTATATATATCACCAAGTTGCCCCCAAAAGTAGTTATACAGATTTGTATTCTTTTACTGACTTAAAAAATCCTATTTCTGTGTTTTTAAAATGACTTGTTAACAAATAGGCCTAGATGGATATTCCAAATTCATGATGAAATACACATAGTTCAAATGAAAAGCCAGCCTCAGGCTTGATGAACACTAGAAGAATTTCCATTTATATTAAGAACAAGGCAAAGATGCTCACTGAAGACAAAAGAGTTGGATGGAGCAGGACTTTGGAGATGGTTGATGAGGCATGGGATGATGGGTTGAGTGATCAGGGTCAACAGGGCATTCCACATACAGATGTGCAGGCATGGAGTGCACAAGGGGGCACAACAGAGTGCTATTCACATGATAGACAGTACAGATTTGTGTATTTGATATGATAATTTTCTGGAGATAGCAGGAAACCGTCTTGTTGCAACAAAATCAGGATATTATGACAATTTTCTGACAGATGAAAGGAAAATGTTTTGAGGAAGAGTACTTATTCTAATTTGCTCAAAGGTACAAAATGGGCTAGTGGTGGCTCTGAAAGACAGCATCGAATGATGGCCCAGCTCAGCCCATCCACTATGTCAGGAGCTGAATGGAGCCAAAGAAGCTACAGATTATCCATTGCCATTAGAGTGAGTTCTGTATGTGGTCTGGGCTGATGAGACACAAGATCAGTTTTCTCATTGCAATCTAGTGAGGACCAGCCACTGACAACTGCCTGTCAATTGATAGGTGAAGATCATCTGGCAGAAGTGAGACTTGTCCAGACTCTGAGATTTGTTGAAATCTATCACTTTACCTGCCCAGAGCATACTGAAGCATCTTTAAACAGAAAAACAGAAATTGGGATCCTTGACACCACAGACGTAGGAAGGAACTCTCCCAGCACCTGTTATCAGCTGAGATAAAATGGACATACGTTTGTATACATGTGATATAATATTGTTTGATAAATTCAAGCGATTTGTAAATTCATTGTATCTTTATTACGTGTGGCTCTGGATAAGTGTGTGGAAATGTATGTCAGGTATAGAATTCTCTGGAACAAATTCAGGGTCTTCAAAAGAAAAAGACTTTGCTTAGAAATAGAAGAAACAAAATAACTATATGTAATAACTAGACAATAAAAGGAAACTTGGGTCAGATTGGAACCAAGATGAACATAATTACTGGAGTACACAAATTCTTATTTTTTAGATCAAAGTAGGCCTTAATGTCCACATCCCCAAGTCCCCTGGCTTGTCAGCTTTCTGTATAACCAAATGCCTGATTGATGCTATACCAGTGTGAGGAGAAGGCTCCTCTTGTCACCATTGGAACGGAGAAGTACTTTTGAAGCTCTAAACATCCAAATAATTGGAGCCAATCCCACAGGAAAAACTTACTCAGCTTTTGGCTATATCCAGAGCAGACTGGTTCCCTTATTAATATGTGCTTTGGAATGCATTTCCCTGCCTAAATATGTTATAAGTGATACTAGCACTGTCTACAAGAACCTCTAAAACTACACTGTAGTTGTATCCCTTATTTGTTATTATAAATTAATGTGCTCAACTAACATTAAAGAATGGTGCTGTAAGTGATATTTAGGAAAATATGCAAGAGGATTGTAAAATGATTTAAAGGCATGATCTTGGGCTAAAACTGAAAATAACAGAAGTTATTATGACAAGAGAATATGGGTCAAGTGCTGAAAAAGATCTTAGATTTTTTTACTCATCTGTTCAACAGGGACTTATTAAGTACCTCATATGTGAAGCATTTTGTGAGCTATTGTAAAAGTTAGAAAAAAAATGGGAGGTGTGGCCCAAAGTTCACTTGAAACATGTAGATCAATAGGAAAGATGAGGCATGCTTACATGGAAATAACAGGAGAATGAGGAGTTAAATAACAAAGCACCAACGTATTGCCTGGGCCACAGTGAGTAGTATAGTCTACAAGTGGTACAGAAGAAACAGATATGAATTGAAGTGTAGAGAAGATTTCTTGGAAGAAATAGAATTTGAGCTATATTTTATTTAATTTATTTTTTTGTGTTCAGATATTTTTTAAACATCTTTATTGGAGTATAATTGTTTTACAATGTTGTGTTAGTTTCTGCTGTATAACAAAGTGAATCAGCTATATTTATACATATATCCACATATCCCCTCCCTCTTTGAGCTATATTTTAGACTAGGTAGGATTTTTCAATTCATTAAACATTGTGAGCAGTGACTTGTAAACTGAAATAAGCATGGACTCCATTTCTATAAAAAGCTGAGAACTCAAATGGAGCAGAGGATTTGTGTATTGTAAAGTTTGGATAGCTTGGAGGGAGAGGATGGAGGGAGCATTAGAGGTGCCAGACTATGGAATGCCTTAAAATCTGGGCAAAGGCATTGATCTTAACTGCAGACAATGAGAAATTTTTGTCATTTGTTGTATTAGTCAGGGTTATCTAGAGAAACAGAACCTATCTATATCTATATCTAATCTATATCCATAATATTACATATATAAATAAAACATAATGAGATTTATTATAAGGAATTGGCTTATGTGATTATGGGGGCTGAGGAGTCCCATAATCTGTTGTCTGAAAGCTGGAGACCCAGGAAAGTTGGTGGTGTAAATTCTAGTCCAAGTTCAAAGGCCTGAGAACCGAAAGTGCTAATGGTGTAAGTTTTAGTCCGAGGTCAAGAGCAGACCAATGGCTCAGCTCAAAGTCAGGTAGAGAGAGCCAATTTAACCTTCCTCCACCTTTTTGTTCTATTCAGATCCTCAACAGATCGGATGTTGCCCACTACACTGGGGAAGATATCTGCCTTATTCAGTTTACTGATTCAAATGCTAATCTCTTCCAGAAACATTCTCACAGACACACTCAGAAAGTATTTTTAACCAGATATCTGGACAGCCTGTGGCCCAGTCAGGTCAACACATAAAACTAATCATCGCAATTGTTGAATAGGGAACAATATAACATATTTTTTTAAAAAAAACTTCCCTTTAGAAATATTGAGTTGTAGTAGTAGGTTAAGTGGTTAGAGGCAAGACAGATGAGAAGCAATGTTAACACACTGTTAACATGCTCTTGTAGGGCTATAGAAGTTAAGTAATAAAAGTCAAGGATGTATTTTATAGGAAGGATCTCAAAGTATTTGGTGATTGACTTGGTGGTAAAGAAGTGAGTCAAAAGTTTTATGCCCTGGATGTAGCATTAGCAAAAATGAGAATTTTGAGGGAAGACTACACTTTTGAGGAATTTCATATATTCAAGCTCAGATATAGACAACATGAGGCACAATATACAACTTGGGTATGAGGCCATGATTAAGTGTTATGCTATGGTGTGAATAAGAGGCAAAGGACTTTTGGCCTCCCAGACAATCAAGAGTATTATAAAGTCTGGTCAGTGCATAGAGACTTTTTTTATGTATATAGTAGTCAAATAGCAAAATTTTAATAAACTTTAGAGCTCAGAGCTCATAATGGGACTGAAGAGAGGGGATTCTAGAGTAGAGTACTGAAGAAGTAGAGAAACAGAGGACATTTACAAAGTCAAAGGAAGACAAGAACCGAAGGCAAACCCTGTGAACAGTGGTGCTGGCAGTAAGTGAGGGAACATTAGATAAGTGCTTGGTTGTAGAGCAACCCAGAGAAGCAGGAAGAAGAACAAATAGAACTTAGTTGGAAGAGGTGGCTGCCCATATTTTCTCAAGGTAATCAAGTTGCTATCCACTTTTTAATAAAAATACAGTGAGTAGCCTGACTTTAAATGTTTACAATTTTTAGCTATTAGTACTAGTAAGTTATTAAAAAAAATAATGGCTCCCTTCTTTTCTCCTCATATGATATAGATGTAGTTTATATTCTGATTCCTTCCCTAAACTGGGTTTCTTGAGGACTAAAGAACCTGTTTTTTCTGATCCTTGGATATGAAAAAGTAATAAGTATCTGGTTATCAATCATATTTATGAAATAAATATGAACAGATAAATGTATGAATGGCAGAAGGGAGGAAGGAAAATAATACAGATTTAAATATTCTATGCAAGAATACTCTATCCTAGAAACTATTCAGCAAGATGATGTACAGTCTTCCCTCAGTATCTGTGAGGGGTTGTTTCCAGGACCCACTGGGGATAACAAAATTTGTGGATGCTCAAATCCCACATTCAGCCAGCTGAGTCCCTTGTTCCTATCTGAGCTTCCAAATCCACCATGGATCAGGTAGTACTGTATTTATTGAAAAAAACTGTGCATATAAGTGGACACGTGGTTCAAACTCATGTTGTTCAAGGATCAACTGTAATCTAACTACAAATCGGAGAGGGCATAAAAGTGCTTTTATTCAGCAAAACTAGATTTGAATCAGGAAATTTCTACATGTATGCCCTCAAGAACTTTATATTATAAAATGAGTTGAAACTCCAGCATAAAAACTTTTAATTAATTAATTATTTTTCTTATTAGTCATCCATTTTATACATATCAGTGTATACATGTCAATCCCAATTGCCCAATTCATCACACCACAACCCCCACCACCCGCTGCTTTCCCTCTTGGTGTCCTTACGTTTGTTCTCTACTTCTGTGCCTCAATTTCTACTCTGCAAACCAGTTCATCTGTACCATTTTCTAGGTTCCACATATATGCGTTAATATACAATACTTGTTTTACTCTTTCTGACTTACTTCACTCTGTATGACAGTCTTTAGATGCATTCACGTCTCTACAAATGACCCAAGTTCATTCCTTTTTATGGCTGGTAATATTCCATTATATATATGTACTACATCTTCTTTATCCATTCGTCTGTTGATGGGCATTTAGTTTGCTTCCATGACCTGGCTATTGTAAATAGTGCTGCAATGAACACTGGGGTGCATGTGTCGTTTTTTTTTTTTTTGCAGAACGCGGGCCTCTCACTGTTGTGGCCTCTCCCCTTGTGGAGCACAGGCTCTGGACGCGCAGGCTCAGCGGCCATGGCTCATGGGCCCAGCCACTCCACGGCGTGTGGAATCTTCCCGGACCGGGGCACGAACCTGCGTCCCCTGCATTGGCAGGCGGACTCTCAACCACTGCACCACCAGGGAAGCCCTGAATGTGTCTTTCTGATTTATGGTTTTCTCTGGGTATATGCCCAGTAGTGGGATTCCTGGGTCATATGGTAATTCTATTTTTAGTTCTTTAAGAAACCTCCATACTGGTCTTCATAGTGGCTGTATCAATTTACATTCCCACCAACAGTGCAAGAGGGTTCCCTTTTCTCCACACCCTCTCCAGGATTGGTTGTGTGTAGATTTTCTGATGATGCCCATTCTAACTGGTGTGAGGTGATACCTCATTGTAGTTTTGATTTCCAGTTCTCTAATAATTAGTGATTTTGAGCAGCTTTTCATGTACTTCTTGGCCATCTGTATGTCTTCTATGGAGAAATGTCTATTTAGGTCTTCTGCCCATTTTTTGATTGGGTAGTGTGTTTTTCTAATATTGAGCTGCATGAGCTATTTATATATTTTGGAGATTACTCCTTTGTCCGCTGATTCGTTGGCAAATATTTTCTCCCACTCTGAGGATTGCCTTTTCATTTTCTTTGTGGTTTCCTTTGCTTTGCAAAAGCTTTTAAGTTGCACTAGGTCCCATTTGTTTATTTTTGTTTTCATTTCCATTACTCTAGGAGGTGGATCAAAAAAGATCTTGCTGTGATTTATGTCAAGGAGTGTTCCTACTATGTTTTCCTCTAAGAGTTTTGTTGTGCCTGGACTTACATTTATGTCTCTAATCTATTTTGAGTTTATTTTTGTGTATGGTGTCAGGGAGAGTTCTAATTTCATTCTTTTACATGTAGCTGTCCAGTTTTCCCAGCACCACTTATTGAAGAGACTGTCTTTTCTCCATTGTATATCCTTGCCTCCTTTGTCATAGATTAGTTGACCATAGGTGCGTGGGTTTATCTCTGGGCTTTCTATGCTATTCCATTAATCTATATTTCTGTTTTTGTGCCAGTATCACATTGTCTTGATTACAATAGCTTTGTAGTAGAGTCTGAAGTCAGGGAGTCTGATTCCTCCAGCTCCTTTTCTCTTCCCTCAAGACTGCTTTGGGTATTGGGACTCTTTTGTGTCTCCATACAAATTTTAAGATTTTTTGTTCTAGTTCTGTAAAAAATGATATTGGTAATTTGATAGGGATTGCATTGAATCTGTAGATTGCTTTGGGTAGTATAGTCATTTTCACAATATTGATTCTTCTAATCCAAGAACATGGTGTACCTCTCCATCTGTTTGTGTCATCTTCAATTTCTTTCATCAGTGTCTTATAGTTTTCTGCATACAGGTCTTTTCTCTCCTCAGGTAGGTTTATTCCTAGGTATTCTATTCTTTTTGTTGCAATGGTAAATGGGAGTGTTTTCTTAACTTCTCTTTCAGATTTTTCATCATTAGTGTATAGGAATGCCAGAGATTTCTGTGCATTAATTTTGTATCCTGCAACTTTACGAATTCATTGATTAGCTCTAGTAGTTTTCTGCTGGCAACCTTATGATTCTCTCTATATAGTATCATGTCATCTGCAAACAATGACAGGGTTACTTCTTCTTTTCCAATTTGGATTCCTTTTATTTATTTTTCTTCTCTGATTGCCATGCTTAGTACTTCCAAAACTATGTTGAATAACAGTGGTGGGAATGGACATCCTTGTTTTGTTCCTGATCTTAGAGTAAATGCTTTCAGTTTTTCACCATTGAGAATGATGTTTGCTGTGGGTTTGTCATATATGCCCTTTATTATGTTGAGGTAGTTTCCCCCTATGTGGCCACTTTCTGGGGAGTTTTTATCATAAATGGATGTTGAAGTTGGTTGAAAGCTTTTTCTGCATCTATTGAGATGATCATATGTTTTTTATACTTCAATTTGTTAATATGGTGTATCATATTGATTGATTTGCTTATATTGAAGAATCCTTGCACCCTTGGGATAAATCCCACTTGATCATGGTGTATGATCCTTTTAATGTGTTGTTGGATTCTGTTTGCTAGTATTTTGTTGAGGATTTTTGCATCTACATTCAGTGATATTGGTCTGTAATTTTGTTTTTTTGTATTATCTTAGTCTGACTTTGGTATCAGGGTGATGGTGGCCTCATAAAATGAGTTTGTGAGTGTTCCTTCCTCTGCAATTATTTTGGAAGAGTTTGAGAAGGATGGGTGTTAGCTCTTCTCTAAATATTTGATAGAATCCACCTGCGAAGCCATCTGGTCCTGGACTTTTGTTTGTTGTAAGCTTTTTAATCAGAGTTTCAATTTCATTACTTGTGATTGGTCTGTTCACATTTTCTATTTCTTCCTAGTTCAGTCTTGGAAGGTTACACCTTTCTAAGAATTTGTCCATTTCTTCCAGGTTGTCCATTTTATTGGCATAGAGTTGCTTGTAGTAGTCTCATAGGATGCTTTGTATTTCTACGTTGTCTGTTGTAACTTCTCCTTTTTCATTACTAATTTTATTGATTTGAGTCCTTTCCCTCTTTTTCTTGATGAGTCTGGCTAATGGTTTATCAATTTTGTTTATCTTTTGAAAGAACCAGCTTTTAGTTTTATTGTTCTTTGTTATTGTTTTCTTTGTTTCCATTTCTTTCATTTCTGCTCTGGTCTTTATGATTTCTTTCCTTCTGTTAACTTTGGGTTTTGTTTGTTCTTCTTTCTCTAGTTCCTTTAGGTGTAAGTTTAGATTGTTTATTTGAGATTTTTCTTGTTTCGTGAGGTAGGCTTGTACAGCTATAAACTTCCCTCTTAGAACTGCTTTTGCTGCATCCCGTAGGTTTTGGATCGTCGTGTTTTCATTGTCATTTGTGTCTAGGTATTTTTTGATTTCCTGTTTGGTTTCTTTAGTGATCTCTTGGTTATTTAGTAACGTGTTGTTTAGCCTCCATGTGTTTGTTTTTTTTACGATTTTTTCCCTGTAATTGATTTCTAATCTCATAGCGTTGTGGTCAGAAAAGATGCTTGGTATGATTTCAATTTTCTTAAATTTACTGAGGCTTGATTTGTGACCCAAGATGTGATCTGCCCTGGAGAATGTTCCATGCATACTTGAGAAGAAATTGTAATCTGCTGTGTTTGGATGGAATGTCCTATAAATATCAATTAAATCTACTTGTTTTATTGTGTCATTTAAAGTTTGTGTTTCCTTATTAATTTTCTGTTTGGATGTTCTGTCCATTGGTGTAAGTGAGGTGTTAAAGTCCCCCACTATTATTGTGTTACTGTCAACTTCCTCTTTTAGATCTGTTAGTTGCCTTATGTATCGAGGTGCTCCTATGTTGAGTGCATATATATTGATAATTGTCTTATGTTTTTCTTGGATTGATCCCTTGATCATTATGTAGTGTCCTTCCTTGTCTTTTGTAAGATTCTTTATTTTAAAGTCTATTTTATCTGATATGAGTATTGCTACTCCAGCTTTCTTTTGATTTCCATTTGCATGTAATATCTTTTTCCATCCCCTCACCTTCAGTCTGTATGTGTCCCTAGGTCTGAAGTGAGTCTCTAGTAGACAGCATAAATATGGGTCTTGTTTTTGTATCCATTCAGTGAGCCTCTGTCTTTTGGTTGGAGATTTTAATCCATTCACATTTAAGGTCATTATTGATATGTATGTTCCTATTACCATTTTCTTAATTTTGGGGGGTTTTGTTTTTGTAGGTCCTTTTCTTCTCTTGTGTTTCCCACTTAGAGAAATTCCTTTAGCATTTGTTGTAGAGCTGGTTTAGTGGTACTGAATTTTCTTAGTTTTTGTTTTCTCCTTCGAATCTGAATGAGATTCTTGCCAGGTAGCGTAATCTTGGTTGTAGTTTCTTCCCTTTCATCACTTTAAATATGTCATGCCACTCCCTTGTAGAGTTTCTGCTTGTAGAGTTTCTGCTGAGAAATCAGCTGTTAACCTGATGGGAGTTCCCTTGTATGTTATTTGTCATTTTTCTGTTGTTGCTTTCAATAATTTTTCTTTGTCTTTAATTTTTGCCAATTTGATTACTCTGTGTGTCAGCGTGTTTCTCCTTGAGTTTATTCTGTATGGGACTCTCTGTGCTTCCTGGACTTGGGCGGCTATTTCCTTTCCCATGTTAGGGAAGTTTTCCACTATACTCTCTTCAAATATTTTCATGGTCCTTTCTCTCTCTCTTCTCCTTCTGGGACCCCTATAATGTGAATGTTGTTGCGTTTAATGTTGTTCCAGAGGTCTCTTAGGCTGTCTTCATTTCTTTTCATTCTTTTTTCTTTATTCTGTTCTGCAGCCATGAATTCCACCATTCTGCCTTCCAGGTCACTTATGTGTTCTTCTGCCTCAGTTATTCTGCTATTGATTCCTTCTACTGTATTTTTCATGTCAGTTATTTGTTGTTCATCTCTGTTTGTTTGTTCTTTAATTCTTCTCCATCTTTGTTAACCATTTCTTGCATCTTCTCGATCATTGCCTCCATTTTTTTTCTGAGGTCCTGGATCATCTTCACTATCATTATTCTGAATTTTTTTTCTGGAAGATTGCCTATCTGCATTTCTTTTAGTTGTTTTTCTGGGTTTTATCTTGTTTCTTCATCTGGTACATAGCCATCTGCCTTTTCATCTTGTCTATCTTTCTGTGAATGTGTTTTTTGTTCCACAGGTTGCAGGGTTGTAGTTCTTCTTGCTTTTGCTGTCTGCCATCTGGTGGATGAGTCTATCTAAGAGGCTTGTGGAAGTTTCCTATTGGGAGGGACTGGTGGATAGTAGAGCTGCAAGACTTTTTTATATTACAACCTTAGTTGTACTTTGGTAGGAGCTCGTTTCTTATACATAATATATATAACATATATCTTAAAAAAATAAAGCAAACTTGGAATGTGGTTCCCATACCTCATATTATTGTAGCATCTTTTATAACAGGGGGTTTTACAAAAAACATACCTTGCCTTAAATATCCTCCCCATTCTTAAACATTGGAGCAAATACAAATAGTTGCTGTGGTAGACATGAGTGCTCACCATGATTCCTAGTTCTCCTGGGAACATACACTCTTGGAATCAAGTCTGGTCTTCTGACTTGCTTTGGTGAATGAAATTTAGATGGAAGTGAGGAAGATCACTTCTAGGCCAAAGTCTGTAATGGTTGGTGGCCATGCTCTTCATGCTTTAATCCGTTCCTAGGTAGATTCTGAAGCATCATGCTGAAAATGCAGCAACATAAGATAATGGAACCTTTGTCATTTTATGTCCCTGAACACCTGTGATGGCAGCTCACCAAACTGATCCCTACTGGATACAGTGCAAATGAGAAATAAATGTTTTAAACTACTGAAATTTTTGTGGTTGATTATTAGCACAATATAATCCAGGATATCCTGAATAAGTCCGTGTACTTTTTAAAAAAGGGAATTTTTTCCCATAATTCTGAAATTGTTTGGAAAAAGTTGCTATAAGACTATGTTATTGCCCTTACATAGATAAAGTTAAAATACATTAACAACTAAAAGTTTTATAGAACTTTCCTTTTGTGAGTGAAGGATTAACACCACATTTCATAATCTGTTTTATTTTTTTCTACTCCAATGACACCAATAGGGTATCTATATTTTTAGTATGCCTAAGGGAGATTATTTTTATTTTATTTATCTTTTATTAATAGTTATTGGAGTATAGTTACTTTACAATGTTTTGTTATTTTATTTTCTTAATTTTTTTATTAATTTCTATTGGCATATAGTTGCTTTACAATGTTGTGTAAGGGAGATAATTGATAGTTCTGCTTTTACAATTTTATGTATTCTTGTGATTTTTTTTTTGTTTTCATTTTTTAACATTTTTACTGGAGTATAACGCTTTACATTGTTGTGTTAGTTTCTGCTGTATAACAAGGTGAATCAGCTTTATGTATACATATATCCCCATATCACCTCCCTCTTTTGTGTCCCTCCAACCCTCCCTATCCCACCCCTCTTGGTGGTCACAAAGCACCGAGCTGATCTCCCTGTGCTATGAGGCTGCTCCCCAGTAGCTATCAATTTTACATTTGGTAGTGTACATATGTCAATGCCACTCTCTCACTTCGTCCCAGCTTACCCTTCCCCCTCCCCGTGTACTCAAGTCCCTTATCTACATCTGTGTCTTTATTCCTGCCCTGCCCCTAGGCTCTTTGGAACCTTTTATTTATTTATTTATTTATTTTACATTCCATATATATGTGTTAGCACACAGTATTTGATTTTCTTTTTCTGACTTACTTCACTTTGTATGATACAGTCTAAGTCCATCCACCTCACTACAAATAACTCAATTTCATTTCTTTTTATGGCGGAGTAATATTCCATTGTATATATGTGCCACATCTTCTTTATCCATTCATCTGTCGATGGATACTTAGGTTGCTTCCATGTCCTGGCTATTGTAAATAGAGCTGCAATGAACATTGTGCTACATGACTCTTTTTAAATTATGGTTTTCTCAGGGTATATGCCCAGTAGTGGGATTGCTGGGTCATATGGTCGTTCTACTTGTAGTTTTTTAAGAAACCTCCATACAGTTCTCCACAGTGGCTGTATCAATTTACATTCCCAACAAGAGTGCGAGAGGGTTCCCTTCTCTCCACACACTCTCCAGCATTTATTCTATGTAGGTATTTTGATGACGGCCATTCTGATTGGTAAGAGGTGATATCTCATTGTAGTTTTGATTTGCATTTCTCTAAAAATTAGCAACACTGAGCTTCCTTTCATGTGTTTGTTGACAATCTGTATATCTTCTTTGGAGAAATCTCTCTGTAGGTCTTCTGCCCATTTTTGGATTGGGTTGTTTGTTTTTTTGATGTTGAGCTGCATGAGCTGCTTGTATATTTTGGAGATGAATCCTTTGTCCATTTCTTTGTTTGCAAATATTTTCTCCCATTTTGAGGGTTGTCTTTTTGTCTTGTTTATGGTTTCCTTGACTGTGCAAAAGCTTTGAAGTTTCATTAGGTCCCATTTGTTTATTTTTGTTTTTATTTCCATTTCTCTAGGAGGTGGGTCAAAAAAGATCTTAATATGATTTATGTCACAGAGTGTTCTGCCTTTATTTTCCTCTAAGAGTTTTATAGTGTCTGGTGTAACATTTAGGTCGTTAATCCATTTTGAGTTTATTTTTGTGTATGGTGTTAGGAAGTGTTCTAATTTCATTCTTTTACATGTAGCTGTCCAGCTTTCCCAGAACCACATATTGAAGAGGCTGTCTTTTCTCCACTGTATATTCTTGCCTCTTTTATCTAACATAAGATGACCATATGAGTGTGGGTTTATTTCTCGGCCTTGTATCCTGTTCCATTGACCTATATTTCTATTTTGTTCCAGAACCATACTGTCTTGATTACTGTAACTTTGTAGTATAGTCTGATGTCAGGGAGCCTAATTTCTCCTGCTCCGTTTTTCTTTCTCAAGACTGTTTTGGCTATGTGGGGTCTTTTGTGTTTCCATACCAATAGTGAAATTTTTTGTTCTAGTTCTGTGAAAAATGTCATTGGTAGTTTGATAGGGATTGCATTGAATCTGTAGATTGCTTTGGGTAGTATAGTCATTTTCATAATGTTGATTCTTCCAATCCAAAACATGGTATATCTCTCCATCTGTTTGTATCATCATTAATTTCTTTCATCAGTATCTTATAGTTTTCTGCATACAGACCTTTTGTCTCCTTACGTAGGTTTATTCCTAGGTATTTTATTCTTTGTGTTGCAATGATAAATAAGAGTGTTTTCTTAATTTCATTTTCAGAGTTTTCATCCTTCTTGTATAGGAATGCAAGAGATTTCTGTGCATTAATTTTGTATCCTTCTACTTTACCAAATTCACTGATTAGCTCTAGTATTTTTCTGGTAATATCTTTAGGATTCTCTATGTATAGTATCATGTCGTATGCAAACAGTGACAGTTTTACTTCTTTTCTGATTTTGATTCCTTTTATTTCATTTTCTTCTCTGATTGCTGTGGCTAAAACTTCCAAAAGTATGTTGAATAGTAGTGGTGAGAGTGGGCAAACTGGTCTTGTTCCTGATCTTAGTGAAAGAGGTTTCAGTCTTTCACCATTGAGAACGATGTTGGCTGTGGGTTTGTCATATATGACCTTTATTATGTTGAGGTCAGTTCCCTCTATGCCTAATTTCTAGAGACTTTTTCTCATAAATTGTGTTGAATTTGTTGAAATCTTTTTCTGCATCTATTGAGGTGATCATGTGGTTTTTATTCTTCAATTTGTTAATATGTAGTAACACATTGATTGATTAGCATATATTGAAGAATCCTTGCATTCCTGGGATAAACTCCTCTTCATCATGGTTTATGATCCTTTTAGTGAGCTTCTGGACTTTGTTTACTTGTATTTTCTTGAGGATTTTCACATGTATATTGATCAGTGATTTTGCCCTATAGTTTTCTTTTTTTCGTGAAATCTTTGGTATTGGTATCAGGGTGATGGTGGCCTTGTAGAATGAGTTTGGGAGTGTTCCTCCCTCTGCTATATTTTGGAAGAGTTTGAGAAGGATAGGTATTAGCTCTTCTCTAACTGTTTGATAGAATTTGCCTGTGAAGCCATCTGGTCTGGGCTTTTTGTTTGTTGGAAAATTTTTTAATCAGAATTTGAATTTCAGTGTCTGTGATTGGTCTGTTTATATATTCTATTTATTCCTGGTTCAGTCTCGGAATATTGTGCTTTTCTAAGAATTTGCCCATTTTATTGGCATATAGTTGCTTAGTGTTAGTTTTTACGCCTCCTTTTTCATTTCCAGTTCTGTTGATTTGAGTCTTCTCCCTTTTTTTCATGATGAGTCTGGCTAATGATTAATAAATTTTGTTTATCTTCTCAAAGAACCAGCTTTTTTTTTTTATTGATCTTTGCTATCATTTCCTTCATTTCTTTTTCATTTATTTCTGTTCTGATTTTATGATTTCTTTCCTTCTGCTAACTTTTGTTTTTATTTGTTCTTCTTTCTTTAATTGCCTTAGGTGTAAGGTTAGGTTGTTTATTTGAAATTTTTCCTGTTTCTTGAGGTAGGATTATACTGGTATAATGTTCCCTCTTAGAACTGCTTTTGCTGCATCCCATAGGTTTTGGGCTGGTGTGTTTTCATTGTCATATTTTTCTAGGTTTTTAAAAATTTCTTCAGTGATTTCTTGTTAGTTAGTAGCATATTGTTTAGCCTCCATATGTGTGTATTTTATACGTTTTTTTTCCCCCCTGTAATTGATATGTAGTCTCTTTGCATTGTGGTCAGAAAAGATACTTGATACAGTTTCAATTTTCTTAAGTTTACCAAGGCTTGATTTGTTCCCCAAGATTGGTCTATCCTGGAAAATGTTCAATGAGCACTTGAGAAGAAAGTGTATTCTGTTGTTTTGGATGGAATGTCCTATAAATATGTTAACTCCATCTTGTTTAATGTGTCATTTAAAACTTGTGTTTCCTTATTTATTTCATTTTGCTTGATCTGTCTATTGGTGAAAGTGGGTTTTAACGTCCCCCACTTTTATTGTGTTACTGTTGATTTCCTCTTTTATGGCTATTAGTATTTGCCTTATGTATTGAGTTGCTCCTATGTTGGGTGCATAAATGTTTACAATTTTTATATCTTCTTGGATTGATCCCATTATCATTATATAGTGTCCTTCTTTGTCTCTTGTGATAGTCTTTACTTGAAAGTCTATTTTTTTCTGATATGAGAATTGCTAGTCCAGCTTTCTTTTGATTTCCATTTGTATGGAATATCTTTTTCCATCCCCTCACTTTTAGTCTGTATGTGTCCCTTGGTCTGAAGTGGGTCTCTTGCAGACTATATATATATGGGTCTTGTTTTTGTATTAATTCAGCCAGTCTATATCTTTTGTTTGGAGCATTTGATCCATTTACATTTAAAGTAATTATTGATATGTATGTTTCTATTACCATTATCTTAATTGTTTTGGGTTTGTTTTGTAGGTCCTTTCCTTCTTTTGTTTCCTGCCTAGAGAATTTCCTTTAGCAGTTGTTGTAAACCTGGTTTGGTGGCTCTGAATTCACTTAGTTTTTGCTTGTCTGTAAAGGTTTTAATTCTTTGTCAAATCTGAATGAGATCCCTCCTGGGTAGAATAATCTTGGTTGTAGGTTTTTCCCTTTCATCACTTATGTTTTGCTTGTTTGTAAAGGTTTTAGTTTCTCATTCGAATCTGAATGAGATTCTTGCTGGGTAGAGTAATCTTGGTTGTAGGTTTTTCCCTTTCATCACTTTAAATATGTCCTGCCACTGCCTTCTGGCTTGCAGAGTTTCTGCTGAAAGATCAGCTGCTAACCTTATGGGGATTCCCTTGTATGTTATTTGTTGCTTTTCCCTTGCTGCTTTTAATGTTTTTTCTTTGTATTTAATTTTTGATAGCTTGATTAATATCTATCTTGTTATGTTCCTCCTTGGATGTAACCTGTATGGGACTCTCTGCAATCTCATCTGGGGCTCTGGGTCCTCTGCACAGGTCATGTGGTTGTTAGCAGAACTCAGTGCCTTGCAGCTACATGATTAACGTCCCTGTTCTCTTGCTGTCAGCTGGGGATGGCTCTCAGCACCTGGAGGTCATTCTCAGGGCCTTGCCATGTGGCCCCTCCTATCTCAACATGGCTGTTTTGCTTCCAGACTAGCAAGAGAACTCTTCTGCTTTTATATTGTTCTGAACCAACTGTTCTGTTTTTATCTTTCATTTAACATTAAGAACATCTTTTTTTGTTGTTGTTGTTGTTTTGGTGGGAATTTTTGTTTTGTTTTGTTCTGTTTTGTTTTTTTTGGCTGCTAGTGCAACATGCAGGATCTTAGTTCCCTGACCAGGGATCAAATCCGTTCTCCCCTGCAGTGGAAGCACAGAGTTTTAACCACTGGATCACCAGGGAAGTCCCAAGAATGTCTTTTCATGTAGACAAATGGATGTTTACCTCATCCTCGTAAACAGCAGCACAGCATTCCATTGTAGTAATAGATCATCATTTATTTAGCTAGACCCTAGTGACTGACTGACTGTTAACATTGCTTTCTATTCCCGCTGTTTCAAACAATGCTGCAGTGAAATTTCCTTGCACACACAGTATGTCTTGGTGCATTTCTGTAAGAGTGCCTGTAGGGTAAATTATCCCTGGGTCCAAGAGGAAGCATGTTTCAAATTTTGATATATTACTGACTTACCCTCAATTATTATGACAATTTTCACTCCTGCCAATGGTGTTGGAGAATTTCTATTCTCCCTACCCTAGCCAGCATGGGATATTATGAAACTTTTTTTTTCCTTCCAGTTTCCTTGAGATATAACTGACATACAGCACTGTATAAGTTTAAGGTGCATGGCATAATGATTTGGCTTAAGTACATCTTGAAATGATTATCACAATAAGTTTAGTGAACCTCCATCATCTCATATAGATACAGAATAAAAGAAATAGAAAAAAAATTTTTTTCTCCTTCTGATGAGAACTTAGAATTTACTTTCTTAACAGCCTTCACAGATAATATACAGCAGTGTTAATTACATTTATCATGTACATTACATACCTAGTACTTATTTCTATAACTGGAAGTTTGTACCTTTTGACTATTTTCATCCACTTCCCCCTCCCCTCAATCCCCACCTCTAGTAACCACAAATCTGATCTCTTTTTCCATAAGTTTGTCTATTTCTTTCTGAAACCTAATTGACCTACAACATTATGTTAGTTCCTTTTGTACAATATAGTGATTTGATATTTCTATACATTTCAAAATAATCGCCATGATAAGTCTGGTTGGCAACCAGCTGTTTGTTTTCTGAATCTATGACTCTGTTTCTGTTTTGTTGTACTTGCTCATTTGTTTTGTTTTTGAGATTCCACATATAAGTGAAACCAAACAATATTTGTCTTTGTAAATATCTTCTTTCATTCAGTAGGTGGCCTTTTTTTTTTTTCGTTAATAGATGTTGAATTTTGTCAAAAGATTTTTCTTCATCTATTGAGCTGATCATATGATTTCTATTCTTCAGTTTGTTAATGTGGTGTGTCACACTGATTGGTTGGTAGATATTGAATCTCTTTCATCCCTGGAATAAATCCCACTTGATCATGGTGTATGATCCTCTTAATGTGTTGCTGAATTCAGTTTGCTAATATTTTGTTGAGGATTTTTGCATCTGTGTTCATCAGTGATATTGGCCTGTAATTTTGTTTTCTTGTGTTCTCTTTGTCTAGTTTTGGTATCAGGGTGATGCTGGCCTCATAGAATAAGTTCAGAAGAGTTCCTTCCTCTGCAATTTTTGAACTAGTTTGAGAAGGATAGATGTTAACTCTTCTTTAAATGTTTGGTAGAATTCACCTGTGAAGCCATCTGGTCTGGGATTTTTTGTTTGTTGGGAGATTTTTTACTGCTGACTCAATTTCATTCCTGGTCATTCATCTGTTCATATTTTCTACTTCTTCCTGATTCAGCCAGGAGATTGTACTTTTATTGGAATTTGTCCTCTTCTTCTAGTTTGTCCACTTTATTGACATATAGTTGTTCATTGTAATCTCTTATGATCCTTTGTACTTCTGTAGTGTTTGTTGTAACTGCCCCTTTTTGTTTATGATTTTATTTTGGGGGGGCTTTCTCTTTTTTTCTTGATGAGTCTGGCTAAAGGTTTATCAATTTTGTTTATCTTTTCAAAGAACCAGGTCTTAATTTCATTTATCTTTTCTATTTTTTTTTTTTTAGTCACTATTTCATTTATTTCTGCTCTGATCTTGATATCTTTCCTTAACTAACTTTGGATATTGTTTGTTGTTCCTTTAGATGTAAGGTTAGATTGTTGATTTGATATTTTTCTTGCTTTCTGAGGTAGACTTGTATCACTATAAAATTCTCTCTTAGAACAGCTTTTGCTGCATTCCATAGATTTTGGATTGTGTTTTCATTTTCATTTGTCTCCAGGTACTTTCTTATTTCCTCTTTGATGTCTTCAGTGGCTGATTTGTTGTTTAGTAGCATATTGTTTAGCTTCCACGTGTTTGTGTTTTGGGTAGTTTTTTCCTTGTAGTTGATTTCTAGTCTCATAGCACTGTGTGAAGATGCTTGCTATGATGTATGGTCAGGCCCTCAAGATGGCTGTTCTCTTGCTCTCTGTACCTCCCCTGATCAACCAGTCCCTGCTTTACTCACATGACTCTCTAATCCTCTTAATTATAGGGCTTAATTAGTAACTGCCTACCTACTTGCCCCCTGCCCCAGCTGCTGGTTTCCCTGGTAATTGATGAGCTAATCTGGCATCAATTCACCCTATAAATGGTAGCTGCCTTCTCCCCGGAGTGGTGAAGAGTGCTGCCATGTCCTGCCTGCTGTCTGCCACAAACAGTGAGGTGTTGCTCCAGGACCTTGCTTCATGTGTAAGTTTCTCTTGTCCAATAAATCCCTGATGTCTCTGTTGCTGTCTCTGGGTGAGAAAACTCCTGGGAGCAGAGATGTCAGGACATAAGGACGGGAAACAGAAAGTTGTGGAGGTGATCGGGAGGAGGTCGTCTACTAGCATGTGGGGCCTTGTGGTAGCTGTGTACCACGAGAGATGTCTTTTTCTTCCATTATGTTGATGATATCCTGTTAACCTCAGTCTTTTCCCAGTTTAAAAGTAGCAGCCCAGTGCTCCTCATTCATCTGACTGTACGGGGGTGGCTGGTGAATAGAGACAAAACTCAAGGACCTGGATTATCTACAAAATACAAGCATACCCCTGACCTACCACCTCTAAACAATTAGAGACACAGGCTTTAGGGATATGAATTCAGAGACAGACTTGTGAATTAACATGGCCTGTTACCCGGGAGTGTTTGGTTGAGATCTGTGGCAACAGCAACATAATAAGAGTGCCCTTGGGCTTCTGGTCCCAACTATGGAAGGGGGCAGAGCAATGATAGAGTGTGATGGAACAACAGCTATATGCAGTCTACGATACATTACAACAGGTGGAAGACATTACAAAAAACCTACCAGATTCTTTGAGCATGCAAAAAAACCACTATTCATTTGTATGGAACATATAGGATCCCCGTGGACATCGATAGTGACTAAGGAATCTACTTTATTGGCCATGAAGTTCAGGAATGGGCCGATACAAAGGACATACAGGGGCATTTCCACCTGCCTTACAACCCCACTGCTACCGGGCTATGAAGAGACTACTTAAACAACAGTTGAGGTGGGAAACTCACTCTTAACACGTGGACACATCCCAGGAGCAGTTATCCCAGTGCCGATGCCATGTTAACCTGGAGGTAACTAGTCAACACTGTTCGAGTTCAACTGTTGACCACCAAAGGACTGTTGCCAACTACAGGTCAGGACAGCAACTCGTTTTTGCCCTTCACAGGATCTATCCCCAGGGGAACATATTATAAATAGCCCTTAGGATTGGCAGGTAAGTCCTCAGTGGTTTGGGTTTGCTGTCCCATTGGGGAATAGGATCAGAAAGGGATTTACAGATTTCATCTGTCTTCTACCCAGCCCCACCTCAGATTACTAAGGTAATTAATCCAGGCCTCTACTGTCGAAAGGCACCATTATACTAACTCTGTGTACTGTTACACCACCTCTCCAGTATTCGGCACTGGCTATGGAGACTGAGGGTGGGCAGGTGGTATGGTATTGTAGGCCAGGACAAAAAGTGTAGACAGGGGTGGCATTACCTCAGAATGATGTTACTGCTTGTATTTTGCTTAATGGTCATGATCTTCCCTATATTGTGCCTGTTAGACATCTTGCAGCTTGTCCTACTCTGAGTGAAGGGAATCTGTTTGTGGGCTGGGTGACAATGGTGGCCTTACTGAGAAATGAGTTTGATTGCCGGCTTTACAGTGAAATGCCATTGTCAACCTCTGAGAGTCCATGAAAAATTGACTTGAGAAGCTCCTGGTTCCAAAGCCTACCTGTTGGACTGTCTGTATTGCATTTGTGGTATTTGGTTGCAGTTGCACTTCTCCCTACCTGTCCTCGGGGATATAGCAGAAGAAGTATGGGCCAAGATTATAGAGGTCATACAGGGTATGTAAGGGTGGAGTGTTTGACCACACCATTCAAGATGACTGTCCACTTGCTCTGTATATCTCCTGTTCAGCCAGTACCTGCTTCACTCACATGACTATCCAATCTTCTTAATTATAGGGCTTAATTAGTAACTGCCTATGTGCTTGCTTCCTGCCCCAGCTGCTGGTCTCTCTGGTGATGTATGAGCCAACATGACCATTAATTCCCCCTATAAATGGTAGCCTCCTCCTCCCCCGGGTAGCAAAGACTGCTGCCATGTCCTGCTTGCTGCCTGCACAAACAGTGAGGTGTTGCTCCAGGACCTTGCTTCAGGTGTGTAAGATCCCTTGTCCAATAAGTCACTGATGTCTCTGTTGCTGTCTCTAGGCTCTTTCTTCAGGCTTGAGGCTGGAAACTACAAGCCTTGCAGGCCTGTGGGGTGCAGCCCAACATATGATTTTAATCTTCAATTTACTGCGACTTGTCTTGTGGCCTAGCATGTGATCTATCCTGGAGAATAGAACTTTTGCTTTTAAAAGACTTGCCTGATTAGATAAGTTGGACCCGCCCAGGATAATCTCCCATTGAATTATAGTCAGCTGATTAGGGACCCTAATTTCATCTGCAAAATTCCTTTTGCCATATTGTTGTATAATTACGAAGGTGATATCCAATTGTATTTACACGTCCCTACAATGCTCAAAGGAAATTACACTGGTGTTTACCCCAGGGGGCAGGAATTGTGGGATCCATCTTAGAATTCTGCCTACCACAGACTGCCCCCTGGCTATCTTACACTCCTCATACCACTGAGCCAACAGGTGAAAAAGGTTAATCTACTGGTGTTATGATCTCAGTTACCACAGGGAATTGGTTGCCTTTATAATGGAAGCAAGGAGGATTTTTTTCTGGAACCCAGGAGATTTTCTCTGGAACCCAGGAGATTTTCTGAGGTTCCCTTCAATACTTCCATGCAAACAGTAAAGATCAATGGAAAGCTACAGGAAGTGGAAAAAGACAGGACAATTGAGGATTCAGACCATTCAGAAGGGAAGGATTGAATCATTCTACCAGTAAAGAATCTGGATGGAGCTGTGGGTTCTGGCTGTGGGCAAGGAAAACAGGGAATAAGTGGGTGAAGGTGGAAGCTATAGACATCAACTCTGACCTCATGAATAACTACAGAAACCAGGACTGATAGCTTTGCATATTTTCTGTTATATGTATGTGTTTATTCTAACTTCTCCTTCCCATTTTAATTTTATATAACACTAGGTGGAGGTCAACTTTACAAAGTAGTCTTTAGTGGGACCTAAGACTGAAATTGAGGCCTAATTAATTTAGGCAGCAATGGATTCAATGACCGTTGGGGCTTTGTGTTTTACCTGGGGGAAGGGCAAGAACTTCACTTATCAGAGGGTTAGCTGTTTCTTGCTAAAATGTAGTTTCTTTGCTGGGCAGGTATTGAAATGTGTGTAGAATGGTGCATATGAAAGCTGAGAAGTCAAAGGGGTCAACTGAGCTTCTTATGAACTTATTGCTTCCCAGCTCCAAATTCATTCTCCAATTGCACACCCAGAGTGTTCAGTCCTTTGACTACCTTGTAGCCCCAGCCCAGGAGCCTTGGTGATCACCTTGCTGCGGTCTTAAGAGGCACACCGTGTGCTTCTGGCTTCATGCTGTAGCAACCCGCAGCCCTCACCACGCACACTCCCAAGCATGACCAGGCCTGACTTTCCTGCCCCCTGCAGGGCTATTCCTGAGACCTTTCCAAGGTGGGCAATGTCTGCTCTGGCTTGGCATCTGCAGAAACATCCCAGCTTCCTCAGCAACCTGCTTACATGCCTTGGCTTGCCTGTGTCCTAGGTGATTGTTTCCTGTTTATCAGATGACCATAAACCAGTTCTGGCACAGGCAACCCAGCAAATTTTCTCACCAGCCAGTGGTTGCCTGCAACTGCACCTTCTCCAAAATTCAACTAACTATCAAGTTAAGAAAAAAGAGATTCTGTTGGAGCCAAACTGAGTATTATAACCTGGGAAGCAGATTCTCAGAAAGCACTGAGAACTCTTCCACCTGTTAGAAGTTGAAGGCATAGACATCCTTTTTATTTTTTCTTTAATTGATTCTATGTTTTACATAAAAAGTTCAGTAAAAATTGGATAAAGTAAAGTGCACTGTTGTGGCTTCTCCCGTTGCAGAGCACAGGCTCTGGATGCGCAGGCTCAGCGGCCATGGCTCATGGGCCCAGCCGCTCCGCGGCATGTGGGATCTTCCCGGACCGGGGCATGAACCCGTGTCCCCTGCATCTGCAGGTGGACTCTCAACCACTGTGCCACCAGGGAAGCCCAAGTAAAGTGATTTTAAGCAGTAAATCAATCTTATCAACATAGCACAAGGCTGGCCGAAACCACAAGGCAGCCTGCTCTGGAATATTTACATGATAACACATTAAACCTTGCAGGAGAACTTAAACCATACTTACAAAGTCTTCTGTGATCTTAGCACGCAGAGGCTTAAAAGCAAAACAAAAGCCAAAAACCAGGAAAGACAAATTATTTTCACTATATTCACATATACCTTAAAATATAATACAGATCGTCAGGGTAAGGGGTCGTGGGTGGGGATGCACATGAGTCTGTGCACTGACAGCACTGCCAAAGAGGAGACCCAGCCTTGAGAGTGGGGTCAGGCCTGGCCAGGGTCTCAGAAGGGAAGGTCTCAAGGGCCTAAACCCTTGCATCAGATGACCTCTACCAACAGCTCACAACCAGCGACCACTTGTTGTAGATGGAGCTCATTTTTGTAAGCTCATTCTGCAGGTTTGAATTCCCCAAGGTGATGTGTCATCAGTAGCACAACCCTGACAGTGGGGTGGGGAGAGAGAGCCCACGGGAATTCTTCTCCTCAGAGTCTCTCCTACCAGCTTGCCCATCCTCCCACCCTGGCCCTGAAGGTCACTCTAATTCAGTGTCCCGTTTGGGTTTGTAAACAGCCCCAAACTTCTACATGTACTTCTTAATGTACTCCTTGGTTTTGTGTCTCACATTCTCATTGCACTCCAGGTTCTCGGGGTTCTTACAGTACTTCAGCTCCTTATTCATAACGCCGTGAGTGAGCTTGCGAGCTAGGTGTTTGAAATCTTCAGTTGTGGTAATTCTTCCCACTTTGCAGTCAGGTTTCCAGTAAGGGTTCAGGCACTGGACGATGAACTGGGACATCTCTTTTTCTGAATACTTCTTTGCTTTTCTTAGCCAGATCACTGGGGGCATCTGCTTCTGCTGTCTTAGGCTTTTTTGAAGTCTTCATGGGATTTTCATCATATGTTGGGGTTCCCAGGTCCATCTCAGCTTCATGCTCTAAGGCTGGCATCTTCTCCTGGGCTTTCCCAAGTAGGAGGATCCCACTGAGTCTGCCTTGTGATCACATGGTAGTAGTAAATCTTCCCTTCTGGGTCTCGGGCTGTCTTCCAGTTGGGAGGTAAGACAATGGTTTTTGGTTTGAGAGGAGATGGGGGTGGTAAATCCAAGTGGTTATTTGTCACAACCATTTCAGGTGGCTGTAAGGGCTGAGGCTACCCTGGTACAACTATTGTAGTCATGGCTGTGGCTGGCTGTACAACCACTCCTCGTGGGTGAACTGTGAATATCTGTTGTCCCTGGATGTACTGAAGACTTGGCTGGGCATAACTCTGTACAATTGGTGGAGTTGTCTGTGAATAGGGTGATGTCACACCATAGACAGTTGGACAAGCCTGTCTTTGATAATATATGGTTGCTTGAGACTGTGCAGGAGAGTACTGCTGCTGTATACTCATGGACTGTTGGTTTGAATCCCAAACACCATAATTCTGTCCCTGGACTGAGCCTGGGGCTGGCACTGGCAGGATGGTGATGCTGGGGTCTTGGTGTACCACACCATTACTTTGGGCCACATACTGTGAACTGGAAACTTCCACAGGGGCTGCCACATGTGGCACCACTGGCACAGGTGGAGGGGCAGCAAGGGGTTCTGTAGAATGTCCCACCAAGGGCTGAGAATAATCATAAGGAGAAGGAGAACACACAGGATCCATGCTGGGTGTGGGGAGGAGCACCTTACCAGCATTAGGATTGCTGGGATCCACATAGGCCTGCATGGGGTAACATGGTGGGTAGCCAGCAAAGGGGTGATGAGGGGCATGGTAGCCAAGAGAGTCATAGGGCAGTGGAGACATCATTCCCAGGTTCTGCATCTGCTGCTGTTGTTTTTGAGCCTCCCACTGAGCTACCTCCTGCTCAAACAACTTTCGACGCTCCTCTGTAAAAAGTTGATTGTGATCTTTAATTCGTACTTTTTAGAGGTTGGTGTATCATATCTGCCACCTGTCCTTTTTGTTCCCCGCTCATAGGCAGGAGAAGGTGGTGAGAGGGAGCCCCTTCATTTCCTTTTCTCTTTATTTTGAGTTTGTTTGGGTCTCTCTTTCTTGACCTGTTAGGAGTCTTTGGGGCAACTGTTTGATCTCTGAAGCCAACAGCATCCCTTCCTCGTTCGGTTATTGTGCTCTCCTTTTCAGTTTGCCTTTTCTTTGGAATTCGATATACCTCCTTTAGGTCTTTCCAACTGTCCAGGAGCTTGGTGGCCAAATCACTTATATCTACTGTTTTATGTGGCTGTTCCTGGCTCTTCTCACTCTCCACATCAGGTACACCCTCCTCTTCATCTTGGGATGGTGTTTCCTCAGCAATAGGTTCATCTAGTTTTGTGCCATTGCTCTCTTTAGGCTCTATTTCAGTGTCAGCCTCTGGTTCAGATGTGGGTAGCTTAATGGACTCCATAGTAATTTCACTTTCAACTTTGATTCAGGCAGCTGTTGTGTGAGTAGCTGTTGTTTCTCTTCTTCTATAGGGACGTTTTCTAACTGGTCAAGGTCCTCTTTGCCATCCTTGCCTTCTAGCTCACTGGTAGCATCAGAGATCGCACTGTCCATGCCATTTTCACTTATAATTTTAAGTCTGCAAAACATTAGCTTCTTGGGGGTGTCTGTGTCAGCTTCTATGCTCAGCTTGGTGGAAGGATCAGGTGTGTTGAGTGGTGTGTGAGCACGTGATGTATTCTCGCTAGAATACCCATCTCCTTCTCTCAGCTGAGGGACAGCAGTCTTGGTTTGAGACCAACGTTGAATAATAGGAAGTACTTTGCTTTCCTCCAACATATTTTTAGTAGGGATGGGTAAATGTTCCAAAGTCTTTATAATCTCTTCCTGAAGCTTCTGGTTACTTTCCCGGCCATCACATAGTTCTGCCATCCAGATCCACAACAAAGGCAGCCCATGACATTCCAGAAAGGACTTCAGGCAAGACTGTGAATGTGTGTTCTGTATGAGCTTGAGACAGGTAAGTTTCTGTTCCAAAGTTTCAATTCTAACCGTTAGCCAGTATAAGCTGAACACCTGGTTTTTATCAGAGAGACCTTCACCATTCTCCATCAGAGCTTCTAACTCTCCATCCACGGAATCCTTCTTCCAAGATTGTTCTTCCTTCATTTTCCCTCCTGCTGCTCTGATGCTGACTCTGTTCTCTCCTCCCAGGTAACCCCGGCAATTAGCCAACCCACAGAAACATCTCTGTGCTTCCTTCCTGAACTGATAGTCAAATGTTAACTCTGAGCCTGAAGGAACCAGTTTGGTGGTAAAAATCCCAACTCTCAGTTGTCCGTTCACAGTCCATTTTTGAGTCTCACAGTTTGGTTCACAGCTGTGATTCATGAATGGGAGCAATTTCCTTTTTGAGTGGCATCTATTATCTCATCATTCTTCAGGGTCATGAAATAGTAGTGGATGTTTTTGTTTCGTGCATACTCCTTTACCCGGGCTTTAAACTGTTTATGATCAAGTACCTCTCCACAATATTCCAGGACAAAGGTGTTCGAAGGAAGGTCTTTAGCAGCTCTCAAGCCCCAACCTTTCTTTTCTGTGAGTATGACTTCCACATCTGCATGCTGTTTTCTTTGAAACCGTCTATTGAAACAATAATCCCCATTTGGACAACGAGAAGAACATTCAATCATGAGGAGATGATTAAGACAATCTTTCCCACATGCTATTTCACCTTGAGCTCTTTCATCTTTAGAAAGAGGTGTACACTCACACTGCATTCGCTTAATATCCCAATGGGATTTATTCTTCTTTCTTTCTGTTAAATAAACATTTTATTCAATCAGATCAAAGTAACAAGGCATATTCCCTTGTTTGGCACACTCCTTCCACTGCTCTGGGTCCCTGAAGTCCTTCATGACACATGAAGGCCCAACCAATGCTGAGCCTAGAGGCACTGCTGTCTCTCCCTGCTCTACCTCCACTCTAACTTTCTTTCTGTCCTGAAGCTCAGCATCACTTTCAGAATCACTCTCCAATTCCTGTCTCCTTTTTTTAAGAGGCCCTCTATCTTTCATATCATTTTTTTCTAAGTTTTTCAAAAGATCTTTCTCCTCATTCACAGCTAAAGAGTCCTTAATGGAATTGCTGCTTATTTCAGGAGCTTGCACTGACCCCTTGTCCTTCTGAAGGGACAGAAAAAAAATATTGGGCTGGCCTGAAAAGTGAGATCCTCCACGTTGATCCCAATTCTCCTCCTCTTCACGGTCATCTGTTAAGGAATCTGGTACCTGCCCTTGAATTCGATCATACACAACCCCAGTTCCAGGCGGTCTACCTGCTGATCTTGGATCCCAGTAGCCATTGCCTTGCCAGTAATTACCTGTCCCACTATACTGTTCTGCACTTTGCTGATACTTGTGTCCACCACAGGCTCCATAGCTGCTGCCAGGTTGCTGATATGTGGTAGTAGGCTTTTCCTGTTGAGAGAAGTCCCACCCTAGATTTCTGAGCTCTTCTGATGATGAACGGAAACCATCCACTTGGGAGATCTCACAAGAAGAAAAATTTGACTCTGTTTTTCCCAATCTACTATCTGGCCTGTTAGGGAATGTGGTCTGTTGCTGAGACTTACTTGAGACATCTTCAAAATCATCAGAAGAATAAACTGGCAGCTCTTCTTGCTGCCAAGAAGTTATTTTGGCTTTCACTGCTTCCTCAGAATTTGGATGACCTAGAGGGTCATATTTTATGTCTGTATGACTTGTACTATCAACCCTATCGCTCTGAGGATGAGCAATTTCAGACAGGTGATTATTTATCTGTTTTCGGCTGGGCTGTGTAAAAGAGATTTCTGAATTCTTCTCTGTTGCTTTATGAAAGAAGAACTTCTCAGTTTGAGGACAGGCTTTACTTGCTATACTCTCAAATTTTTCCTCATATGAATGCCTCCTTGTCTCCAATTGCTCATCTTCCCAGTGGTCAGAATAATGTCTGTAACTTTGACTGCTCCGAGAAGAACAAGGACTTGTTTCTTCCATGGGCAAAGTAGAATTCTTTGGCACAACCACAACAGACTGAAGACGGTTTCTTGGAATACTGCTATCATCAGAATCTGTGTCTTCTGAATCACTTTCATCACTTGAACTTTCGGAAGAACCAGAATAATCTTCATGGACAGTGGATACAATCTCTGAGGCATGACCACTACTGTCACATTTTAATGTATGTTACACCATATGTTACACCATCACTGTCCTCCATGATTAAATCCAAATCACAAGAAGAAAATACAACTTCTGAGTCATCAGAAGTATGTGCACGTCCTCTTCCACCTTCTTCATCTAAAGAGATTTCTGGTCTTCCTCTTCTATCAGGCAGTATGGAGTTCCCTTTTTCTTGAGCCTCTTGCACACATTTCCCAGATAGTCCATTATTATGTCTGTTTTCCCAGGAAGCAAATCCTCTTCCTGAATCAGGAAGGCCACGAGCTACTTCTATTATTTCTTTCTCTGCATGCTTTAAAAAACTCTGAGCTTTTACTCTTCAGCACAGCATCCAAAACTGGAGATGTATTCTCTCCACATTGCAAGAGAGTTAAACTGTCTACGTTTGTCCCTGGTGGAAGACTCTGAAGAGATGAAGCAATACATGAGCTCCCTGTAGGTGGAAATAAATCATCAAAATGATTAACAGAAGCTGAACTAGTACTACCAATGCTCTGCTTATATTCTCCACATGCAAATTTTGAGTGCTGATCTGTCAGACTTCCATTATCACATATAACTTTTTGATTTCAAATGCACATTCATAAAGCTATTTGAAGAAATCTTCGTTACTAAAGGCTCAGTATTTTCAGCTCCGAATGACACAAAGAAGGGCGGTTGTCATTTGAAGTACAGTTTATATCTGAATCTTTGGTTTTACATCAAGAAACTCTCACATCAACTGGTTCTTTAACTATTGTTTTGGAATAATCTATAGTCATAACTGGCAAAGATATGAGTTGATCCTGGTGTGGTGACACTGGAGGTTCTGTTTCTCTAAATGGGCTTTCTGACTTACTATGCTGCATGCAAGTATCATCCAAGAATTTTTCTTTACATCTATTAATGTTTTGAAATCCATTTGATGAAAGCATGCACGTTTTGACCAAAGGGGATACCTCTGATCCAGTCACACTATCATCAGAAGACATCAAAACAGTGTCACGTTTAGAAGTGCAAAATGCTGCCAAATCAGATTCTGCCCCAGGAGATCCATTTATATTAAATTCGGTGGGACAATAACTTCTTAATTGATCATTCTTCACTTTACATAAAGAGTCTAATTCCTTAATACTATCATGGCTATCATGTCCTATAAATTCAGACTTAAAAACAGGTGATTCATCTAGCTTTTTAAAAGTATGTGAATCATTTAATCGATTTGATGGAGATGGAGACCCAATCTTCTCTCTTTCAGGAGCTTTACTAATCACCCTTAATTCACTACCTTTTGAACAAGGAGTCTGTAAACTAAAAGAATTAGACTGTTTGATTTCCTCATTCAATTCTGTACAACATAAAGAATTTTTAAATTTATCAGACTTGGGTGCAGGTTTTGAAGGGGCAGGTTTATAACGGGAAGCACTCTTACCGTGCTTGGAATATGATGACCCGCGTCGGAATCCCTGTTCATTAGTGGGAGAATAACATCTTTTCATTGCTTCATTTTCTGAAGTCCTTTTGGATTCTCCTTCTAATTTTGAAGAATCCTTTCCTCTTTTTTCCATCTCTAAGTAAAAGGACTCAGTTTTACAGTCTCCATCAGATTTAGAATAGGAGGATGGCGTCTTAGGTCTCTGTAAGAGCAAGGAGGAGACGAGGTGCACCTTGAGTATGTCTTCTTATACTAACCATCCGAGTCAGAACTTTGTCTTGACCTGTTATCTGTATATGGCCGAGACTAGCGTGCCCTCTCTCGATAAGGGGAACTCCTATGGTAACGACCATCATAATGAGAGTCGTCATAATGGGATCGTTCTGACCGAGGATAGGGTGAAGTAGTTCTAGAACTTCTGTCATATCTAAAACGAAACCTCCGCCTTCGCTCTCTCTCTGGTCTACAGCGAGAAGATATATAACAAGTATCTCTTTCAAGTTTTGAGTAGCTAAAATATTTATCATCTCTCTCTGTTTTAGATCGTGAAGATTTGAGGAGCTCTGCTTAATGTGTAATGCAGATGCACACTGGACATTAGGGAGGGAGAAGGCCCGAACAGAATTCTGTGTTTAATTTTTTTTTGTCCTGCCTTTAAATTTTATTCCATCAGAGGTATGAATGCCAGAGGGGGATCCTCTTCCAAGCTTGCCTTTTCTTGGGTACTCTCCCTCTGCCCTAGGGTACTGTTAAGAGTTCTCAACATGCAGTCATCCCTCAGCATGAGCAAGGAATTTGTTCTAAGGCTCCCCCTGCCCTCCGCCCCCCCAGTCCCCTGAGATTGCTGAAATCTCTTATATAAAATGGAGAGTACAGTCTGCCCTCAGTACCCCGGGGCTCCACATTGGAGGATTCTGCATCCGAGGATTCAATCTATTGCAATTCAATTTACGGTTGGTTGAATCCAGGGTGCAGAACCCATGGATACAGAGGGGTAATTGTATTTATTTCACTCTATTATAGCTTAACAATTCTGGTTAAATTTACCGTGGTCTGTCTCCTGGTTGGACTTAGATTGGTAGAGGTGTGATGACTTGCTTGAGTTTGGGACAAAGAAGTGAGCATGAGTAGCACTTTCTCCCCTCTCTTTGGGAATAAGCTGCTCACAGAAAGCATGCATTGGGCCCCATTTCTCCATAAGTCTTCCAAGGGCAGGCGGCAAAATAGTCTGGGTCCAGTGCTGTCTGTGGCTGAATGTGTATGTCTGTATCATCATGGTCCTCAGTGTAAGGAAGCCCTCTTTTACACAGATATAAGGCTGAAATTAGAGAATGAGCGTTATTAGTAATAAAGATAATACATCATGTTCTACATACCTCTTGTCTACTTATGAATTACTTTAGAACCTGGGTGAGGAAGAGGTTAACATGCTTCACTTAAGGGAAGAAGCTTATTACTATTTCTTTTGACAAGTTGAGTGTGAATTGGTTTTATCACTTTCTAGGCTTGTTCTATTCATAATTAACATATATTGAAACTTATATTAATATAAACAGACAATCCTGCAATATTTGCTGTCAGAAAATAGATATGGGACAACCTTCAAATCCAACTTTTGTGTAGTTGGGCCCTTCAACTATAAGCAGGTTTTAGTTATTTTTCTAAGTCTCTTATGCTTTTCATGGTGAGTTGAATATCTTTATTATAAAAAAAAGTTTCTCTGTAAAACTAAACATTTTAAAGAACCTATACAACATACATAAGGGTCCCAAAATGCTCACTTTTCATAAAAATGACATCTATTTCCATAGACGAGTTCCCCAACATCCTGACAGCTGATGGAAAAGTGACACATAGGCTTTAGGGTCTAGGTCACAGATTCTGTCATCTAGGAAGCTTTCAAGTACAGCAAGTAATAGAAAAACCCAACTGAGAATGGCTTACATAGAGTGAACCAATTAACTTCCTTTGAAACTACAGAGATACATGTTGCTAGAAGTGAAACTAGAAGCTCACATAATGTGACTTAGAACCTAGTTTCTTTCAGTTTTTAACTGTCACTTCCCTGGTGTTGACTGTTTTTGGACAAACTCCCTCCCTCCCCCCACCCCCCAGTTCATAATCCTAAACTGACTTTGAGGAACTCTAAGAATTACATGAATCCTTTTTGTGAAACAAAGAGAATCTATATCATATATTCAGCGAAAGTGTCTAAGAGTTACTGATTGGACCAACCTAGGTAATCGTGCCAATTCCAAAACATTCAGAGATGGCACATTCAGATTGGCTCTATGGATCAGGGCCTTTCTCTGGGGCAGGTGAGGCCCATTTTCCATCTAAATCACAACGGTGAGAATGGAGGGACGGAGTAGGTATTGAAAAGAAATTCAGGCTATTACTCCAAGAAGGAAGAAAAATAGATACTGGACAGCCATATAACAGGTATTCATTATAGGTACTTCCAGAGTCTATATCCTATTTACTCAAAGAAATTTAAGACTTTAGCTAGCCCCAAAATTCACATATTTTCTGCATGTTACCTAACACATTTTTGGAAAATAAAAAGGTAAAATAATGTGAAATGATTTAATTTCTATAAGTGATCTTATAATCAAAGAAACCTTGCTACAAAAGTGAAACTTTATCTAGAGGATTTTATATTCAATAAAGTGTTCACATTCAAGAGCAAATTCTCATTCTGATGATTCATGAAGTCACTTGTGATATTCCTTCTTTAGTGTGGTGTTTATATAAAAACATGAGTCTCTAAAATTGCCATGGCAAAAACATTTTGAAGCTTGATAGCCTTCTTTTCACAAAGCATGGTTTCCATCATTGTCTTGGATCACACTGTACCTTATGTTCATTCTCTGGTACAGAGCTCCAGCAGCTTTTTTTTTTTTTTGCTCTTTCTCTTGCCCTGCATCTTAATCTTCAAGCATTCTCCTACAGTCATGTTCTGGTTTTCCCTTTGTCAGCCTCTGCCACTTCCACTCCCTCCTAGACTCCTAGTACTTTTTTCAAGCTAAAGTTCTTTACCTTTAACTGCTGAAATCCAAGAAAGAGCCTGTAGTGAAATGAAGACTTGCAGTTTTCCCCACCTGCTTAGTTGCTTGCATTCTGTCTTCAGCTGCTACAGTTTGAATCTGCCTCAAGTTATCAGTGGCATTAATCTTTATCCTACCAAAATATTTACATGGTTGATAACCCCTTTTTCTTTGATCCTCTTATCTGATTGGTCTTTCTCTGTCACTCCTAAGACATAGCCATGTCTTTCTGTTCTATTAATTTCTCTCACTGCTCTTTTATGCATCAAGTAAACAGGTTAAGTAAGGCTCTGAAAGTACTCACCTTTCTGGTCTAAATCTTTCAACTTCCTCTTCCATTTATTTTTCCATTACCACATTGACTATTCACTGCTCAAGTCATCTGTGCTTTTTTCCAAGGTTCCCTTGGAAATATCTTCCTTCAAGGCTCAGCTTAAGTATTTTCCCTCCATGAACCCTGCTCTAGTTTCCTCCAAACTTGAACTATCTCCAATTCCTTTAACCAGGTCCATGTTCTATCACCAGCTCTTGACCGAATATTTGCGAAAGCTCTCTAGCTAGTATCCCTGCTTCTTGCCTGTCTTCTACTTGTTTCTCCATACTACCACTAGAACTGTCTCTCATACAATCTGAACCCCTCATCATGGCCTATAAGATCTGGCTCCTGCTAATGTCTATTGGTCCAAGAACTGTGCTAAGAACTTTACTTGAATTAATCCATTTAATCCTAAGAGCTACATACTCTTTTAATTTTTTACATCTTTATTGGAGTATAATTGCTTTACAATGTTGCTTTAGTTTCTGCTGTATAACAAAGTGAATCAGCTATATGTATACATATATCCCCATATCCCTTCCCTCTTGAGCCTCCCTCCCCTCCCTATCCCACCCTGTAAGTGGTCACAAAGCACCGAGCTGATCTCCCTGTGCTATGCGGCTGCTTCCCACTAGCTATCTATTTTACATTTGGTAGTGTATATATGTGCATGCCACTCTCTCACTTCGTCCCAGCTTCCCCGTCCCCCTCCCTGTGTCCTCAAGTCCATTCTCTACGTCTGTGTATTTACTCCTGTCTTGCCCCTAGGTTCATCAGAACCTTTTTATTTTTTTTAAGATTCTATATATATGTGTTAGCATATGGTATTTGTTTTCCTCTTTCTGACTTCACTCTGTATGACAGACTCTAGGTCTAGCCACCTCATTACAAATAGCTCAATGTCATTTCTTTTTATGGCTGAGTAATATTCCATTGTATATATGTGCCACATCTGCTTTATCTATTCATCCAACGATGGACACTTAGGTTGTTTCCATCTCCGGGATATTGTAAATAGAGCTGCAATGAACATTTTGGTACAGGACTCTTTTTGAATTATGGTTTTCTCAGGGTATATGCCCAGTAGTGGGATTGCTGGGTCATATGGTAGTTCTATTTGTAGTTTTTTAAGGAACCTCCATACTGTTCTCCATAGTGACTGTATCAATTTACATTCCCACCAACAGTGCAAGAGGGTTCCCTTTTCTCCACACCCTCTCCGGCATTTATTGTTTCTAGATTTTTTGATGATGGCCATTCTGATTGTTATGAGATGATATCTCATCGTAGTTTTGATTTGCATTTCTCTAATGATTAATGATGGTTAGCATTCTTTCATGTGTTTGTTGGCAGTCTGTATATCTTCTTTGGAGAAATGTCTTTTTAGGTCTTCTGTCCATTGTTGGATTGGGTTGTTTGTTTTTTTGTTATTGAGCTGCATGAGCTGCTTATAAATTCTGGAGATTAATCCTTTGTCAGTTGGATGCATTTGCAAATAATTTTTCCCATTCCGAGGGTTGTCTTTTGGTCTTGTTTATGGTTTCCTTTGCTGTGCAAATGCTTTGAAGTTTCATTAGGTTCCCTGTGTTTATTTTTGTTTTTATTTCCATTTCTCTAGAAGGTGGGTCAAAAAGGATCTTGCTGTGATTTATGTCATAGAGTGTTCTGCCTATAGTGTCTGGTCTTACATTTAGGTCTTTAATCCATTTTGAGATTATTTTTGTGTATGGTGTTAAGGAGTGATCTAATCTCATACTTTTACATGTACCTGTCCAGTTTTCCCAGCACCACTTATTGAAGAGATTGTCCTTTCTCCACTGTACATTCCTGCCTCCTTTATCAAAGATAAGGTGACCATATGTGCGTGGGTTTATCTCTGGGCTTTCTATCCTGTTCCATTGCTCTATCTTTCTGTTTTTGTGCCAGTACCATACTGTCTTGATTACAGTAACTTTGTAGTATCATCTGATGTCAGGGAGCCTGATTCCTCCAGCTCCATTTTTCGTTCTCAAGATTGCTTTGGCTATTCGGGGTCTTTTGTGTTTCCATACAAATTGTGAAATTTTTTGTTCTAGTTCTGTGAAAAATGCCAGTGGTAGTTTGATACGGATTGCGTTGAATCTGTAGATTGCTTTGGGTAGTATAGTCATTTTCACAATGTTGATTCTTCCAATCCAAGAACATGGTATATCTCTCCATCTATTTGTATCATCTTTAATTTCTTTCAGCAGTTTCGTATAATTTTCTGCATACAGGTATTTTGTCTCCTTAGGTAGGTTTATTCCTAGGTACTTTATTCTTTTTGTTGCAATGGTAAATGGGAGTGTTTTCTTAATTTCACTTTCAGATTTTTCATCATTAGTGTATAGGAATGCCAGAGATTTCTGTGCATTAATTTTGTATCCTGCTACTTTACCAAATTCATTGATTAGCTCTAGTATTTTTCTGGTAGCATCTTTAGGATTCTCTATGTAGAGTATCATGCCATCCGAAAACATGACAGCATTACTTCTTCTTTTCCTATTTGGATTCCTTTTATTTTCTTTTCTTCTCCAATTGCTGTGGCTAAAACTTCCAAAACTCTCTTGAATAAGAGTGGTGAGTGTGGGCAACCTTGTCTTGTTCCTGAACTTAGTGGAAATGCTTTCATTTTTTGACCATTGAAGATGATGTTGGCTGTGGGTTTGTCATATATGGCCTTTATTATGTTGAGGAAAGTTCCCTGTATGCCTACGTTCTGCAGGGTTTTTTATCATAAATGGGTGTTGAATTTTGTCACAAGCTTTCTCTGCAACTATTGAGATGATCATATGGTTTTTCTCCTTCAATTTTTTAATATGGTGTATCACATTGATTGACTTGCATATATTGAAGTATCCTTGCATTCCTAGGTTAAACCCCACTTGATCATAGTGTATGATCTTTTTAATGTGCTGTTGGATTCTGTTTGCTGGTATTTTGTTGACAATTTTTGCATTTATGTTCATCAGTGATATTGGCCTGTAGTTTTCTTTCTTTGTGACATCCTTGTCTGGTTTTGGTATCAGGGTGATGGTGGCCTCGTAGAATGAGTTTGGGATTGTTCTTCCTTTTGTTATATTTTGGAAGACTTTGAGAAGGATAAGTGTTCACTCTTCTCTAAATGTTTGATAGATTCGCCTGTGAAGCCATCTGGTCCTGGGCTTTTGTTTGTTGGAAGATTTTGAATCACAGTTTCAATTTCAGTGCTTGTGATTGGCCTGTTCGTATTTTCTATTTCTTCCTGATTCAGTCTTGGCAGGTTGTGCATTTCTAGAACTTGTCCCTTTATTCCAGGTTGTTCATGTTTTTGGCATATAGTTGCTTGTAGTAATCTCTCATGATCTTTTGTATTTCTGCAGTGTCAGTGGTTACTTCTCCTTTTTCATTTCTAATTATATTGATTTGAGTCTTCTCTCTTTTTTTCTTGATGAGTCTGGCTAATGGTTTTTCAATTTTGTTTATCTTCTCAAAGAACCAGCTTTTAGTTTTATTGATCTTTGCTATCGTTTTGGGCATTTCTTTTTCATTTATTTCCTATCTGATCTTTATGATTTCTTTCTTTCTGCTAACGTTGGGGTTTTTTGTTCTTCTTTCTCTAATTGCTTTAGGTGCAAGGTTAAGTTGTTTATTCGAGATGTTTCCTGTTTCTTAAGTAGGATTGTATTGCTATAAACTTCCCTCTTAGAACAGCTTTTGCTGCATCCCATAGGTTTTGGGTCGTCATGTCTCCACTGTCATTTTTTCTAGGTATTTTTTGATTTCCTCTTTGATTTCTTCAGTGATCACTATTATTAAGTAGTGTACTCTTTAGCCTCCATGTGTTTGTAATTTTTACAGATATTTTCCTGTAATTGATATCTCGTCTCATAGTGTTGTGGTCGGAAAAGATACTTGATACAATTTCAATTTTCTTAAATTTACCAAGGCTTGATTTGTGACCCAAGATATGATCTATCCTGGAGAATGTTCCATGAGCATTTGAGAAGAATGTGTATTCTGTTGTTTTTGGATGGAATGTCCTATAAATATCAATTAAGTCCATCTTGCTTAATGTATCATTTAAAGCTGTGTTTCCTTATTTATTTTTATTTTGGATGATCTGTCCATTGCTGAAAGTAGGGTGTTAAAATCCCCTACTCTTAATGTGTTACTGTCAATTTCACCTTTTATGGCTGTTAGTATTTGCCTTATGTATTGAGTTGCTCCTCTGTTGGGTGCATGAATATTTACAATTTTTTTATCTTTTTTTTGGATCAATCCCTTGATCATTATGTAGTGTCCTTCTTTGTCTCTTGTAATAGTGTTTATTTTAAACTCTCTTTTGTCTGATATGAGGATTGCTACTCCAGCTTTCTTTTGATTTCCATTTGCATGGAATATCTTTTTCCATCCCCTTACTTTCAGTCTGTATGTGTCCCTATGTCTGAAGTGGGTCTCTTGTAGACAGCATATATATGGGTCTTGTTTTTGTATACATTCAGCCAGCCTGTCTTTTGGTGGGAGCATTTAATCTAATTACTATTAAGGTAATTATCGATATGTATGTTCCTATTCCCCTTTGCTTAACTGTTTTGGGTTTGTTATTGTAGGTCTTTTCCTGCTCTTGTGTTTCTTACCTAGAGAAGTTCCTTTAGCATTTGTTGTAAAGCTGGTTTGGTGGTGCTGAACTCTCTCAGCTTTTTCTTGTCTGTAAAGGTTTTAATTTCTTCATCAAATCTGAATGAGATCCTTGCTGGGTAGAGTAATATTGGTTGTTGGTTTTTCTCCTTCATCACTTTAAATATGTCCTGCCACTCCCTTCTGGCTTGCAGAGTTTCTGCTGAAAGATCAGCTCTTAACCTTATGGGGATTCCCTTGTGTGTTATTTTTCCCTTGCTGCTTTTAGTATGTTTTCTTTGTATTTAATTTTTGATAGTTTTATTAACATGTGTCTTGGCGTGTTTCTCCTTGGATTTATCCTGTGTGGGACTCTCTGTGCTTCCTGGACTTGATTAACTATTTTCTTTCTGATATTAGGGAAGTTTTCAACTATCATCTCTTCAAATATTTTCTCAGCCCCTTTCTTTTTTTCTTCTTCTTCTAGGACCCCTGTAATTCGAATGTTGGTGCATTTAATGTTGTCCCAGAGGTCTCTGAGGCTGTCCTCAGTTCTTTTCATTCTTTTTTCTTTATTCTGCTCTGCAGTAGTTATTTCCACTGTTTTGTCTTTCAGGTCACTTATCCGTTCATCTGCCTCCATCATTCTGCTATTGATCCCTTCTAGTGTATTTTTAATTTCATTTATTGTGTTGCTCATCATTGTTTATTCCTCTTTTCAATGTTTCTTGCATTTTCTCTATTCTATTTCCAAGATTTTGGATCATCTTTACTATCATTTTTCTCAATTCTTTTTCAGGTAAACTGCCTATTTCCTCTTCATTTGTTAGGTCTGGTGGGTTTTTATCTTGATCCTTCATCTGCTGTGTGTTTTTCTGTCTTCTCATTTTGCTTATCTTACTGTGTTTGGGGTCTCCTTTTTGTAGGCTGTAGGTCCCTATTTCCCATTGTTTTTGGTGTCTGTCTCCAGTGGCTAAAGCTGGTTCAGTGGGCTGTGTGGGCTTCCCAGTGGTGGGGACTAGTGCCTATGGTCTGGTGGATGAGGCTGGATCTTGTCTTTCTGGTGGGTAGGTCCACCTCTGGTGGTGTGTTTTGGGGTGTCTGTGGCCTTATTATGATTTTAGGCAGCCTCTCTGCTAATGGGTGGGGTTGTGTTCCTGTCTTGCTAGTTGTTTGGCATAGGGTGTCCAGCACTGTAGCTTGCTGGTCGTTGAGTGAAGCTGGGTGTTGGTGTCGAGTTGGAGATCTCTGGGAAATTTTCGCCATTTGATATTACGTGGAGCTGGGAGGTCTCTTGTAGACCAGTGTCCTGAAGTTGGCTCTCCCACGTCAGAGGCACAGCACTGACTTGTAGTTGCAGCGCCAAGAGCCTTTCATCCACACGGCTCAGAATAAAAGGGAGAAAAAGTAGAAAGAAGGAGTATAAAATAAAATAAAATAAAGTAAGATGAAATAAAATAAAGCTATTAAAATAAGAAAATAATTATTAAGAAAAAGAAAATTTTTAAGTAAGAAAACAAAAAACGGACGTACAGAAGCCTAGGACAAATGGTGAAAGCAATGCTATAGAGACAAAATCTCACACAGAAGCATACACATACACACTCACAAAAGCAAGAAAAGGGAAAAAATTAATATATCTTGCTTTCAAAGTCCACCTCCTGAATTTGGGATTATTCATTGTCTATTCAGGTATTCCACAGATGCAGGGTACATTGAGTTGATTGTGGAGCTTTAATCCGCTGCTCCCGAGGCTGCTGGGAGAGATTTCCCTTTCTCTTCTTTGTTCACACAGCTCCCTGGGCTCAGTTTTGGATTTGGTCCCGCCTCTGCGTGTAGGTTGCCGGAGGGCGTCTGTTCTTCGCTCAGACAGGACGGGGTTAAAGGAGCCGCTGATTCGGGGGTTCTGGCTCACTCAGGCCGGGGGCAGTGAGGGGCACGGATGTGGGGCGAGCCTGCAGCAGCAGAGGCTGGCATGACGTTGCACCAGCCTGAGGTGCACCATGCGTTCTCCCAGGTAAGTTGTCCCTGGATCACGGGACCCTGGCAGTGGCAGGCTGCACAGGCTCCCAGGACGGGTTTGTGGAGAGTGACCTGTGCTCACACACATGCTTCTTAGTGGCGGCAGCAGCGGTCTTAGCATCTCATGCCGGTCTCTGGGGTCTGCGCTGATAGCCGCGGCTCGCGCCAGTCTCTGGAGCTCTTTTAAGCAGCGCTCTTAATCCCCTCTCCTCGCTCACCAGGAGACAAAGAGGGAAGAAAAAGTCTCTTGCATCTTAGGCAGGTCCAGACTTTTTCCCGGACTCCCTCCTGGCTAGCCGTGGCGCACTAACCCCTTCAGGCTGTGTTCACACTGCCAGTCCTCTCCCTGCGCTCCAACCGAAGCCCGAGCCTCATCTCCCAGCCCCCGCCTGCCCCAGCGGGTGAGCAGACAAGCCTCTCGGGCTGGTGAGTGCTGGTCGGCACCGATCCTCTGTGCGGGAATCTCTCCGCTTTGCCCTCTGCACCCCTGTTGCTGCGCTCTCCTCCGTGGCTCGAAGCTTTCCCCCTCCGCCACCCGTAGTCTCTGCCCACGAAGGGGCTTCCTAGTCTGTGGAAACTTTTCCTCCTTCACAGCTCCCTCCCACTGGTGCAGGTCCCATCCCTATTCTTTTGTCTCTGTTTTTTCTTTATTCTTTTGCCCTACCCAGGTACGTGGGGGTGTTTCTTGCCTTTTGGGAAGTCTGAGGCCTTATGCCTGCATTCAGTAGGTGTTCTGTAAGAGTTGTTCCACATGTAGATGTATTTTTGATGTATTTGTGGGGGGAAAGTTGATATCTACGTCTTAGTCCTCTGCCATCTGGAAAGTCTTCCTGCAATTTTTTTTTTTTTTTTTTTTTTTTTTGCGGTACATGGGCCTCTCCCTGTTGTGGCCTCTCCCGTTGCAGAGCACAGGCTCCGCGTGAAGGCTCAGCGGCCATGTCTCACAGGTCCAGCCACTCCGCAGCATGTGGGATCCTCCCAGACTGGGGCACGAACTCGTGTCCCCTGCATCGGCAGGTGGACTCTCAACCACTGTGTCACCAGGGAAGCCCCTGCAATTTGTTTTTATTTCATATTTCTTTGCTCTAGGTTCAACATTAAGTAAAGGATATAAGGATCTATGACATTCAAATAAAAGAAGGTTTGCTTTATTCTAATACAGAAGTAAAAAGCCAATTAAAAAAAATTTGTTTCTAAAGGTTGAAGTCAAGGAAAAACGATGGAAAAACCTGACTTGTTTACCAGTCCATATTCTTTATTTCGTAAAATCTTTTTTATATGTTCATCTTACATGCAAATGCATAATGCTTGTTTTCCCACTCAGCCTCACACACATCCTGGAATCCCCTGTGTGCTATCAGCCTGGGAATATAGTCCTTTAAGGTTTTGCTGTCTCTGTTCATTGCATATACTATAGCTTTGTACATGTTATTTTGTAAACATGTGTTCAGTTATATGTGTTCAGGCAGGAATTCAAATACGTGATTCTCATTCTTGCTTTCCAAGAGAATTCTCCTGAGGGGAGAAAAAACAATGTACATGTTTCTCTTCTTATTTGACAAAACCAAAAACAATCCTGGATTTAGACCCTTACAAGGAAATATGTTCCACACAAAGTAAGAGTGAAGGACTATCGTTGTTTCTCTTCTAGCTTTTGAAACTGATTGACTTTTATTATGAGAAAATATAGGCAGCATAGCATTAACTCTAAAACCAAGAGGTCTTTTGTGCTCAATTGCCAGGTGGAAGGGACAGAGCATTTACAGACAAGTAAAATTTCTTAGCAGAGGCATGATGGGGTCATGGTCATACTTTGTGTTTAAGAATTGTATAATCTTTTCATGTTGGGGCTCAGTTAAGAAAAGTATCCATGTCCTTGAGCACAGGGGAAAAAAATAAACTGTTTAAAATTCAAGTTTAGGGGGCTTCCCTGGTGGTGCAGTGGTTGAGAGTCCGCCTGCCGATGCAGGGGACACGGGTTCGTGCCCCGGTCCAAGAAGTTCCCACATGCCGCGGAGTGGCTGGGCCTGTGAGCCATGGCCACTGAGCCTGTGCATCTGGAGCCTGTGCTCTGCAACGGGAGAGGCCACAACAGTGAGAGGCCCACGTACCGCAAAAAAAAAAAAAAAAAAGAAAAATAATCCATTTTAGGGGAAAATGATGTGACTTGTGGAGAAATATCCAACTTCAAGTCAGTTCCTGGGCGCATAAGTGCATGAAGTTCATAAAAAAGTCCCCACCAACCAATTGTGATTACTCTCTGCCTTTAATTAGTTTTCAACTGATGTGGAACTCAAGATATTATCAGCCTCTGCTTTACTGAGGTAGACAGTTGGGCAATACAGTAGAGGGCAGAAAATGAACAAAAAAAATCAGAACGATGAATAGAGAATGCTGCTTGAAAAACTTAAAATTTTTTTTGATATGGTCTTCGTTGGACATTTTTCCCCCTTATCTGCTTGTATTTTCACTTTCAAGTTGATAACTCCCAGACTGAGTTGAAACACGATGATGTTTCTGCCATTCTCTTCGGAGTTCATTGTGACTTTTTTTTATCATCAGCAGAAATAGAGGGAGACTGAATTAAATGGGAGCTGCAGAACTTGTGTGTGTGATAACAATACAAATGAATTTTCTCTAACAGAGAAAAACAGCTGTCTCCATTATTTGAATGCTTCACCTTTCTCCATTCCATTAATTGGGTCTTTGATCACAAGCTGAGGTGGAGAGGCCCTGATAAGGAATAGGTTATTAGTAAAGTAGCCTAAAGGAATGAATTGGGCCTGGTACTTGCTGCAGAAGATGAGATAAACTCATAATGCCTGTGGATGTGAGTGGTGGAGAGTGATAGGGCCTCGGACTGCCCTGAACTGCTTGCAAAGGGAGAAGACTAATACTCTAGTGCTATGATAGCTAATGCAGGATATAAATTTAGCTCCCGGGAATGGAATAGGATAGAAATTCCATAAAGAGTTTTCTGTAAATGGCTTACACTTTTATATCAAACTGTGGCAGAGTAGTTGCTAAAAAAAATAAAATAAAATAGTTTCTTGATCTCACTATATGTTGAATACAACTGAAATCTTTCGTATAAAATGAGGAAAAATGACTGTTAAATTTGTTCCCCAAGACATTAATAAGAGCACCCTTTGAAGTGTGGTAAAGCTAAATTGGAGGAATTAAATTTGATTGAATCTAAGCCTGTTTATTTTTCATTTCTGCAGAGTGAGTGTTGAGTGATTTGTAATACATCATTGGAAATCTTCAGGAACTTGCTATCATGTAATCCATTTTTTTTCGCTGAAGAATACAACCGCAGGGGACAAGGCCATATTGGTTTGTTGTTAATGTACTGGAAAGAGGTACTATGGAGAAAACAGTTAATATTAAATTATGAACACAAGGTTATCTTTCTGCCGCACATGCTCCACTGCCCTAGGCAGGGGTAATCTGTTAATAGCATTCAGCCAAAATGACACCATTAAGGAACTGAAGCTACACATCTTTTGCAAGCTGAATGATGTATAAAGCTGGTTTTCTATCATCCTAGATGCAATAAATTATCCACGCTGCTAAAAATTGAGACAAGTCAGAAGTTTGATAGAACTGGCACCCAGACATAAGTGGAAGGCCAGCCTGGCAGGAAATGACATGAAGATGTGAATGCTGCTATCAGGGTGTTTTTAGTTGTGTTGTTCTCTCTCCCCCCAGCTCTGATTTTTAGGCTTTGGGGGCCATGATGGCCAATGGACTATCATGGCATTTTCATGGTAGAGAGTGAGGAGTGACTGAGAGAGAAAACGAATAACACATACAGTTATGTAGATGAGCACCTCAGGAAAGGTTTGGATGTCAGATCTACTTTGAATGAATCATTGCCTTTCAGCTTTAGTTTCTGATTGTCAATGCCTGCACACAAAGTGAAGGACATTATAAATGGTCTATACTGAGAGTTATCTGATTCGTGTGTGCACATTAGGAAACCATAACCTACTCATACCCAATGCCCTTCTTATTATTGGTTCCATCAGCATGCACAATAAATAGCTGGGGAAACAATTTAGGACTATTTCCCCTGATGGTTTTTCTCATTTTAAATTAATACAAATGCTTAATAGACTTAAGAGACATAGGGCAGCTATTTGCTCTAGCAGAGCTCCTCACAGTATCAGGAAAAATGTTTTTCTAAACTGCAATGGCAATACCAGTGAAGCAAAGTAATATATTAAATCAACGAATGCATATTAAATTTGCACCAATTTCTCCAGCACTCTTATAGTCAATGGCCATGTAAAGATAAAAAGAAATCATCCCTTAAAACCTTATAATTTAGTGGGGACTCAGACAATTGCAGCAAAATGTTGTAATGAGGGAGGTTAGAGGAATGTCTGTCAGGAGAATGAGGACTGGCTTCACAGAGGAAGTGACCAGCACAAAGAGAGGTTTTTAAATATCCTAGTACAGAGAAAATAAGCATAACCAATAAATCCGACCATAGTCCTTATCATATTTCATATGATTTTAAGGGCCGAATTAGCAATATATACGTATGCAGATAACTATAGTGAAAGCATGGAATTTAGCACACAAACCAAATGAGGAGACCATGTGAGGTATTTCCAGAAACCCAGAAGGGAGAAGATTCAGATTGGACTGGGGCAACCAGACAGGAGAGATTTTATTGGGGTCCAGAGCATCATCCCCAGCCCCTCTCTGTCACTCTTCACTCCCAATTATTCACCAGTTCCAGTGTGTTCTATATACGAAATATCTGACATTTGATCTATTTTGTCCATCTTTTTTTTTTTTTTGCGGTACGCGGGCCTCTCACTGTTGTGGCCTCTCCCGTTGCAGAGCACAGGCCCCGGATGTGCAGGCTCAGCGGCCATGGCTCACGGACCCAGATGCTCCACGGCATGTGGGATCTTCCCAGACCGGGGCACGAACCCGTGTCCCCTGCATCAGCAGGCGGACTCTCAACCACTGCGCCACCGGGGAAGCCCTGTCTATCTTTATGAACATAACTTTAGTGAATAAAAGTTTTTGATTTGTATCACTACCATAGCCTCTTCAATGGTATCTCTGCCTCAGTTTTGTCCCTCTCCAATCCTATCTCTGGAGGGAGGCCAGAGTGATTTTTCTTAAACAAAAATTGAACTGTGAAATCCAGTTTAAATCCTGCGCTGTGGTTGCAATAAGGCAAAGACCAAATCCCTTAATCTGGTGTATAAAACTCAGAGTATTCTGGCCTGGTTACCTCTTGAGCCTCTACTCTTGTCTCTCTAACTGCATCTGTGCTCTAGATACTGCAGCTATCCTCAGTTTCTCATTTTGCCAACCCTTATCCACCTCTGAACCTTCAAGCATTGGTTGCTTTTGCTTACATTTTCTTCCCAAACCTATCATCTCATTCCTTCCCTTCTCCTAACTCGTTTGAATTTATTATTCAGATGCTAGAACTTTCCCTGACAGATAAATATGGGGCAAAGTGCCCTTGTCTCTGCCCTTGTGGCACTGTATTTCTCCCATCTATGTAATTACCCTAGAGAGTGTACATTCTATGAGGGTAAGGTCTGTAGGTATCTTGTCCACTTCATATCTCCAGTTCTTGGCACAGTAAGAGTAAATATTTGTTGAACACCGAATAAATAATGTGGACAATACATAAATAACAGCCTGGAGAAATGGTTGGGAATGACCACAGGAAGATATCAGGACCACAGGTGATGAGTTGAGATCATTCTGATCCTTGGAGACATTTCTCGCTGACTGAGCTAAGGAGAACTGAGGAGTAAACTCAATTGGGAGCTGAATAAAAGGAGAAGAGAATGTTTTTTTTTTTTAAACTGCAGTGTCTTGACAAGAAATAAGCCTTTATTGGAAAAGAAGAAAGAAGAGATTGGTCAGTAAAGCTTAGATGGCTGGGCTGACTATTTTCTCCTGTGCTAAATGTTCAAACTGAATTGGGATGTTCCATGCACTTGCAATATAGTTGCTTACCGTTGAAATTTTATTTTGTACTGTGTAGACCTTTTGATATCATAAGGGGTAGTCTTGAGGTAGACATAATGTAGGGAAGTTATTTTGAATATCTTATCCAAGGCTCTATACAAATATCATAGTGAAGTGACTGTAAATTTGAAATTAGATTAACAATTATTAAAAATTGATTAAAAATCAGATTAACAATTGATTCATTAAACAGCATTTACTTACTCCTTATTTTGCTCCAAAAACCCATAGACAAGAGAATGAAGTATGATGCTGGCTTGCAAAGTGTCCACAGCCAGGGAGAAAAGACTGAAAAAGCAAGTGAACAAATAATTACAATGAAATGTCATAAATGTTATGACAAGGTGCTATGTAGGTCAGAAACTGGGGAAAAGGAGAGAAAGGAAATTTCTTAGAGAAGACAACATTTGAGCTGCATTTCAAAAACCCAGGAGTAACGAGTAAGGAAAAATAGGAAGAAGGATGCTAGAGGCAGAGGAAACAGCAAAGATACAAAGTCAAAGGAAGAATTTAAAAAAATTTTGTGGGCAACTATTTGGGCATAGCAAAGATTTTTCAGAGCATCTCTTTTCTCAAATATTTTGTCTCATTGTCCTCATAAGAATTCTTATACTTGTCAGATCCTTCAATAGTCCTGGTTTCCCAGACAACTCACAAAGTATAAGGCCCTCTGTGATATGGCCATGGTTTATCTCTTTAACAACAACATTGTACCCATCTTCAACAACACCAGAATGCTTGCTGCTTCTTTCCTACCATGCCTTTTTTTCTCTCCATGCATTTTTTTTAATGGCCTCCCCTCTGACTGACATGATTTTTCTACTGGCTGCCATCCCCAGTCCACTTCTTCCCACCCTGGGTTAGATGCTCTTACCCTTTGTAATAAAGATGCTCCACTTATTTATTCAACAAGCATCAGTCAAGCCTCTTCAAGTACTTAAAAGCATGAGTTCTGGGGCCGTATGCCTTGGGTTTGAGCGCTCTCTGACTGATCTAGTAGTTATGTGAACTTGGGCAATTTGCATAACTTCTGTGTATGCTCCAGTTTCCTCTTCTGTGAAATGGGGATAATTATAATGCCTATCTTACATGGTTTGGGGACAGATTAAATAACAAAATTATTTTAAAAGTATCCATAACATATTAATAACTCAAAATATTTAGCCATATTATAATCATCACCATCATCTTAATGATTAACTATTTCTAGGAGCCAAGCTCTAAGCTTAGATAGTGAAGACACAAAAATGCATAAAGCACAGCTCCTGCCATCAAGAATTTCATAATCTGTTGGAAAACACACATAACCAGACAGTAATAAAAGAGTGTGGATTATTCTATGACATGCATAAAGTGAACATAGACTTTTTGAAGAAGCAGCAGTCTTCTACATTTTGTAGAACCATTGAGATGGTTGTTTTAATCTGTTTGAAATCTACTCAGAGAACTACCAGCTATTTTTTACCCACTCTGCATAAATCTGGCATTCAGGTATCAACATAAATAAGAGGAATCTAGTATAAAATGATTATTACAGCTGAGAATTAAATTTAGCTGAGGAAAGCACTCTTAGAAGTGAGAAGGAACATCTCAAGCCCACTTGGCTCTATGCCTTTATATTATAGACGAGGAAACAGTGACACCACTCCACCACAATTGGTTAAGTCCTTGGACTAGAATCACGCAGTGCAATAGTGGCTGCATGATAGGTAGGACCCACGTTTTCCCAACCTTGGTTCAGCACTTTTTCCATAACAGCACTGATGTCCCTTTGGTTTTGTTCTTTCATTACCATGATTCGTTTCAAAATCTGTACAAACCTCTGTTTCCCCCCAGAAAGTTACACATGGCTTTCCAGTCTCATGTTATTCATCTGACATTCTGGGCTTGGGCCAACCTCAGTGCAGCCTCCAACCACAATGGAACCTGGAAGATACCTCCTGTTCTCTGCATAGCCAGCCCAGAGAGTATCAGTCCAAAACTACTCCTTCCTTTCTGATGTCACTGCACAGAATTTTCTGAACCTCTACTTTTTGTACCTCATTGCATTCTATATTGTTTCACGTTTCATGTATCGCCCTTGGATTTTTTCACATATGTGTTTTCTAGGGGAAAGAGCAAATCACAAAGGTATTTCCAAGTTTCCTAACCCATGCTACTAGGTATATTGGGTTGCTCAAATGCATGTTGAATGGAACCGACTTAAATTTAAGTACTCTTCCTCCAAACTCTAAGTCATTTGGGAAAAAAATACATCTTTCTTATTTTCCTATGTATTTTAGGGGTAGTGTTGAAAGGCTTGCTTTACTCAATTTTTAATAAACTGGCTATTTAAAGAACATTCTATACTTCATACACTCCAGTTTTTCCCTAAGGTTTGCATAAGCCATTTGTTGTGCCAGAAACAATACTCTTCCTAACTTGCTTGGATAACATCTCTTTAAACAATACAGCTTATTATTCTTTTAATGTACTAAAACTATTGACATATACACTTTAAGATTTTCTCTTATATATATATATTTTTTAACCTGATTGTCCCACAGGATTCTAGGAAGGTTTAAATCTCTATTTTCTTTTTTCCTTTTCACTTTTGGCTCTTGATTCTAATTATTTTCTTATACCTGTTTTTTTTTTTTTCAGGTTTTCTATTATAACAAGTGAAAAATGTTAAGATGCGGAGCTGAGCTATAGGTAGCTTCTTAAATATACTAAACTCTTTTCAACTATCTGAAACTACTTTTTCAGTTAATTTTTAAAGTTACATTTATTTTCAGGAAGATTTCCCATTGTGTTTTTGGCCAGGAACATTTAGATCAGAGCCTGAGCCTCCATCTTTCCATCTGTACAATAGGTTAGCCCACCCATTGTTATTGTGGAGAATAGTGACTTAATGCCTGGGAAGATCTTTGAATATTCAAGAAAATATTAGCTTGGCAAAACTGTGACTGGCTGAAGCATGACTGCCATATGAATACTGCGTGCATATTGCACACTTTTCTAAGACTTACGAAAGATAGCTCATAGGTTAAAGGCAGGATGTAGAGAGCAGATAGTGTTCAGAAACAAATTGTATACCTCTGTAGTCATCATTTCGAGCATCCTTAGCAACTCCTGGTAATCCTAGCTGTAATCTAGCGTCCACTGCTTTTAATCAAGCATTGAATTTGCAATATTTATGACAAAAAGTTCATTTTCCATGTTTAAATTAAAAAAAATAACTTCTTCAAAGTTGGTTCTGTCTAGGATAAATTGTTGAATAGGAAAAGACTTCTGGAAATCCCCAACTTATTTTTTTCTTCCATTTTCCTACCCAATGGTATTCTCACTCTTTCCTAACCCACTTCAATTGCCTGCTGTATCAAAACTGTCTACAGTTCTTCACATTCTTAATCAAACCCCAAACTCAGGAGAGGATTTTATAGGATTGTAACAAAACACAAAGTTTAAGATCAATGTTTTGTTACCCTCAAGAATACTTACCTTATAATAAAGCACAAGAAATCTTATGGTTTCCTAAGAATCAAAGAATAGATCTTGTTATACATATATTGATATTTTCCATATAGAAATAATCTTTTCAATTCCCTTTATATTACACCTGAATGAATTCAACTAAAGATGCTAAATAAGTGTAATACTTTCAACATTTGCTTCAGGCCTAGTATTTTCTTCAGAGAATTTTTAGAATTCCATGATACTCATCTTTTTTAATAGCTGAACCAACAGTGACTAGGTAAGGCAATTAAGATATAGACTTTGAAGCTGGACTCCATTGGTTTGACTCCCATGTCTGCTACTTAATAGCACATTGCTGCAAATGGCAAAATGTCATTCTTTTTTTATGGATGATCAGTATTCTATTGTATGTATGTGTGTGTATGTATATATGTATATGTGTATATATATATATATATATATATATATAGTCTTTATCCATTCATCTGTTGATGGACACTTAGTTTGCTTCCATTTCTTAGCAATTATAAATAATGCTGCTATGAACATTGGGGTGCATATATCTTTTACAATTAGTTTTTCTGTTTTTTTCAGATATGTATCCAGGATTGAAATTGCCAGTCATATGGTAGTTCTATTTTTAGTTTTTTGAGAAATGTCCATACTGTTTTCCACAGTGGCTGCACCAATTTACGTTCCCACCAACAGTGTACAAGTGTTCACTTTTCTCTACATCCTCACCAACATTTGCTATTTGTGTTCTTTTTGATGACAGCCATTCTGACAGGTGTCAGGTGATATATCAATGTGGTTTTGATTTGCATTTCCCTGACAATTAGCAATGTTGAGCATCTTTTCTTGTGCCTGTTGGTCATCTGCATCTCCTATGGAACATGTCTATTTAGTTCTGCCATTTTTTAAAATTTCTTTTTAAAATTTTGTATTGGAGTATAGTTTATTTATGCCCATTTTTTAATTGGATTGTTTGGGGTTTTTTTGTGTTGAGTTATATGAGCTGTTCATATATGTTGGATATTAACCCCTTATTGATCATATCATTTTCAAATATCTTCTCCTATTCAATAGGTTGCCTTTTCATTTTGTTTATGGTTTCCTTTGCTGTGCAAAAGCTTTTAAGTATAATTAGGCCCCATTTGTTTGTTTTTGCTTTTATTTCCTTTAGTTTAAGAGATGGATCCAAAAAACTTATTGCTGCAATTTAGGTCAAAGGGTGTTTTCCTATGTTTTTCCCTAGTAGTTTCATAGTATCCAGTCTTACATTTAGGTCTTTAACCATTTGAGTTTATTTTTGTGTATGATGTTAGAGAAATTCTAATTTCCCTCTTTTACATGTTGCTGTCCAGATTTCCCAGCATCACGTGTGAAAGGGACCATCTTATAACCATTGTATATTGTTGCCTCTTTGACATAAATTAATTGACCATAAGTGAGTGAGCTGTCTATCCTGTTCCATTGATCGATGTGCCTGTTTTTGTACCATTGCTATATTGTTTTGATTACTGTAGCTTTGTAGTATAGTCTCAAGTCTGGGAGTGTAATTCCTCCAGCTCTGTTCTTCTTTCTCAAGAATGTTTTGGCTATTTAGGGTCTTTTGTGTTTCCATACAAATTTTAAAATTATTTGTTCTAGTTCTGTGAAAAATGCCATTGGTATTTTGTTAGGGATTGCATTGAATCTGTAGATTGCCTTGGGTAGTATGGTCATTTTAACAATATTGATTCTCCCAGTCCAAGAACACGGTATATCTTTCTATCTGTTTGTCTCATCTTCAATTTCTTTCATTAGTGTCTCATAGTTTTCAGAGTACAGGTCTTTTGCCTCCTTAGATAGATTTATTCCTATGTATTTTATTCTTTTTGATGCAATGGTAAAGGGGGTGGTTTCCTTAATTTCTCTTTCTGATATTTCATTGTTTGTGTATAGAAATGCAAAAGATTTCTGAATATTAATTTTGTATCCTGCAACTTTACCAAATTCATCAGTGAGCTCTACTAGTTTTTTGGTAACATTTTTAGGATATTTGATGTTGAGTATCATGTCATCTCCCAACAGTGACAGTTTTACTTCTCTGTTTCCAATTTGACTTTCTTTTATTTATTTTTCTTCTCTGATTGCTCTGGCAAGGACTTCCAAAACTATGTTAAATAAAAGAGGTGAAAATGGACATCCTTGTCTTATTCCTGATCTTAGTGAAGGCACTTTCAGCTGTTCACAATTGAGTATGATATTAGCTATGAGTTTTTCATATATGGTCTTTATTATATTTAGGTATGTTCCCTCTATACCTGCTTTCTGGAGAGTTTTATCATAAATGGATGTTGAATTTTATCAAAAGCTTTCTCTGCTTCTATTGAGATGATCATATGGTTTTTATTCTTTGATTTGTTAATGCAATGTATCACATTGACTGATTTTTTGTGGCTATGTGAAGCATTCTTAAATCCCTGTTATAAATAAATCCCACTTGATCACGGCATATGATCCTTTTAATGCATTGTTGGGTTTGGTTTGCTAATATTTTGCTGAGGATTTTTGCATCATTGTTCATCAGTGATATGGGCCTGTAATTTTCTTTTTTTGTGATATCTTTGTCTGTTTTTTGGTATCAGGGTGTTGGTGGCCTCATAAAATGGGTTTGGAAATATTCCTTCCTCTGCAATTTTTTGAAATATTTTGAGAAGGTTAGGTGTCAACTCTTCTCTAAATGTTTGGTAGAATTCACCTGTGAAGCCATCTTGTCCTGGACTTTTGTTTGCTGGGAATTGCAAAATTACTGATTCAATTTTGTTACTGGTAATTCGTCAGTTCATGTTTTCTATTTCTTCCTGGTTCAGTGTTGGGAGCTTGTACCTTTTTAAGAATTTGTCCAATTCTTTTTGGTTGTCTGTTTTATTGGTATATAATTGCTCATAGTGGTCTCTTATGATCCTTTGTATTTCTGTTGTGCCAGTTGTAACTTCTCCTTTTTCATTTCTGATTTTATTGATTTGGGCCCTCTCCCTTTTTACTTGATAAGTCTGGCTAAAGGGTTGTCAGTTTTGTTTTTCTTTTCAAAGAACCAAGTTTTAGTTTCATTGGACTTTTTCTTTTTTTAGTCCTATTTTATTTATTTCTGCTCTGATCTTTACGATTTCTTTCCTTCTACTAACTTTGGGTTTTGTTTGTTCTTCTTTCTCTAGTTGCTTTAGGTGTAAGTTTAGGGTTTTTTTATTTGAGATTTTTCTTCTTTCCTGAGGTAGGCTTTTTTTCACTGTAAACTTTCCTTTTATTTATTTTTTATTTATTTATTATTTTGTGATATGTAGGCCTCTCACTGCTGTGGCCTCTCCCACTGCGGAGCACAGGCTCTGGACATGCAGGCTCAGCAGCCATGGCTCACGGGCCCAGCCGCTCCATGGCATGTGGGATCTTCCCAGACTTGTGCATGAACCCGTGTCCCCTGCATCAGCAGGCAGACTCTCAACCACTGAGCCACAAGGGAAGCGCTAAACTTCTCTTTTAGAACTGCTTTTGCCATGTCCCATAGGTTTTGGATCATCCTGTTTTGGTTTTCATTTGTCTTTAGGTATTTTTTGATTTCCTCTTTGCTTTCTTCAGTGATCCATTGGTTATTTAGTAACATATTGTTTAGTCTCCATGTGTTTGTGTTTTCTGCAGTTTTTTTCTGGTGGTTTATTTCTAGTCTCATTGTGTTGTGGTCAGAAAATGTGCTTGATATGATTTCAATTCTCATAAATTTACCAAGGCTTCTTTTGTGGCCTAGTATGTGATCTATCCTAGAGAATGTTCCATAGGCACTTTAAAGAAATGTGTATTCTACTACTTTCAGATGCAATGCTCTCTCTATATCCGTTAAGTCCATTTGGTCTAATGTGTTATTTAAGGCCTGTGTTTCCTTATTGGTTTTCTCTCTGGATGATCTGTCCATGCATGTAAGTGGGGTGTTAAAGTCCTCTACTATTATCGTGTTACTGTCGAGTTCTCCTTTTATGTCTGTTAATATTTGCCTTATATATTGATGTGCTTCTATATATATACACAATTTGTATATCTTCTTCTTGGACTGATCCCTTGATCATTATGTAGTGTCCTTCTTTGTCTCTTCTAACAGTCTTTAAGTATATTTTGTCTGATATAAGTATTGCTACTCTAGCTTTCTTTTGGTTTCCCTTTGCATGGAATACCTTCTTCTACCCCTTTCAGTTTGTATGTGTCTCTAGATCTGAAGTGGGTCTCTTGTAGGCAACATATATACAGGTCTTGATTTTGTATTCATTCAGTCACTCTATGTCTTTTGGTTGGAGCATTTTATTCGTTTACATTGAAGGTAATTATCAATATGTATGTTCTTATTGCCATTTTGTTAATTGTTTTGGATTTGTTTTTGTAGGTCTTTTTTCCCCCTTTCTTCTTCTTTTCTTCTCTTCTCTTGTGATTTTATGACTATTTTTAGTGTTATGTTTGGATTCCTTTTCCTTTTTTGTGTGTATATCTATTATAGATTTTTGTTTGTGGTCCCCATGAGATTTTTGTATACCAGTATGTTTTATATATGTGATTATTTTAAGTTGTTGCTTTCTTAATTTCAAATGCATTTCAAAAACCATATATTTTTACTCTCATCCCCTCACAATTATTCTTTTTGATATTATATTTTATACTTAATTTTCTTGTGTATCTCTTAACTTTTTATTGTGTATATAGATAATTTTACTACTTTTGTCTTTTAACTTCCCTACTAGCTTTGTGAGTTGATGATTTACTACCAATGCTATATATTTGCCTTTACCTGTGAGCTTTTTCATTTCATAATTTTCTTGTTTCTAGTTGTGGCCCTTTCTTTTTTTTTTTTACCTAGAGAAGTTCCTTTAACATTTGTCATAAAGCTGGTTCAGTGGTACTGAACTCTTTCATCTTTTGCTTGACTATAAAACTCTTGATTTCTCCATCAAATCTGAACAAAAGTCTTGCTGGGTAGCATATTCTTGTTCATAGATTTTTCCCTTTAATCACTTTGAGTATATTGTGTCACTCCCTTTTGGACTGCAGAATTTCTGCTGAAAATTCAGTGGATAGCCTTGTATATTATTTATTTATTTTCCCTTACTGCTTTTGATATTTTCTCCTTATCTTTAGTTTTTGTAATTTTAATTACACTGTGTCTTGGTGTGGTTCTCTTAGGGTTCTAACTGTATGGGACTCTGAACTTCCTGGACTTGAATGACTGCTTCATTTCCCAGATTTGGGAAGAATTCTCAGTCCCTTTCTCTATCTCTTTTTCTTAAGGGACCCCTATAATGTGAATATTACTGTACTTCATGTTGTCACAGAGGACTCATAAACTGTCCTAATGTCTTTTCATTCCTTTTTTTTCTGTTCAGTGGTAATGATTACCATTATTCTGTCTTCCTGATCCACTCCTCTGTATCATTTTATCTCCTATTGATTCCTTCTAGTGTATTTTTCATTTCAGTTATTGTATTTTTCATCTGTTTGGTTATTATATTTTCTAATTCTTTGTTAAAAACTTCTAACTTCTTGCTCTGTGCATCCATTCTTCTCCCAAGTTCTTTGATCATCTTTGCAATCATTACTCTAAACTCTTTCTCAGATAGATTGCCTATCTCCATTTCACTTATTTCTTCTTCTGGGGTTTGATCTTATTCCTTTATCTGGAACATGTTCCTCTGCTACCTCATTTTGTCTTAAGTTGATATTTGTAATTTTACATATGTGGTAGGTTGATTATGTTTCTCAACCTCAGAGAAGTGGCCTTCTGTAGATGTTCTATGTGTCCTAGCAGTGCATTCACCTCTAGTCACACAAGCTATTTGCTCTGGGGATTATCTCTTAAAGGGCTGTGAGTGTCCTTCTCTTGTGGTGGGCTATGTGCACAGTCTGGTAGGATTGGTTGGCTCCTAGCCCTGTTGATTGCCAGGACTTGCCTTGTGTGGATGCTGCTGGATGCTGTTTAGCAGGGCCAGGTCATGAGGTGGCTGGCTGCAGAACACTATGGGGCCCTGGGGTTAGTGCTGGCTCACTGGTGGGTGGAGTTAAGGTCCTGAAGTCTCTGGAGCTGTTGTCCACCAACTGACAATCAAGTCAGATCCTGGGGTTAGTGCTGGACTACTGGCAAAGAGAGCCAGTTTGTGGAGTCTGGCTGTAGGGCCAAGGGATCCCAGAGCTTGCGTCAGATAGCTGGTTGAGGGGGCCAGTTCCTGACGCAGTTGTGTATGGGGTCCAGGATGTCCTGAAGCTTATGTTGCCATGCTGTTGGACAGGGCCAGGGCCCTGTTGGTTCTAGGATAGGGTCTTGCCTGCTGTGAGCAGGCTAGGTCTGTACACTGTGGGCTGTAGTTTTCTTGCGTCCAATGTCTGCTCCCTGGTGAATGAGGCTTGTCTAGAGGCTAGTGCTGGCTTCCTAGATGAGGGGCTGGTGCCTGTCCAGTGGTAGGTGGGGCTGGGTCTTGGCTTTCTGGTGGGCAGAGCTGCATCTACAGGCATGTCTAGATGGGCTCAGTAAGTCTTTAGGCAGTCTTTCTGCTGACGAGTGGACTGCCCAGTTAACTGTTTGGTCTGAGGCTATTGGGTGAAGCCAGGGTTTGGCAAGAATGGGTCAAGATGGCAGCTGCCAGAAGCAGTGTTCACAATGTAATATGTTCTCAAATATGGCTGCCACCAGTGTCTATGTCCCCAGGGTGAGTTGTTTCCTCCCCTTACCTCTCCAGAGACTCTCATAGATGAGCAGTTATGTCTGGCCCAGGCTCCTATCTAATTACTTCTATTGCTCTGGGTCCTGGTGCATGTGAGATTTTGTGTGCACCCCTTAAGAGTGAAGCCTCTGTTTTTTCCCAGTCCTATGGGGCTTCTGAAATGAAGCCCTGCTAGTCTCCCAAGCCAAATGCTCTTGGGGATTGTCTTCCCAGTGCAGGACCCCTGGGCTGGGGAGCCCAATGTGAGGCTTAGAACCCTCACTCCTGTGGGAGAACCTCTGAAATATAATTATTTTCCAGGTTGTGGGTTGCCCACCGAGGGGTATGGGATTTGATTATATTGTGAGTCTGCCCCTCCTACCTATCTCATTGTGGTTCCTTCTTTATGTCTTTAGTTGTAGAGGATCTTATCTGGTATGTTTCAGTCTTTTTCATTAATAGTTGTTCTGCTGATAGCTGTGATTTTGGTGTGTTCATGAGAGGAGGTGAGCTCAGGGTCTTTCTACTATGCCATCTTGGGTGCTCGTCCTGTTCGTCCTCCTCTTTCCTTTCTTACTTTGTTGATTTGGGTCCTTTCTGTTTTCTTCTTGGTGACCTTGGCTAAAGGTTTATCAATTTTGTTTATCTTTTCAAAAAGCCAGCTCTTGGTTTTATTGATCTTTTCTATCTTTTTTCTCTATTTTATTTATTTCCTCTCTGATCTTTATTATTTTCTTCCTTCTCCTGACTTTGGGCTTTGTTTGCTATTCTTTTTCTAATTTTAAGTGGTAGGTTAGGTTGTTTATTTTAGATATTTTTGTTTCTTAAGGAAGGCCTGTATCACTGTGAACTTCCCTCTTAAAACTACTTTTTCTGTGTCCCATAGATTTTGGATCAATTTGTTTCCATTTTCATTTGTTTCAAGGTATTTTATGATTTTTTTCTTTGATTTCATCATTGACCCATTGGTGTTTTAGCAGTATGTAGTTTACTCTCCTTTTCTTGGTTCTTTTCTTGTTTTTCTTTCTGTAGTTGATTTCTATTTTCATACTCTTGGGGTCGGAAAGAACACTTTATAATTTCTAACTTCTTAAATTTGTTGAGGTTTGTTTTGTCACTTAGGATTGTGACCTATTCCTCAACAACATTTCATGTGCACTTGAAAAGAATGTGTATTTTGATGTTTTTGGATGTAATGTCCTGCAGATATCAAGTAAGTCCAGCTGGTCTATTGTGTCATTTAAGTCCACTATTTCCTTTTTTTATTTTTCTGCCTGGATGATCTGTCCATTGATGTCAGTTGGGTGTTAAAGTCTCCTACTACTATTGTATTATTGTCAATTTCCTGTTTTTATATCTGCTACTATTTGCTTTATATATTTAGGTGATTCTGTATTGGGTGCATATATGTTAGTGAGTCTAATATCCTCTTCTTATATAGATCCCTTTATCATTATATAATGCTCTTCTTTGTCTCTTGTAATAGCCTTTATTTTAAAATCTATTTTGTCTGATACGAGTATTGTTGCCCCCTTTCTTGTCATTTCCACTGGCATGAAATATCTTTTTCCATCCTTTCACTTTTAGTCTGTGTGTGTCTTTTACCCTGAAATGAGGCTCCTGTAGGCAGAAATTGAAGGGCCTTTCTTTTTAATCCAATTAGCCACCTTATGTCTTTTGATTGAGGCACTTAGTCCATTGGTATTTAAAGTAATTATTGATTGCCATTTTATTCCTTGTTTTCCAGCTTTTTTTTGTAGTCCTTTTCTGTTCATTTCTTGTTTTTGTTTCTATTGTTGTGATTTGATGATTTTCTTTTCTAGTATGTTTGAGTTCCTTTCTTTTTGGCTTTTGTATATCTATTCTACGTTCTTGATTTGTGGTTACATTGGGTTCATATATGCTGACCCATAGTTTTATCTATTTAATTTAAACTGATAGTCATTTAAGTTCAAATACATTCTAAAAGCTACATGTTTTACCCTACTCTCCCACATTTTTGTAATTTTGCTATATTTTACATCTTCATGTGTATTCCTTTGCTGTTTATTGTAGTTATAGTTGCTTTTACAATTTTTTGTCTATTAGTCTATGTACTAATAGACTATTAGTCTATTAGTTTATTTATGTGATCTTTAAGCCTTGCTATATATTTGCCTTTCCTGTTGGGAATTTCCCTTTCCTATATGTTCTTACTCCTTTCTATTTAGAAAAGATCCTTCAAAATTTCCTTTATTTATTTTTTTTTGTGGTACATGGGCCTCTCACTGTTGTGGCCTCTCCCATTGTGGAGCACAGGCTCTGGATGCACAGGCTCAGCGGCCATGGCTCATGGGCCCAGCTGCTCCGCAGCATGTGGGATCTTCCCAGACCAGGGCATGAACCCGTGTCCCCTGAATCAGCAGGCAGACACTCAACCACTGTGCCACCAGGGAAGCCCCAAAATTTCCTTTTAGATGGTTTAGTATTGTTGATTTCTTTCAGTTTTTGCTTTTCTGAGAAGTTCTTTATCTCTTCTTCCATTCTAAATGATAAACCTGCTGGATGGAGTGTCATAGATTGAAGGTTTTTCCCTTTCAGCACCTTGAATATATCATGTCACTTCCTCTAGCCTGCAATGTTTCTGCAGAGAAATTAGCTGATAGCCTTAGGGGGATTCCCTTGTATATATATGACTCCTTGTTTTTCTCTTTCTGCCTTTAGAGTTATCTCTATATCTTTAAATTTGGCTATTTTAATTATGATATGTCTTAGTGTGAGTCTGTTATGCTTCATCTTGTTTGGGACCCTCCATTCTTACTGAACCTGGATATCTGTTTCCTTCTTTAGTTTTGGGAAGTTCTCAGCCATAATTTCTTCACATATATTTTGATACCCTTCTTTCTGTCTCTTCTCCTTCTGGAACCGCTATAATGTGACTGCTGGCATGTTTAATGTTATCTGATAGATCTTGTATGTTGCACTCTTGTTTTTAAAAAAAATCTGACTTTCTGTTTGCTGTTCTGATTGGGTGATTTTCATTATTCTGTCTTCCTGATCATTTATGCATTCTTTGTCATTTAGTCTGCTATTCATTGCTTCTAGGGTGCTTTTTATCTCAGCTATTGAATTATCTATTTTTGATTGGGTCTTCATTGTAGTTTTGAGTTCCTTGTTAAAATGAGCTCTCTTAAATCAGTTCTCTTCCCTAATTCAGTTCATTTTTATTACCAATGTTTGAATTCTTTGTCAGGTAGATTGCTTATTTATGTTTCATTATTAATTTATTTTCATTCGTGTTCTCTTACTATTTCAATTGAGAGTACTTCCTCTGCCTTTTCATTTTATTTAACTTTCTCTATCTCAATGAATTTCGGTGAAAACGACTGTGGTCTTGAAGGGGGCTTCTTATGTGTGAGTGTCCACTGTGTATACTGCATTTGCCCAATGCCTTTGGTAAGAGGGCAGGATTTGATGTAGACACCAGCCACATCTTTCCTCAGGGTGTACTGATCACTATTACTTCAGTAGGGGTTGTGGCTGGTGATGGAGGAGCTAGAGCCTGCACAGTGTGTGAGGCAGGACTTCTCTGCTCAGTGGCCATCCCCACCTTGTCAGGGGTGGGGTCTGCTCCCAAGTTGCTGTAGCAGAAGCCCTGATGGTTGAGCTGAAGTTGGCTCTGTTTCCTTTAAGTATGTGTTTTTCCTTCTCCCTGCACTAGGGCCTCTGTCCCAAAGGAGGGGAACGCTGAAGAAAGTGCAGGTTGTGAACTTACTAAGTCTGATACACTACTTGTGTATGGATCTGCAGCTCTGCTGAGATGCAGTACATGGTTGCATCTTTTCCCCTGTCATGGCTGCCCCAGCTCTAGTGCTAGGCTGTGGTGTGCAGTGGGCAGGGATAGTGCATTGCCTCAGCTTGGGCTGAGGCTTACAACAAGGCAGTTGCAGGAATTCTGGCAGATGTGCTACAGTCAGAAGTGTGAGCTAATTCTGGGACTTTGCTTGAGTAAGTGCTGACAATGGCTTCTGCCACCCCACTGGGGCTATGTCTCAGGCTTCTGGTCACCTCTGCATCCCTAGATCAAGTCTTTTGCCAGGTTATCTCTACCCTAGATGCAGTGCCAAGTCCTGGCATAGAGTGATGTTCACTCAGCTTGGAATGGAGAATGTGGTGAGGCAGCAGCTACTAGGGCAGATCACTCTCTGCCTGCCTGGAGGCAAGCCAGCACCTACGTGCTCCTCACAAGTGGAATCTAGTCTTCTTCAGTCTTTCTATCTGTCCCAGTGGGTTTCCAAGCAGCCAAGGGGGCTTATTTCCTATGCATAGGACCCAGAACTGGTATGCCCAGTATGTAGCTCAACCCACTTACTCTCTAGTGCAAGTGTACACCAGTGTGATCTTTTTCCACTTAGTCCCCTCTCAGGGGTACAGGTCCTGACCCAATGCTTTTCTTCCCATCCTACCTGATTATGTGTATAATTTTTTTAATAGCCTCAGTTGTTTAAGAGTCTTTCTACCAGCTTTCAGTTAGTTTTCTGTGGAAATTGTTCCACATGTAGATACATTTTTGATGTGTTCATGGGCGGAGGTGAGCCCCACATCCTCTCACTCTGCCACCTTGATCTCTTTGCCTTTCTTGTCTTGTAAGGACACCAGCAATATTAGATTAAGCACTCCCTCAACACCATTATGACCCCATCTTAACTTACATTTGTAAAGACGCAAGTTCCAACATTCACAGAGGTTAGCACTTTACTATTGGTGGGGCACACAATAATTCAACTCACAGCACCCCAATACTTACCATTTCTATTGCTCGTCCTCCATTCCCAAAGATATAATTTTCCTCTAGTATCAGATTTATTCATCCTGAAGAACTTCTTTTAGCATCTTTTGTAGATCAATTCATAGGAAATTTGTCTTTAATTTTTCTTTATCTGAAAATATTTTTATTTTTGAAAGGTAATTTCACTGGCTATAGAAATATGGTTTGATATTTCCTTTATTTCTTCACTTTGAAGATGTTCTACCTTATAGCCTCTGTGGTTTTTAATGAGAAATCCAGGGTCATTAGAATTGTTGTTTCCCTGTAAGTACCTTATAATTTCTCTCTAGTTGCTTAATTTTTTCTGTATTTTTATTTTCTCTCAGTTTGTTTATGATGTGTTGAGGTGTGATTTTCTTTGAACTCATTTGTTTGGGGTTTGTTGAATGTCTTGAGTCTGTAAATTTATGTCTTTTAGTAAATCTGAGATAATTTCAGCCATTATTTTTCAAATACTTTTCCTGACTTAGTTTTTCTCTTTTTCACATGAAACTCTAATTACATTCATATTAGACATTTGATATTGTCCCTCACATTATTTAGGCTCTGTCCATTTATTCAATATTTTTTCTCTGTTTTACAGATTGGATAATTTCTATTCACCTGGCTTCAATTTCACTCACTATTCCTTCTGAAATTTTAATTCTGTTATTAAGTCCACACAGTGAGACTTTTTAAAATTTTCAGATATTGTATTTTTTGTCCTAAAACCTGCACTTATCCCTTTTTTATAGTCTCCATGTCTCAGCTGAGTTTCTATCTTCATTAAATTCAAGTGTGTTTTCTATTACTTCAATAAGCATAGTTGTAATAGCTGCTATAAAATCCTTGTCTTACAGCTCCAGCATCCAGGTCATCTCAGGGTTGGTATCTGTTGGTTGTCTTTTCTCTTGAGAATCTGTCACATTTGTTTTGTTTTGTTTATTTATTTATTGGTATGTTAATGGTCGCATATATAACCTTGTGACTCATATTGTGTAGACTCTAGGACTTGTTATAATCTGGAGAATGTTGACTTTTTTTTTTTTTAATCCAGCACTCTACCTGGGAGGGACAGACAGAATGCCCTGTAAAGGACTCGGAAATTGGTGGCACCCAGTGGAGGTCCACTGTGCACTGCTTCTCCACAGAGGACTTTGGTACTATCCAGACTCCAAATACCTCTAATGGGAAAATGACCCCAAAGAGAGTCAACCTAGAAATAGCTGTTGGAATGCCTGTTGAAATAGCAGCAACACCTGGAAGGAAAAACTTATTGATGAATAAGCATATATGATACTCTGGGGTCTCTTATTGGGATAGTTGGCATCTTCCTAGGAAATCAAAGATCTGACAGGAGTACTTAGTGACAAATGCCAGTGATATCTGAGTTGTTTCTGTATCAGAGTTCATTATATAATAATGAATTACATAAAATACATAAACTGATGATACTTGCAGAAACTTGGTTGCACTAAGGTAATGTTGTTAAGTAGTTTTGTTACTTTAGTATGGTTTTAGTTCCATCCACCTTTTAAGTAGTTAATAATCTCACTATTGTGATTCTCACTTCAAATTCTCTTAACATGCTCTTGCTACAAGTGGCTGATAAAGAGAAAATTTATTTGACAAAGTCACCTCCTTGATTTCTTGATCTGTGCTACATCTGCCTTAGAGATTAAATAATTATATACTTCTGGAAAGTAATTAATCTTCTGGGAGGACAAAAATCCAAAGAGGCCTCTTTGGAGAGATCATCTTGTTTAACCTCTGACCTATTTAGGGAGAGAACTCCATTGGAGCATTTCTGGTCTCTCTATTATAGTTACTCTGTTGTTGTTGATTCCAAAAGTGCTTCTGCAAAGAGAGAAGTGAAGTCAGTGAGCCACTTTATTAAACAAGAGATGGGCTTATTCTAGAACTTTCTGTGTCTTTCCATACAGGCTTGAGTTTATGCTCTCCTGGCTCATTTGATTCTAATTTTTAAATAATCTAAAAGGGACTTCTTCCTAAGGGACAGGGAGTGGGTTAATCTTTATTTGCATGTTTGAAACAAACATGCTTACTCTCTGCCCTTCACTTTTTGCTCCCAAATTTTCTTTACCCTGTTCAAATAGATCATCACACTACTCTAGTTTTTACTACCTTCTGACTTAATGAGATACATGGCATTGCACTCATGGTGTGAAAAAAAAAAGTGATTAAAACATACTGTAGCAGATGTGTCAGGGAGAATACTATTTCTAAGCATGAGGGAAGCCACTGGAAATTTCACAAAGAATTATTTAATAAGTTCTTCTGCTCATGCAACTAAGAATGAGATTATTACTGATATATTCATTCAAGACAAAAAGTAACATAGAAAAGAGAAGATTGTTTGGTTAGAGAAACAAATGAAAGCAAAAAGAAGATTTTAAGACATAGTTCTAAAATGAGCTTATAGATAGTCTGAAGAACATCTGGATAGCCTACAGTGAATAGTTAAACTCTTTTTAAAAAAATCACAAGATGAAAAAGAATAAAAAGAAAAAAAAATGACTTTCCAAGTAGCTTCCATGCTGTTGGTGAGTGGATCAGTGTGAGTGCTGGAGGAAACTGTGGAGATGTTTTTGTGTAAATAATACAGGTAATCGAGGTTTTAAAGCAGTTTGTTCTAAAGCCTCCAAAGGAAGGTCTTATTTGATGAATAGTGAAGACAAACAGAACCTTTAGGTTTTTAATAACAACTCTACTTTTGACCAGTTTAGTTCAGGATTTTCCCTGTAGCCAAGTGACACAACACATTTGACAGTCATTTTGGGGTTATTTAGAGTCTGCATGTTTCTTTACCATTCCTCTCCATTGATTCATTTACTTTTATGCAGGGAAGGGAAAGAAACCAGTTATTTGGTTCTTTGTTATAACAAATGTTTGATTGGGTGAGAATTGTTGACTAAAATGATATTTTGAAGTCTATTTGTGATTCCAATAATTAGGAAAGCAGTGCCACCACCACTTTCATATTGATTTATCTGAAATTTAACATTCAAGACTAATTGTTCTAAGGGTCATAAGAATATTTCGGATAACACCTACAATTTTTACCAACAAATTCTGTCTATAATATAATACTTTTGAATGATTATTCTGATGGTTTTATATACATTTTTGAACTGCTTTTCATATTCTCATTCATATTCTGTTATCCTCTATGATAGAATTATTTTCACATATCCAATAATGGCTACTTCACATTATGTATTTGGAAAATGTTGATGTTCATGCTTTTGTACATCATAGTGAGTAATGTAGTGAAAAGCATATGTGGCCAGGTTGTTTGTCTTCTAGAAAACTTTCTACCAGTCAAGTAGACAGCCTAATCATTCTTTTTTTCCTCTTCACCCTATAGGTATATGCACTCACATATATACCTCATCCATTACTGTTTTAGCTTCTTAAAAATACTGTTTTCTTTAGGCATCTTCTCCCTAAAAGAATTAAAAAAACAAATAAGCAAACAAACCCAATGAAACTCTAATAGTCTGAAATTTGTCTAAGCTGGTCAACGTTTCTTCCTGCTCACAAGTTCTCCATTTATAAGTTTGGCTCAAGCCACAATATATGCTTAATAGAGTTAAGATTGAAGAGGGCTTAGAAGAATACCTAGAAAGCATGCTGGAAGGTGTAGATCTCAGAAAAATTGGTTGAGAACAGCTCTACAAAGTAAGAAGCACAATCTGAGAGAAAAATGAAATAATTTCCTATTTCAAACAATTAAAAACAGGGTATATGGGCCAGTGGTCAGAACTTCCGTCCTATTTGGGTGGGATGATGGAATAAGGAAATGAGGATGATGCAGTGGTGATGGTGAGGAAACCAATAGATGTGCCATTTTTGCAGAGCGCAAGAGGATATCTTTGAGTGATATCAGCCTTATGATGACAACCTGTTGTGAGAGAAATGTAAATACTAAAACAGTTCACTCACATGCACAACTTTTTATTTAAAGAAACCTCAAGGTATACCAGGGAGAATTTCTGCTGGCCTGGAATTCTGACCTGGTCTCTCCCTCTACATAGGTCTCTTCCAGATTGATGATCCAGGGAAAAATATTGTCATTCAAAAATGATATAAACAAGATAATAGCACAGGATCAATACAAAAACACTATAAGTAAAATGGAAGAAAGGAATAAGGAAAATAAATGACAGATGAAGAACATTCACTAGAAAAATGTTACTAAAAAGTGTATAAAAAAGAGACCAAACATATTGCTATGACTTATAAAACAAATATATTTTGCAAGTATGAATCCAGAGTAGATATTTAGGAGTGTAGGGGAGACATGATGACAACCAGAGGAAATAAACAGAAGCAGTTATAATTCAGGAATGAAAGAAAAGAAAAAAAATACCATTCTCGATATAAAGACAATTTTGTAAGTAGCACAAGGGAGGCTTGCCACTATTGCAAATGTAAGGTATAAGGACAGGATTGAGATGAAGTAGTAATGAACAAAGGATTAAAAATAGAGAGAAAGATATATACTGGGCACAAAGAAAATTCAACCCAAGTGTAATAGGTGGTTTTGAAAAAGAGAATAAAATGTAGGAGAAATACTTTAAAATTGTCTTCATTTTCTATTGCTGCATAACAAATTCCACAAATTTAATAGCTCAAAACAACACCCATTTATTATCTCATAGCTTCTGCAGAGTAGAAATACAGCATGGTTGTATTGAGTTCTTCTGCTTAGGGTTTCATGAAGCTGAAATCAATTTGACCAAGTTCTTACCTGAATGATCTGGGAATAAACCTGCTTCCAAGCTTATTCAGGTTGATGGCAAAATTCAGGTTTTTGGCAACTATAGGACTGATGTCCCTGTTTCTTGGCTGTTAACTGTGGGTCACCCTCACCTTCTAGAGAGCTGCATGCCTTCCTCATTATGTGACTCCATCTATCTTCAAAGCTAGCAACAGCACATCAGATTATTCTTGTGCTTCCAATCTCTCTTTTTCTTCTGCTATTAACCTGAGAAAACTCTGCTTTTTAAAGGGCTCATGTTATTATATTTGACTCATCTAGATAAACTCCTTATTATGAGATAAATTGTGCCATTAATGTAACATGATCATGGGAGAGATAACTCATCATAATCACAGGATCCAAAGATTGGAATGGGGAATACTGGGGGTCATTTTTAGAATCCTGCCTAACACAAAAATATAACTATAAAAAATTCCTCCAAACTAAAGGAAGAATTAAACTTATAGTTTCAAAGGGCAAGCTGTCCTTAAAAATAAATGCAGATAATGTAATGATGGATTCACGTCATTGTACATTTGTCCAAACCCATAGAATGTACATCAAAAGAGAATGGTAATGTAAACTATGGACTTTGGATGATAATGATGTGTCAATATAGGTTCATCAGTTGTAACAAATGTACTGCTCTGGTGGGGCTATCGATAATGGAGTAGGCTATACATGTGTAGGGGCAGGGGTATATGCAAAATCTCTGAACGTTCACCTCAATTTTGCTGTGAACTTAAAACTGTTCATAAAAATTCTTAATAGTAAGTAAATAAATAAATGCAGAATAATAAAAATTGATACATGTCCTAGAAATATTACTGGACTTCAAGAAAACAACAAAAAAGAGAGCAGCACTATTCACAATAGCTAAGATATGGAGACAACCTAAACGTTCATTGATGGATGAATGGATAAAGAAACCTCATAAAGGAAGTAAATCCTGTCATTTGTAACAACATAGATAAACTATGAGGACATTATGCTAAGTGAGAGAAGTCAGAGAGAGAAAGACAATTACTAAATAATTTCAGTTATAGGTGCAATCTAAAACAGTCAAACTCATAGAAGCAGGGAATAGAATGGTTGTTGCTAGGGTAGAGGGGGAAATGGGGAGATGTTGGTCAAAGTGTAGAAAGCACCAGTTATGCAAAATTAATCAGTTCCTGAGATCTAGCAAACAACATAGTGTCTATAGTTAACAATACTGTAACGTATATCTGGAATTTGCTAAGAGGATAGTTTTAAATTAAGTTTTCTTATCACACACACACACACAGAAAATAAAAAGAAATGGTAACTATGTGGAGGTGATGTATATATTAATTAGCTTGGTTGTGATCATTTCACAATGTACATGTATCAAAACATCAAGTTGTAAACATAAACAATGTTTATATGTCAATTATACCGCAATAAAGCTGTTGGAAAAAAGAATTCTCTTTGACTACAGTTAAAAAAAATAAACTCACCCCAAAAGCAGAAAAATTCAAACTGGCCTTAGATTTCTCTCTAGTGACATTAAATGTCAGAACAGAATTTAGTATTGCTTGTGAATTTCTCAGGGAAAGAAAGTATAAACAAAGAATTTTATGCCCAATAAAACCATTATTTCAGGATAAAAACTACAGACAGGCATTTAAAAATATGCCAGAAAACAAGTAATATAGTTTCAATTAAGCTTCCTCAATAAAAGTATTAGAAAAAGGATTTCAGTCAGCCAAGTAATGAATAGAAATACTCCAAAAATGGGCTTGTATTCACATAATCAGTGTTATCTGCTACAATATAATATATCCTCCCCCAAGTTTCAATGGCTTAACAAAATAAAAGTTTATTTATTGTTCATATCTCTGTTTACATTGTGACTGGGATTTCGGCTCCTTCTGTGTTGTAGCACTATTTCCTAAAGCCTCCTCAGAGACCTTGGATATTCTGCATTCTACTGGCTAATGAGCAAAGTGAGAGAGGATAGGATCATGTGACACATTAAATTTCTAGATCAGGAAGTGATACTCTTTTCATTGGTTAGAACGTAATCTGGTGGCCCCAGACTAATCCAAAAGTTTGCTGGGATACATAATCTTCCTGTGTGTCCAAGAAGACCAAATGGAACTGATGGCTATCTGGCACTAGGAATTGACTTCAGAACTTTCCTTTCTTGTCACAATGTGTCTGTTTCTCTTTTCCTCCCTCACAAAGAATACATTCATTATCCCATCCAACCACTGCATCTAGTTCAAGGTCAAGGCAATCTTCTCATCAGATTCAGATATGGCTCCTATGATCTAAATAAAAGTAAATAAAAAATAAAAATAAATTTAAGAATGTTACATAGAAACATCTAAATAAAAATAAATTTTAAAATATATGTCCCCTTCCCCCACTCATTGAATATACAGTGATAAATTGGTCCTACCATGCTCTTAAGATGTGGCATGTGAAAGTCTTGTCACAAGTATGGAGTTTTGGCCCAAGTATGCATTATAGTTGGTCCAATGATCATTTCCCTAGTTCATTATAAGCATAATTGGGATGGACATACTTAGCATTAAGCAGTTCACTCACATTGGTTCCCAGACTAGTGGAATATGAGCTATAATAAAGGAAAAACCAAGTGGAGACCCCTGAAATTGTCCTCTCCCCCATAGCCAATATATGAAGTGAATCAGCAGAAGCCATACAGTATCCTGAGTGCAGTGGCCTCATAAAGGCCCAACTAAAGCACTATCTTGGAGAAGGTATCCTGCATATTTGGGGCAAGTCCTTTAAGAATGTGGTGTGCACATTGAAATAATAGCCATTATGTATTTTTTTCTGTGGTTATAAGATGCTGAATGCCTGACTATGGAACATCAAGTGACTATGCAATCAGAACTGCTTACCACACCCTAAGTATTTTCATACCAACAAAGTCATAATGTACAGCATTAATCCATAGTGCAATGGAAATTGTACCTTTGGGATCAAGCCCAAGCAGGCCTGGAGGGCACAAATAAGTCACAAGCATGGATATCACAGAGCCCAAGTCACCTACCTCTGCTGCATCTGTGCAGCTCACATTTATGTCCTTTCTTTGAAATACCATCCCTTTAGGGCACTAACCATCCAGTGAAGGCAAGTTGATTATGTCAGACCATCATCACCATGAAGGTGTGATACAATCCCTCAAGGTCACAAGCCGGTCACTCAATGGCAGATTCATACCAGAGTCCTACCGTAGACAGGGAGTGAGTCAGACTTATGGTTTGCCTTGCCAACCATGGTACTTTGGCCAGCAGCACTTTCCAAATGTTCACAGAGTGTCTGATTTATTGTCATGAGATCATGTAGAATGATGTTTCAGACCAAGGAAGATGGTGAAGAAGACAATGGGCAACAATGGGCACATGGTCTCAGGACCCAGTAGTTGTACCATATAGACATATACCCTAAACCCTTTAGCTGTCAGCCTATTAGAACATTGAAATGACCTCATAAAGCCTTGACTAAAGTACCAGTTCAGTGATATCCTGTTATTTGGGATTCTGTCCATCAAGATGTAGTATATATATTTAAGCAACAGTTATTATATAGCATTGATCTCTGACTGGTGGAATACATGGAAGTAAGAAACAAGGCGTAGAGGTAAGAGTGGCCTTTCTCAGTCAGTAACCCTCATAGTGACTTTGTGTTTCTTGTCCCCTTAAGTTTATTGTCTGCTGGACTAGAGGTACTAGTTTTGGGAAGGATTCCTTCTATAGGTGACAGAGCAAATATTTTATTTTATTTTTTTGTTTGGTGTATGATGGGAACACTTAAGGCCTTTATTTTCCTTTTTAAAGTAGCTTTTCCAACTTTCCCTGAAATTTATTGAGATATAATTGACATATAACATTCTGTAAGTTTAAGGTGTACAGGTTGATTTGATACACTTTATATATTGCAAAATGATTACCACCATAACTTTAGCTGAGAACTCAGTCAGCTCACATAATTACCATTTCTTTTTTTGTGGTGAGTATATTTAAGGTCTACTTTCTTAGCAACTTTCAATAATATAATACAGTATTGTTAACTATAATCAACATGCTGTACATTAGATCCGAAGAACTTACTCATCTTATTACTGGAATTTTGTACCCTTTAACCTACATCTCTCCATTTGCCCAATCCCCCAGCCCCTGGTACCAACCACTCTACTCTCTGTTTCTCTGAATTTGGCTTTCTATATTCCACATATAAGTGATGATGTTGAGTAATTGTCTTTTGCTGTTTGACTTATTTTACTTAGCATAGTGCCCTCAAATTTTTCCATGTTGTTACATGTGGCAGGATTTTCTTTTTTCTCATAGCTGAATAATATTCCACTATATATATGCACACATCTTCTTTATTCATCTATTAATGGGCACTTAGGTTGTTTCCATATCTTGGCTATTGTAAATAATGCTTTAATGAACATAGGGTTCATATATCTCCTTGAAATCCTGTTTTCACTTCTTTTGGATATATACCCGTAAATGGGATTGGTGGATTTTATGATAACTCTATTTTTAAGTTTTTGAGGAATCTCCATTCCATTTTCCATAGCACCAAATTACATTCCCACAAGCAGTGCACAAAGGTTCCCTTTTCTCCACATCCTCACCTACACTTATCATTTTGATGATAGTCATTCTAAGGGTATGAGGTGATATCTCATTGCAGTTTTGATTTGCATTTTCCTGATAACTAGTGAAGTTGAGCAACTTTGCATGTACCTGTTGGTCATTTGTATATCTTCTTTGGAAAAATGTCTATTTAGCTTCTCTGCCTAATTGGATTATTTTTTTTTTCTATTTTTCTTTCTTGCTGTGTGGTATGTGGGATCTTAGTTCCCTGACCGGGGATCGAACCTACACCCCCTGCAGTGGAAGCAAAGATTCTTAACCACTGGGCCTCCAGGGAAGTCCAGTTTTTTGTTATTGAGCTGCATGATTTCTTTATATATTTCAAATATTAGCCCCTTCTGAAATATATGATTTGTAAATATTTTCTCCCATTCCATGCATTGCTTTTCCATTTCATTGATTATTTCTTTTGCTCTGCAGAAGATTTTTAGTTTGACATAGTCCCATTTATTAATTTTTGCTTTTGTTGCTTGTGTTTTTGGTGTCATATCCAAAAAGTTGTTTCTAGGAACAATGTCAAGGAGATTTTTCCTGTTTGCTTCTAGGAGTTTTATGGTTTCAGTTCTTATATTTTTAAGTCTTTAATCCATTTTGAGTTAATTTTTGTGTATGGTGTAAGATAAGGGTCCAGTTTCATTCTCTTGCTTGTGGTTATCCCATTCACCCAACACCACGTATTGAAGAGATTATTTTTTTCCTTGTTGAATATTCTTGTCTCCCTTGTCAAATATTAGTTGTGCAGGTTTATTTCTAGGCTCTCAATTCTGTTACATTGGTCTATGTGTCTATTTTTATGCCAATCTCATCCTGTTCCATTACTATACCTTTGTAGTACAGTAGGAATTGTGATGCCTACAGCTTTGTTCTTCTTTCTCAGGATTGCTTTGGTTGTTTGGGATCTTTTATGGTTTCATACAAATTTTAGGATTTTTTTTATATTACTGTGAAAAATTCCATTGGAATTTTGATTGAGATTGCACTAAATCTATAGGTGGCTTTTGCTAGTATGGAAGTTTTAACAATATCATTTCTTCTGATCCATTAGTAAGGGATATCTTCATATTTGTTTGTGTCTTTCTCAATTTCTTTCATCAAAGTGTTGTAGTTTTAAGTAGCGGGTTGGCCAAAAAAGTTCATTCAGCTTTCTCCATAAGATGTTACAGAAAGTTTTGGCCAACACAATATATAGATCTTCTACCTCATTGGTTAAATTTATTCCTAAGTATTTTATTGTTTTTGATGCTATTGTGAATGAGATTGCTTCCTTTATTGCTTTTTCAGATGTTTTGTTGTTAGTGTATATAAACAACTGATTTCTATATGTTGATTTTATATCTTGCAACTTCACTAAATTTGTTAATTAGTACTAACAGTTTATTGGGGAGTCTTTAGGATTTTCTTATAATTTTTTTTAAATAAAATCATATTAGAGGAGTGGCTAAGATTTCAGAGTAGGGAGACTTTGACCTTACCTCCTTCCACAGGCACACCAAAATTGCAACAATTTTCAGAGCAACTATCTATGAGAGCAACCAGAAGACTGGCAGAAAAGATCTTCTACAGTTAAAGGTATAAAGAAGGAGCCAAAATGAGACTGATAGGAGGGGTAGGGTTGTGGTATAGTCAAGAACCATAACCATAACCATAGACAACCCACACGTAAGAGGATAATTACAATTGCAGAGGTTCTCCCCAAGAAGTGAGGGGTCCAAGTGCCACATCAGGCTCCCCAGTCTGGGGATCCTGCACCAGCAAGATGAACCCCCAGAACGTTTGGCTTGGAAGGTCAGTTAGATTTACTTTGGGAGAGCCAGAAGGCTGTGGGAAATGGAGACTACACTCTTAAGGTGTGCACACAAAATCTCGCATGCCCTGAGACGCAAGACCCAGGGCAGAAACAGCAATTTAAAAGAAAACTGGGTTAGATCCACCTGCTGATCTTGGAGAACCCACTGGAAAAGCAGGATGCAGTTAAAACTTACCCTGGGGACATAGACGCTAGCAGCAGCTATTTTGGGAAGTTAATCCTGCCACTAGCTGGTCAAAACCGGTACAGAGACACCCCAGCCAGGCAGCTAGCTAGGTGTGGACATAGCCCTTCCCACTAGCAGGCTGACTGCCATAGGACTCCTGAAGACCTCTGCCACCCTAGAACACAGCCCTGCCCACCACAGGGCCTGCATTAACCCTGGAACACCCAGGGTTTCCTGCAGCAATCTGTCAGATATGGCCCTGCTCACTAGCAGGCCAGCACTATCCTGAGGACACAGCATCACCCACCAGGGACAGGTACCAGCCTCAGGACCTATGCCCTGGTCATGCCCTACAGGCTGACACTAGCTCTGAGATGCTTTTGGACCCTCAGCCAACCACACTGGTATCCAGTCCCACTCACTAGCAGGCTAATATCAGCACTGGGACACATCAGATCCCACAGCCAGCCATGTCAGGAACTGGCCACCAGCAGGCCAAAACTAACTCTGTGACCTTCCCCACCCCAGTCCCATAATCAGCCATCTTGGTAGGCCAGAATTACCCCCAAGATCCTCTAGAGCTCCACAGCTGCCTCATGACCCAGCTCTGCCCACCAACAGTCAGCAGCCTCTTCACTAGGCAGGATGTGGCAAACAAAGGGACCAGGGGCCAGCCACACCTACCAAACTGCCCACAGTAGTCAGCCTTTCACAATAGAAGGACCCACACAGCCCACATAGGGGGCATAACCTAGAGCATATAGCTCTTGAGACTAGAGGTGTGTGTGCTGCTGGGACCCATGGGATGTTTCCTACATGAGGCCACTTATTGAAGATTAGGAAATATAACTAATCTAACCAATTAATTAGAAATAAAAACAGCAAATGAGGTGACATAAAAATATGTTCCAGGTGAATGAACAAGATAAAACCATAGAAGAAGAACTAACTGAAGTGGAAATAAGCAATCTAGCACAAAAGAGTTTAAGGTAATTACCATAAATATGATCAAAGAACTCGGGAAAATAATGTATGTTTACAGTGAGAAGCTAGAGGTTTTTATCCAAGAGCTAGAAAATATAAAGAGTCAAACAAAGTTGAGGAACATGAAAACTGAAATTAAAAGAACACTAGAAGGAATGAACAAGTAGATTAGATAATACAGAGGACAATAGAAGCAAACTGGAAGACAGAATAGTGGAAATTACAGAAACTGAACAGAAAAAAGGAAAAAGAAAAGAAATTGGGTCAATTTAAGAGAATTCTGGGACAACGTCAAGCCTACAACATTTGCGTTATGGGGATCCCAGAAGGAGAAGAGAGAGAGAAAGGGACAGGTAGTATATTTGAAGACATAATAGCTGAAAACATCCCTTACCTGAGAAAGAAAACAGACATCCAGATCCAGGAAGCACAGAGACTCCCCAACAGGATCAATCACTTCAAGATGTATTATTATTAAAATGGAAAAAAATTAAAGATAAAAGGAGAATATTAAAGGCAGCAAGGGAAAAACAAGTTACATACAAGGTAACTCTCAAGACTGTCAGCAGAAACTCTACAGGCCAGAAGGGAATGGCATGATATATTGAAAGTGATGAAAGGAAAAATACCTACAACCAAGATCACCCTACCTAGCAAAGATTTCATGGAAACATCAAAAGTTTTAAACAAGCAAAAGCTAAAAGAGTTCAGCACCACCAAACCAGTTTTACAAGAAATGTAAAGGGACTTCTAAGTGAAAAAGAAAAGGCTGCAACTAGAAAGGTAAAATTATGGAAGGGAAAGTCTCACTGGTGAAGGCAAATATACAGTAAATGTAGTAGATCAAACACTTATAAAGCTAGTAAGAAAGTTAAAGACAAAAGTAGTAAAATAATCTATATCCACAATAAGTAGATAAGGGATACACAAAACAAAAGGATGTAGAATGTAATGTCACAAATAGTAAACATAGTGGTGTGGATTAAAAATGAAATGTTTTTAAAATGCATTCAGCTTAAGAGATGAGCAACATAAAATAATCATATATAGAGATAGAGATAGATACATATAGATTTCTATATATGAACCTTGTAGTAACCACAAGCCTAAAATCTATACTAGATACATACACACAAAAAAAGAGAAAGAAATCCACACATAACACTAAAGATAGTCATTGAATCACAAGGGAAGAGAAAAAAAGAAGAAAGGAACAACTGAAAAAAAACAAAACAAGTCTACCCCCAAACAATTAGTAAAATGACAATAAGTACATATGTACAAGTAATTACTTTAAATGTGAAAAGGATAAATTCTCCAATCAAAAGACATATAATTATAAAAACAAGACCCACATTATATACTCCCTACAAAAGAATAATTTCATATCTAAAGACACACAGACTGAAAGTGAGGGGATGGGAAAAGGCATCCATGAAAATGAAAACAAAAAGAAAGCCAGGGAGGCAATACTTATATAAGACAAAATAGACTCTAAAACAAAGACTATTAACAAGAGACAAAGAAAGACATTACATAATGATCAAGGGATTGATCCAAGAAGAAGATATAACAGTTGTAAAAATATATGCACCCAACACAGAAGCACCTAAATTCATAAAGCAAATATTAACAAACATAAAGGAGGTAACTGACAATAACACAATAACAGTAGGGAACTTTAACACCACACTTACTTCAATGGACAGATCATCCAGACAGAAAATTAATAAGGAAACACTCTTTTTAAAAGAAACATTGGGCTTCACTGGTGGCACAGTGGTTGAGAATCTGCCTGCCAATGCAGGGGATACGGGTTTGAGCCCTGGTCTGGGAAGATCCCACATGCCGCAGAGCAACTGGGCCTGTGAGCCACAACTACTGAGCCTGTGCGTCTGGAGCCTGTGCTCCACAACAAGAGAGGCTGCGACAGTGAGAGGCCCGCACACTGCAATGAAGAGTGGCCCCCGCTTGCCACAACTAGAGAAAGTCCTTGCACAGAAACGAAGACCCAACACAGCCAAAAATAAATTTATTTTAAAAAAATTAAGCCATAAGGACTTAATAGGTATATCTAGAACATTCCATGCAAAGCAGCAGAATACACATTCCTTTCAAGTGCATATGGAACATTCTCCAGCATAGATCATATGCTAGGCCACAAAACAAGTATCAGTAAATTTAAGAAGATTGAAATCATATCAAGCATCTTTTCCAACCACAGCAGTATGAGACTAGAAATCAACTACTAGAAAAAACTGCAAAACAATAGAAACACTAGATGCTAAACAGTATGCTACTAAGCAACCAATGGATCACTGAAGAAATCAGAGGAAATCAAAAAAAGACGTGGAGACAAATAAAAACATAAAGATCCAAAATCTATGGGATGCAACAAATGTAGTTCTAATAGGGAAGTTTATATCAAAATAAGCCTACCTCAGGAAACAAGAAAAATTTTAAATGAACAATCTAAACTTACACCTAAAATAACTAGAAGAAGAACAAATAAAACCCAAAGTTAGTAGAAGGAAAGAAATAATAAAGATTAGAGCAGAAATAAATATAGAGACTTTATAACCAATAGAAAAGATCAATGAAACTAAGAGCTGGTTCTTTGAAAATATAAACAAAATTGATAAACCTTTAGCCAGACACATTAAGAAAAAAAGAGAGAGGCCCCAAATCAATAAAATCATAAATGAAGGAAGATAAGTTACAGCCAACACCACATACATACAAAGGAATATGAGATTACTGTGAACAATTACATGCCAATAAAATGGACAAATTAGAAGAAATGACAAATTTCTAGAAATATACAATTTCACAAGACTGTATCAGGAAGAAATAGAAACTATGAACAATCAAATTACCAGTAAAGAAATTGATGCAGTAAAAAACAACCACAATAACAACAACAACAAAAAATCAACAAACAAAAATCTAGGACCAGACGGCTTCACAGGTAAATTCTATCAGATATTTTAAGAACAGTTAATATCTATCCTTTTCAAACTATAACAAAGTATTGCAGAGGAAGGAATGCTTCTGAACTCATTCTATGAGGCCAACATCACCCAGATAACAAAACAAGATGAAGATATCACACACAAAAATTACAGGCAAATATCACAGATGAATAATAATGCAAAAATCCTCAACAAAATATTAGCAGACCAGTTTCAACAATACATTAAAAGTAACGTACACCTTGATCAAGCGAGATTTATCCCAGGGATGCAAGGATGGTTCAATATCCACAAACCAATCAATGTGATCACATTAACAAAATGAAGGATAAAAATTGTATTATCATATCAATAGATGGAGAGAAAGCGTTTGACATAATCCAATATCCACTCACAGTAAAAACTCTCAACAAAGTTGGTATAGAGGGAACAAATCTTAACATAATAAAGGTCATATATGACAAGCCTAGAGCTAACATCATATTCAATGCTGAAATGATGAAAGAATTTGCTCTAAGATCAGGAACATGACAAGGATGTTCACTCTTGCCACTTCCATTCAACATAGTATTGCAAGTCCTAGCCACAGCAATCAAACAAGACAAGAAATAAAATAAATCCAAATTGGAAACAACAAAGTCTAACTTTCACTGTTTGCAGATGACATGATACAATACATAGAAAGTTCTAAAGACATTATCAAAAAATTACTAGACCTCATCAATGAGTTCAGTAAGGTGGCAGGATACAAAGTTAACATACAGAAATGTGTTGCATTTCTATCCATTAACAATAAACTATCAGAAAGAGAAATTAAGAAAACAATTCCATTCACAATTACATCAAAAAGAATAAAATACTTGGGAATAAATCTAACTAGGATTTAAAAGACCTGTACTCAGAAAACTATAAGACACTGATGAAAGAAATTGAAGACAGCACAAACAAACGGAAGACACACTATGCTCATGGCTTGAAACAAGTAATATTGTTAAAATGACCATACTACCCAAGTCTATCTACAGATTCAATGCAATCATTATCAAAATATCCCTGGCATTTTTCACAGAACTAGAACAAATGATTCTAAAATTTGTATGGAACCACCAAAGATCCTGAATAGCCAAAAAATCTTAATAAAGAAGAAAAAAATCCAGGTGATATCTCACTCCATGATTTCAAACTATACCACAAAGCTACAAAAAAGGTAATCAAAACATTATGGTACTGGCACAAAAACAGAAACACAGATCAACAGAACTGAATAAAGAACCCAGAAACAGACCCATAGTTATATGGGTAATTAACATATGACAAATGATGCAAGAATATACAATGGGAAAAAGATAACATTTTCCATAAATGATCTTGAGAAAACTGGTCAGCTACATGTAAAAGAACTACACTGGACTAATTTCTCACACCATATACGAAAATAAGCTAAAAATGGATTAAAAACCCAAAACTATACACCTCCTAGAAGAAAACATAGGCCGTACACTCTTTGACATAGGTCTTAGCAATGTTATTCTGGATCTGTCTCCTCAGGCAAATGAAATGAAAGAAAAAATAAACAAATAGGATTACAACAACCTTTTTAGCTTTTGCATAGCAAAAGAAACTATCACCAAACCAAAAAGCAACTTACTGAATGGGTGGAGATATCTGATAAGGTTAATATCCAAAATATACAATGAACTCATACAATTCAACATCAAAAATACAAACAACCCAATTAAAAAATAGGCAGAAGACATGAATTGACATTTTTCCAAAGAAAACCCTCAGTTGGACAACAGACATATGAAAAGATGCTCAACATCACTACTCATCAGGGAAATGCAAATGAAAACCACAATGAGATATCATCTCACATCTGTCAAAATTGCTGTTATCAAAAAGACAACAAATAAGAAGTGCTGGTGAGAATGTGGAGAAAAGTGCATTCTCATATACTGTTGGTGAGAATGTAAAATGGTGCTCCCACAATGGAAAACAGTATGCAGGTTCCTCAAAACATTGCAAATAGAACTGTCATATGATACAGCAAATCCACTCCTGGGTATTCATCTGAAGAAAACAGATAATTCAAAAATCTTAATCGGAAAAGAAGTATGCACCGCTGTGTTCATTGTAGTATTTTTTACACTAGCCAAGATATGGAAGCCACCAAGGGTTGACACTGATAGATGAATGGATAAAGAAGATGTTGTATATATATACAATGTATACATGATGGAATATTTTTCAAATATAAAAATGAATGAAATCTTGCCATTTGTGATAAATGGATGGACTTTAGGGTATTATGCTAAGTGAAATAAGTCAGAGAAAACCAAATATTATATGATTTAACTTTTCTGTGGAATTTCAAAAACAAAACAAATGAACAAATACAACTAAATAGAAACAGTCATAGGTACAAAGAACAAAGAAGTAGTTGCCAGAGCAGAGGGGGTAGAAGGGGGAAGGAAAGAAATAGGTAAAAGAGATTGAAAGGTACAAACTTTCAGTTACAAAATAAATGAGTCACAGGTATTAAATTTACTGTGTGGGGAATATAGTCAATAATAATGTAATACGTTTATATGGCAAAAGATGACAACTACACTTATCATGTTTATCATTTTGAAATGTATAGAATTACTGAATCACTATGTTGTATACCAGGAACTAATATAGTGTTGCAGGTCAACTATACTTCAAACACAAACAAACAAATAAACTCATAGAAAAAGACATCAGATTTTTTGTTACCAGAGGCAGAGGGTTGGGGGAGGGAGAATTAGTTGAAGGTATTTCAAAGGTACAAATTTCCAGTTATAAGATAAATAAATAGTAAAGATGTAAGGTATAACATGATAAAGATAATTAACAATGCTATATGTTAAAAATGAAAGTTGTTAAGAGAGTGATACTTAGGCTTTCACATCAAAAGGAAAAATATCTTTCTTTAATGTTATATCTATACGAGAGCTGGATGTTCACTAAATCTATTGTGATAATTATTTCGTGATGTATGTAAGTTAAATCATTATGTTGTATACCTTAAGCTTATATGGTGCTGTATGTCAATTTTATCTTAATAACTCTGGAAAAAAATTCTAGAAAAGTCAAAACTATAGTGGCGATAGGTCAATCTGTGATAGCTAGGTGTTGGTGCTAAAAGGGGGAGACTAATTGCAGAGGAGCATGATGAAACTTTGTGGGTGAAAGAACTATTCTATATCAGAGATCAGTAAACTTCTATAAAGTTCCAAATAATAAGTATTTTAACTTTTGCTGGTCACATAGTCTCTGTTGCTTCTACACAACTCTGCCATTGTAGTGCAGGAACAGCCACAGACAATACATAAATAAAAGGGTGTGGCTGTGTTCAAATAAAATGCTATTTGTAAAAATAGGCAGCAGGCTGGATGTGGCTTGTGAGCTGTAGTTTGCTGACCTGTTTTATATCATTAGCATTGTAGCTACACAACTATATCTGTTTGTCCAAATTTTCAAATTCTTATCTTAAGATTGGTGAAATTTTACCTAAATTATACCTCAGTAAAGCTGTTTTTGTTTTTGTTTGTTTGTTTACATCTCTCTAGGCTGTGAGTTGCGGCGAGAGGGGGTTGCTCTTCGTTACAGTGCACAGGCTTCTTATCGTGGTGGCTTCTCCTGTTGCAGAACACAGGCTCTAGGCTCACAGACTTCAGAAGTTGTGGCATTCAGGATCAGTTGTTGTGGCTCACGGGCTCTAGAGTGCAGGCTCAGTAGTTGTGGTGCACGGGCTTATTTGCCCCTCGGCATGTGGGATCTTCCTGGACCAGGGCTCGCACCTGTGTCCCCTGCATTGGCAGGTGGATTCTTAACAACTGTGCCATGAGGGAAGTCTCAAAGCTGTTTTTTTAAGTGAAAAAATCATATTGTCTGCAAAGAAAGAAAGCAAGGATTTTTAGTAAACTTAAAGTTATAGATTCTGTGTGGTCATTTTGGACCTTCGTTCCAGTAGATCAGCAAATAGATTAAAGAACCCTGATTATTAGGGACCCTATCAGCTGCCTCTAATAATGGCAGCACGGTGCAGTATGTCTGGAACTCAGGAGATTCACTGGGGCATTTCTTGCTACTTCCGTATTCAGTACAAACCATAAATGGGTAATTGCAGCAACAGTGACCTGACAAGGGCCTGACAACTAGGGACACAGACTCCTCAGGTGTAAAGGTCTAGACTACCTCACCAGAGAAGTGACCAAGACAAGCAGAAGTGCAGGCTAAGGGAGAAAGAATATAGAAGCGGTAGTGGAAAGGGACCAATTGTAACCACATGCACTGCAATTTAACCCACTAAACCTTCTGGGGTTTCTTTGCTTGTTTTTGTTTTAGAATTGTGATAAGCTATCAGTTTGAGCAAGCAGATACCAGGAGTGGACTGAGCAGGTAAGTTTGTGCTTCACTCATACCCCTTGGATCTCACCACTCTGGTGTGCACCAGCCCACTTCCAATCACCAGTATCTTCATTTCTGTGCCTAAAGACCTTTCAGGCTTCTCCCAGAACTGTATTATATACTTGAAAGTTGTTAGGAGAGTAGAGTTTTAATGTTCTCACAGTTATATCAACAACAAAATGGTAATTATGTGAGGTGAAGGGGGTGTTAACTAACCTTACTGTGGAAAACAGTTCACAATATGCATGTGTATAAAATCATCACAGTGTACACCTTATACTTACACAGTGTCAAGTCAATTATATTTCAGTAAAGCTGGGAAAAAATGATTGGAGGGAGTTGGTGTGTCAGTGATCTTTACCCATTGGGTGATATATATGGAGGAAAAGGGGAGGAAGTGGGGAAGAGAGAGGGAGAAGAAGAGGGAGAGGGGGAGAGAAGGAGAGAGAGAGAGAGAGGGAGAGAGATTTTAAGGAGTTGGTTCATTGGTTCATGTAGGAGCTGGCAAGTGTGTTGTTTATAATATAGACCATCAGGCTGGAAATTTAAAATATTGCAGGTGAGTTGTTACTGCTATCTTGAGTTGATATTGCAGTCTTGAGTCCAAAATCTGCAAGGCAGGCCAGCAGGCTAGAAATTTGGGCAGGGTTTTTGTATCACACTCTTGGGGCAGAACTCTGTCTTCTTCAAGAAACCTCAGTCTCTGCTCTTAAGGCCTTCAACTGATTGGATGAGGCTCATGAACATTTTGTAGAGCAATCTGCTTTACTGAAAGTCTACTGATTGTAAATGTTAACCACATCTACTTTCACAGTAACATCTTGACTAATGTTTGACCAAATGACTGGACAGCATAGCCTAGACAAGATGACACATAAAATTAGCCATCCCATGTGGCTTGTGTTTTATGCTGTTTGACAGCATTTTCTCATGAAATGTAGCCTTTGTTGCCCATATGGTGACTTAACACAACCTTTATTGGCTTCCTTCTTTTCTGTTTGTCACTATATTACTCCAATACCTCCAAAAGAATCTATGTGCTTTTGAATACTTGGAAGAGTATTTTATTATTAAATTTTGAAATATTTATACAAATCAAATCTTCTGTAGTAGATAAATTAGATAAATAAATAGATAATTTTTTGGATATTTCTTACAAACTATCATAGGTTTCAAATATTATTATGAATGCCATTGTATAGGGAGCTGAAGAGTCCTACAGACTCAGAGAATAAGAGAGGCTCACTGAGGTTTGCAGTCAAGGGGAGGTGGAGAGGAGAATATGGAGAACCACACTTCTGATCACATGCAGAGGTCCAGGATCCCTCGTATGAACCTGGGGAAGAAGTTTAAAAACTGGAAAACACTTTGATGTGGCTTTTGAAGGAACCCAGCCAGCAAATTGGCAACAGCACAGTGGCACTCCCTGCAATTCCTTGTCATTGCAGGGCTGGTGTTGACAGTGATGCTGCAGGCTGTGTTGATGCTATCTTGAGACATATAACAAAATCTTTATTTGTCTTGCTATCCTGGGGACGGAAGGCAAGCTACTGAGGTATCACCTCATTTTAACTGCCTTTTCTTTTATCCCAAAACTAGGGTACTGAGGGTGGGATACTGGAAGGAGAGGCAAATGCTGTAAACTAATTGATTTATGTTAAAGCCATTTAAAAATTTTATATGTCTAAATGCATGAATAAGCATGAGAGAACTCAGGGCTTTCGAAATCAAGGTAAACAAATAGATTAAGGAGTTAATGAAGTTAGATCTTCCTTTTTTCTCTTATCTCAATTTGGTAACCAAAGTCAAGAGATGTTAAATGTTATAGACCTTGGATAAATGGATAACACTTATATAAGATTTTACTTTCCTAGGTGTAGAAAAATAACATTTATTTTACACGAATTAAATACCGCACATAGTGGTAAACTAAAGATGTTACAACTGTTGTCTCAGTTGAGCTTCTCAGTAGTCCTATTATATATGTACTATTTTATACCCAATTTACAGAAGAGAAAACTGACACAGAGAGATCAAGTAAATGTCACATTATGTAATCGGAACAGGCAGATTTGGAACTCAAATTGTCCTCCTCCAAAGTTTTAAATTTATTAGGAAATTATGCATAATTGAATGAAAGTATTATATAGTTACTGGTAATCCATTGGTTAAATATGAATGACTTCTTAGCAGGGTTTAACTTGGGCATTGGAAACAGTTTAGCTCTCATTGTCAAGAGTTTTTCTTTGAGAGTAAACCTATAAATCTCTTATGTTGAACATTTTAAACCAAAGCCCTCCTTTCACATGCACAATAGCACAAATATACAGTGACACTGATATTTTCATATCAAAATATTTGATATTTTGCTTCTACCTCATCTTAAGGAACATATCATGATAAGGGGTAAATGAAGAAGCTGAACAACTTTTCTTAGACCTAATGGGAATCCATAGTGGGCCCTTTATAAGCAGACACCACTGCTTGGCGTCAGCCTCAGCTAGGTTACATTAAATATTTTTAATATTGCATTATCTGTGATCCTCAGCAATTAAGAGACTCTCAATTCTTATAAAAGGAAACAAAAATAATGAACAATAGATTTAGCCAGATACTTTCATACAGAAAATAATGTTCTCTTTTCCCAAAAGTTCTGTGTGTCTATGATAGAGAATTGTCCTGAGCCAGCTTGGGAAAGCTCAGAGAGTCTCACGGCCTTTAGCTCCGTCCCTTACTTCCTGACAGCTAGGAAGTGCAGGCCAGTTGTTTCACTTTAGTGCTTGGTTTGTCCCATATTTGTTTTTGCATCTCTGAGACAGTGACTACAGAGGCTGTAGGAGGGAATGTCAAGTTGTTAATGCTTTTGTTTCAGCCTACATCAAAAGATGTTTTCCAATGTCTAATCATTGTCAACCATTTAATGTGGATATAATTCAATTAAGAGCACTTTATTTCCCTATGAAAATAACTAAGAACACCATTCTGTTGTGGTGGACATCTTATTATACACAGTGCAAAGGAAGTCTAGGAAATTGTTGTGTTGGCCACCAGGAAATGGAGAAGAAACTATCAAACCTTCAGCAAAATAATCACTGGCTGGGGCAAAAAGCTGATTTGGTCTGACCCCATCTTAAATCAGTGGTAGTATGTACCATCAGAGACACAAGTGATCTCCCAAAACTTCCAAGCATTAATAAAATCTCTTTACACTTATATAATTATTTTTATATATTTATTGGAGTATGATTGCTTTACAATGTTGTGTTAGTTTCTGCTGTACAACAAAGTGAATCAGCTGTATATATATATATATCCCCATATCCCCTCCTTCTTGAACCTCCCTCGTACTCTCCCTATCCCACCCCTCTAGGTTGTCACAAAGCACCGAGCTGATCTCCCTTTGCTATGCGGCTGCTTCCCACTAGCCATCCATTTTACCTTTGATAGTGTATATATGTCAGTGTTACTCTCTCACTTCACCCCAGCTTCCCCTCCCCTCCCCCACTGTGTCCTCAGGTCTATTCTCTGCATCTTTGTCTTTATTCCTGGACTGCCACTAGATCATCAGTACCATTATTTTAGATACCATATATATACATTAGCATATGGTGTTTGTTTTTCTCTTACTGACATACTTCGCTCTGTATGAGAGACACTATATCCATCCACCTCATTACAAATAACTCAATTTTGTTCCTTTTTAAGGCTGAGTAATATTCCATTGTATATATGTGCCACATCTTCTTTATCCATTCATCTGCTGATGGACATTTAGATTGCTTCAATGTCTTGGCTATTGTAAATAGTGCTGAAGGGAACATTGTGGTACATGTATCTTTTTGAATTATGGTTTTCTCAGAGTATATGCCCAGTAGTGGGATTGCTGGGTCATATGGTAGTTCTATTTTTAGTTTTTCAAGAAACCTCCATACTGTTCTCCATAGTGGCTGTATAAATTTACATGCCCACCAAAAGTGCAGGACGGTTCCCTTTTCTCCACACCCCTCCAGCATTTATTGTTTCTCAGTTTTTTGATGATGGCCATTCTGACCAGTGTGAGGTGATACCTCATTGTAGTTTTGATTTGTATTTCTCTAATGATTAGTGATGTTGAGCATCTTTTCATGTGCTTGATGGCAATCTGTATATCTTCTTTGGAGAATGTCTATTTAGGTCTTCTGGCCATTTTTGGATTGAGCTGTTTGTTTTTTTGATATTGAACTGCATGAGCTGCCTGTATATTTTGGAGATTAATCCTACGTAAGTTGCTTCATTTGCAAATATTTTCTCCCATCCTGAGGTTTGCTTTTCATCTTGTTTATGGTTTGCTTTGCTGTGCAAAAGCTTGTAAATTTCATTAGGTCCCATTTGTTTATTTTTGTTTTTATTTCAATTACTTGAGGAGGTAGGTCAAAAAAGATCTTGCTATGATTTATGTCATAGAGTGTTCTGCCTATGTTTTCCTCTAAGAGTTTTTTAGTGTCTGGCCTTAAATTTAGGTCTTTAATCCATTTTCAGTTTATTTTTGTGTATGGTGTTAGGAAGCGTTCTAATTTTATTCTTTTACATGTAGCTGTCCAATTTTCCCAGCACCACTTACTGAAGTGGCTGTCTTTTCTCCATTGTATATTCTTGCCTCGTCTGTCAAAGATAAAGTGACCATACATGTGTGGGTTTATTTCAGGGCTTTCTATCCTTTGGTTATTCGGGGTCTTTTGTGATTCCATACAAATTGTAAACTTTTTTGGTTCCACTTCTGTGAAAAATACTATTGGTAATTTGATAGAGATTGCATCGAACCTGCAGATTGCTTTGGGGAGTATAGTCATTTTGAAAATGTTGAGTTTTCCAATCCAAGAACATGGTATATATCTCTCCAACTATTAGTATCGTCTTTGATTTTTTTCAATAGTGTCTTACAGTTTTCTGCATACAGGTCTTTTGCCTCCTTAGTTAGGTTTATTCCTAGGTATTTTATTTTTTTGTTGCAATGATAAATGGGAGTGTTTCCTTAATTTCTCTTTCTGATTTTTCTCTGTTAGTATATAGGAATGTAAGAGATTTCTGTGCATTAATTTTGTATCCTGCTAATTTACCAAATTCATTGGATAGCTTTAGTAGTTTTTTGGTAGCAACTTTAGGATTTTCTATGTATAGTATCACGTCATCTGCAAACAGTGACAGTTTTACTTCTTTTCCAATTTGGATTCCTTTTATTTCTTTTTCTTCTCTGATGGCCATGGCTAAAACTTCCAAAACTATGTTGAATAATTGTGGTGAGAGTGTCTTGTCTTGTTCGTGATCTTAGAGGAAATGCTTTCGGTTTTTCACCGTTGAGAATGATATTGGCTGTGGGCTTGTCATAAATGGCCTTTATTAAGTTGAGGTAGGTTCCCTCAATGCCCAGTGTTTGGAGAGTTTCTATCGTAAATGGGTGATGAAATTTGTTAGGCAGAGGCATTCAAGATGGTGGAAGAGTAAGACTTGGAGATCACCTTCCTCCCCACAAATACATCTGAAACATATCTACATGTGGAACACTCCTACAGAACACCTACTGAACGCTGGCAGAAGACCTCAGACTTCCCAAAAGGCAAGAAACTCCCCAAGTACCTGGGTAGGGCTAAAGAAAAAAGGAAAAACAGAGACAAAAGAATAGGGGCAGGACCTGCACCTCAGGGAGGGAGCTGTGAAGGAGGAAAAGTTTCCACACACTAGGAAGCCCCTTCACTGGCAGAGATGCTGGGTGATGGGGAGGAAGCTTCAGAGCCACGAAGAAGAATGTAGCAACAGGAATGCAGAGGGCAAAGTAGAGAGATTCCCACACAGAGGATCACTGACGACCAGCACTCACAGCCTGAGAGGCTTGTCTGCTCACCTGCCGAGATGGGCGGGGGCTGGGAGCTGAGGCTCTGGCTTCGGAGGTCAGATCCCATGGAGAGGACTGGGGTTGGCTGTGTGAACACAGCCTGAAGGGGGCTAGTGCAGCACAGCTAGCCAGAAGGGAGTCCGGGAAAATGTCTGGAGGCAAGAGGCCATTGTTTCAGGGTGCGCAAGGAGAGCGGATTCAGAGCACCACCTAAATGAGCTCCAGAGATGGGCACGAGCTATGGCTATCAACACGGGACACCAGAGATGAGAATGAAGCACTAAGGCTGCTGCTGCTGCCACCAAGAAGATGGTGTGCAAGCACAGGTCACTATCCACACCTCCCCTTCTGGGAGCCTGTGCAGCCCACCACTGCCAGGGTCACGTGATCCAAGAACAACTTCCCCAGGAGAATACATGTGCACCTGTTGCAACATCACACCAGCCTCTGTCACCATAGGCTCACCCTGCATTCCGTATCCCGCCCTTCCCCTGGCCTGAGTGAGCCAGAGCCCCCTAATCAGCTGCTCCTTTAACCCTGTCCTGTCTGGGCAGGAACAGACACCCTCAGGTGACCTACGCATAGAAGTGGGGTCAATGCAAAGCTGAACCTCAAGACCTAAGCGAACAAAGAAGAGAAAGGGAAATTTCTCCCATCAGCATGAAGAGCAGCAGATTAAATCTCCACAGTCAACTTGATGTACCATGTATCTGAGGAATAACTGAATAGACAATGAATCATCTTAAAATTGCAGTGGTGGAATTTGGGAGGAACTGTAGACTTGGGGTTTGCTGTATGTGACTGACTAGTTTCAAGTTTTATGTTTATCTCAGTTTAGTATTTACAGTTTATTATCATTGGTAGATTTGTTTATTGATTTGGTTGCTCTCTTCCTTTTTCTTTTTAATATAGGATATATATATATTTTTTTCCTTTTTCAATTTTTGTGAGTGTGTATTTACATGCTTCTTTGCGTGATTGTGTCTGTATAGCTGTGCTTTTATCATTTGTCCTCTGGTTCTGTCTGTCCATTTTTAAATTTTTTTTAAATATAGCACTTATTCTCATTGGTGAATTTGCTTTTTTGGTTTGATTTCTCTCTTCTTTTATTACTTTTTAATTTTTAATAAATTTTTATTTTAACAACTTTATTTCTTTTTCTTTTCTTTTTTTCTTTCTTTCTGTGTCTGACAGGGTTTTGATACTTTGGGCAGGTGTGAGACCTGTGTCTCTGAGGTGGGAGAGCCAAGTTCAGGATATTGGTCCACCAGAGACCTCCCAGCTCCATGAAATATCAAACAGTGTAAGCTCTCCCAGAGACCTCCATCTCAACGCTAAGGTGCAGCTGCACTCAATGACCAGTAAGCTACAGTGCTGCACACCCTATGCCAAAAAACTAGCAAGACAGGAACACAACTACACCTATTAGCAGAGAGGTGACCTAAAATTATAATAAGATCCCAGAAACCCCAAAACACACAACCAGACATGGTAGTGCCCACCAGAAAGACAAGATGCAGCTCATCCACCAGAACACAGGCACTAGTCTCCTCCACCAGAAAGCCTACACAACCCATTTAACCAACCTTAGCAACTGGGAGCAGACACCAAAACAATGGGAAATACGAACCTGCAGCCTGTGAAAAAGAGACCCCAAACACAGTAAGTTAAGCAAAATGAGAAGGCAAACACAACAGCAGATGAAGGAACAAGGTAAAAACCCACCAGACCTAACAAATGAAGAGGAAACAGGCAGTCTATATGAAAAGGAATTCAGAGTAATGATAACAAATGTGATCCAAAATCATGGAAATAGAATGGAGAAAATACAAGAAATGTTTAACTAAGACCTAGAAGAAATAAAGAGTAAACAAACAATGATGAGCAACACAAAAAATGAAATTAAATATTCTCAGGAAGGAATGAATAGCAGAATAACAGAGGCAGAAAAATGGATAAGTGATCTGGAAGGTAAAAGAGTGGAAATAACTACTGCAGAGCAGAATAAAGAAAAAGAATTAAAAGAATTGAGGACAGTCTCAGAGACCTCTGGGACAACATTAAATGAACAAACATCTGAATTATATGGATCTCAGAAGAAGAAGAGAAAAAGGAAGGGACTGAGAAAATATTTTAAGAGATTACAGTTGAAAACTTACCTAGTATGGGAAAGGAAATAGTCAATCAACTCCAGGAAGTGCAGAGAGTCCCATACAAGATAAATCCAAGGAGAAACATGCAAAGACACATATTAATTAAAACTATCAAAAATTAAATACAATTAAATTAAATATTAAAAGCAGCAAGGGAAACATAACAAATTAATACAAGGGAATCCCCATAAGGTAAACAGCTGATCTTTCAGCAGAAACTCTGCAAGCCAGAAGGGAGTGACAGGACATATTTAAAGTGATGAAAGGGAAACACCTACAACCAAGATTACTCTACCCAGCAAGGATCTCATTCAGATTTGACAGAGAAATGAAAATCTTTACAGACAAGTAAAAGCAAAGAGAGTTCAGCACCACCAAACAAGCTTTACAACAAATGCTAAAGGAACTTCTCTAGGCAGGAAACACAAGAGAAGGAAAAGAACTACAATAACAAATCCAAAAGAATTAAGGAAATGGTAATAGGAACGTACATATCTGGTCAGAATGGCCATCATCAAAAAATCTAGAAACAATAAATGCTGGAGAAGGTGTGGAGAAAAGGGAACACTCTTGCATTGCTGGTGGGAATGTGAATTGGTACAGCCACTATGGAGAGCAGTATGGAGGTTCCTTAAAAAAGTACAAATAGAACTACAAAATGACCCAGCAATCCCACTACCGGGCATATACACTGAGAAAACCATAATTCAAAAAGAGTCATGTACCAAAATGTGCATTGCAGCTCTGTTTACAATAACCAGGATATGGAGGCAACCTAAGTGTCCATCATTGGATGAATGGATAAAGAAGCTGTGGCATATATATACAATGGAATATTACTCAGCCACAAAGAGAAACGAAATTGAGTTATTTGTAGTTAGGTGGATGGACCTAGAGTCTGTCATACAGAGTGAAGTGAGTCACAAAGAGAAAGACAAATACCGTATGCTAACACATATATAAGGAATCTAAGGGGAAAAAAATGCCATGAAGAACCTAGGGGTAAGACAGGAATAAAGACACAGACCTACTAAAGAATGGACTTGAGGATATGGGGAAGAGGAAGGGTAAGCTGTGACAAAGTGAGAGAATGGCATGGACGTATATATACTACCAAATGTAAAAAAGATAGCTAGTGGGAAGCAGCCGCATAGCACAGGGAGATCAGCTCAGTGCTTTTTGACCACCTAGAGGGGTGGGATAAGGAGGGAGGGAGACACAAAAGCTAAGAGATATGGGAACATATGTATATGTATAACTGATTCACTTTGTTATAGAGCAGAAACTAACACACCATTGTAAAGCAATTATACTCCAATAAAGATGTTAAAAAATAAATAAAATAAAGTAAATAGTGTCTTAAATAAATAAATAAATAAATAATTACTTTAAATATGTATCAATTAAATGCTCCCACCAAAGACATAGACTGGCTGAATGGATACAAAAACAATACCTGTATATATGCTGTCTACAAGAGACCCACTTCACACCTAGGGACACAGACAGAATGTGAGGGGATGGAAAAAGATATTCCATGCAAAAGTAAATCAGAAGAAAACTGGAGTAGCTATTCTCATATCAGACAAAATAGACTTTAAAATAAAGACTATTACGATAGACAAAGAATGAGTGTACATAAGGATCAAGGGATCAATCCAAGAAGATATAACACTTGTAAATATTTATGCACCCAACATTGGAGCACCTAAGGAGCACATAAGGCAAATGCTAACAGCCATAAAAGAGGAAATCGACAGTAACACAATCATACAATGGGACTTTACCACACTACTTTCACCAGTGCACAGATCATCCAAAATGAAAATAAATAAGGGAACACAAGATTTAAATGATACATTAAACAAGAGGAACTTAATTGATATTTATAGGACATTCCATCCAAAATCAACAGAATACAATTTCTTCACAAGTGCTCATGGAACATTCTCCATGATAGATCATACCTTGGGTCACAAATCAAGCCTTGGTAATTTTAGAAAATTGAAATTGTATCAAGTATCTTTTCCGACCACCATGCTATGAGACTAGATATCAATTATAGGAAAAAACTTATAAAACATAAAAACACATGGAGGCTAAACAATACACTACTTAATAACCAAAAGATCACTGAAGAAATCAAAGAGGAAATAAAAAAATACCTAGAGGGCTTCCCTGGTGACGCAGTGGTTGAGAGTCCACCTGCTGATGCAGGGGACACGGGTTTGTGCCCCGGTCTGGGAAGATCCCACATGTCGTGGAGCGGCTAGGCCTGTGAGCCATGGCCACTGAGTCTGCGCGTCTGGAGCCTGTTGCTCCGCAACGGGAGAGGCCACAAGAGTGAGAGGCCTGCGTACTGCAAAAAAACCCAAAAAAACAAACAAAAAAACCCCCCAAAACCTAGAAACAAATGACAATGAAAACACAATGACCCAAAACCGATGGGATGCAGCAAAGGCAGTTCTAAGAGGGAAGTTTATAGCACTACAATCCTGCCTCAAGAAACAAGAAACATCTCATATAAACAACCTAACCTTACACCTAAAGCAATTAGAGAAAGCAGAACAAAAAATCTCCAAAGTTAGCAGAAGGAAAGAAATCATAAAGATCAGATCAGAAATAAAGGAAAAAGAAATGAAGGAAATGATAGCACAGATCAATAAAACTAAAAGCTGGTTCTTTCAGAAGATAAACAAAATTGATAAGTCATTAGCCAGACACATCAAGACAAAATGGGAGAAGACTCAAATCAATAGAATTAGAAACAAAAAGGAGAAGTAAAAACTGACACTGCAGAAATACAAAAGATCATGAGAGATTACTACAAGCAACTATATGCCAATAAAATGGACAACCTGGAAAAAATTGACAAATTCTTAGAAAAGCACAACCTTCTGAGAATGAACCAGGAAGAAATAGAAAATATAAACAGACCAATCACAAGCACTGAAATTGAGACTGTGATTAAAAATCTTCCAACAAAAAACCCCCAGCACCAGAGGGCTTCACAGGCGAACTCTATCAAACATTTTCAGAAGAGCTAACACCTATCCTTCTCAAACTCTTCCAAAATACAGCGGAGGGAGGAACACTCCCAAACTGAAACTATGAGGCCACCATCACCCTGATACCAAAACCAGACAAACATGTCACAAAGAAAGAAAACTGTAGGCTAATATCACTGATAAACATAGATGCAAATATCCTCAACAAAATACTAGTGATCAGAGAAGAAAAAGAAATAAAAGGAATCCAAATCGGAAAAGAAGAAGTAAAGCTGTCACTGTTTTCAGATGACATGTTACTATACATAGAGAATCCTAAAGATGCTACCAGAACACTACTAGAGCCAATCAATGAATTTGGTAAAGTAGCAAGTACAAAATTGATGCACAGAATTCTCTTGCATTCCTATACACTAATGAGGAAAAATCTGAAAGAGAAATTAAGGAAACACTCCCATGTACCACTGCAACAATAAGAATAAAATACCTAAGAATAAACCTACCTAAGGAGACAAAAGACCTATGTGCAGAAAAGTATAAGACACTGATGAAAGAAATTAAAAATGATACAAACAGATGGAGAGATATACCATGTTCTTGGATTGGAAGCTTCAACATTGTGAAAATGACTATACTACCCAAAGCAATCTACAGATTCAATGCAATCCCTAGCAAATTACCAATGACATTTTTCACAGAATTAGAAGAAAAAATTTCAGTTTGCATGGAAACACAAAAGACCCCAAATAGCCAAAGCAATCTTGAGAAAGAAAAATGGAGCTGGAGGAATTAGGCTCCCACACTTCAGACTCTACTACAAAGCTACAGTAATCAAGACAGTATGGTACTGGAACACAAACAGAAATATAGATCAATGGAATATGATATGAAGCCCAGAGATAAACCCATGCACATATGGTCACCATATTTTTGATAAAAGAGACAATAATATACAATGCAGAAAAGACAGACTCTTCAATAAGTGGTGGAAAAACTGGACAACTACATGTAAAAGAATAAATTTAGAACACTTCTTAACACCATTCAAAAAAACAAACTCAAAATAAGTTAAAAACCTAAATGTAAGGCCAGACACTTATAAACCTCTTAGAGGAAAACATAGGCAGAACACTCTATGACATAAATCACAGCAAGACCCTTTTTGACCCACCTCCTAGAGAAATGGAAATTAAAACAAAAATAAACAAATGGGACCTAATGGAACTTAAAAGCCTTTGCATTGCAAAGGAAACCATAAACAAGGCAAAAAGACAACCCTCAGAATGGGAGAAAAATATTTGCCCATGAAGCAACTGACAAAGGATTAATCTCCAAAATTTAAAAGCAGCTCGTGCAGCTCATTAACAAAAAAACAAACAACCCAACCCAAAAATGAGGAGACCACCTAAATAGACATTTCTCCAAAGAAGATATACAAATTGCCAAAAAACCCATGAAAGGATGTTGAACGTCACTAATCATTTGAGAAATGCAAATCAAAACTACAATGAGGTACCACCTCGCCCCAGTAAGAATGGCCATCATCAGAATATCTACAAACAATAAATGCTGGAGAGGGTGTGGAGGAAAGGGAACCCTCTTCCACTGTTGGTGGGAATGTAAATTGATAGAGCTACTATGATGAACAGTATGGATGTTCCTTAAAAAACTAAAAATAGAACTACCATATGGCCTAGAAATCTCACTACTGGGCATATACCCTGAGAAAACCATAATTCAAAAAGGGTTGTGTACCACAATGTTTATTGCACCTCTTTTTACAATAGCCAGGATATGGAAAAATCTAAGTGTCCATTGAGAGATGAATGGATAAAGAAGATGTGACATATATACACAATGGAATATTACTCAGCCATAAAAAGAAACGAGATTGAGTTATTTGTAGTGAGGTAGATGGACCTAGAGACTGTCATACAGAGTGAAGCATGTCAGAAATAGAAAGATAAATACCATATGCTAACACATATATATGGAATCTGAAAAAATAAAAAGTTCTGAAGAACCTAGAGGCAGAACAGGTATAATGACTCAGATATAGAGAATGGACTTTAGGACATGGGGAAGGGAAGGGTAAGCTGGGATGAAGTGAGAGATTGACCTGGACTTATATATATTACCAAATGTAAAATAGATAACTAGTGGGAAGCAGCCACATAGCATAGGGAGATCAGCTCAGTGCTCTGTGACCACCTAGAGTGGTGGGGTAGGGAGGATGGGAGGGAGACGCAAGATGGAGGAGATATGTGGATATATGTATATGTATGGCTGATTCACTTTGTTATAAAGCAGAAACTAACACACCATTGTAAAGCAATTATACTCCAATAAAGATGTTAAAAAAGAAAAGAATATTTTTGAAAAGTTTTTCTGCATCTATTGAGATTGTCATATGGTTTTTATCCTTCAATTTGTTAATATGGCATATCAAATTGATTGATTTGCATATATTGAAGTGCGCTTGCATTCCTGGGAGAAAGCCCACTTGATCATGGTGTATGATCCTTTTAATGTGCTGTTGTATTCTGTTTGCCAGTATTTTGTTAAGGATTTTTGCATCTCTGTTCATCAGTGATATGGGCCTGTCATTTCCTTTTTATGTGACACCTTTGTCTGGTTTTGTTATCAGGGTGATGGTGGCCTTGTTGAATGAGTTTGGCAGTTTTCCTCCCTTTGTTATATTTTGGGAGAGTTTAAGAGGGTAGGTGTTACCTCTTCTTAACTCTTTGATCAAATTTGTCTGTGAAGCCATCTGACCTTTTGGTTTTGTTTGTTGGCAGGTTTTTAATCACAGTTTCAATTTCAGTGCTTGTGATTGGTCTGTTTATATTGTCTATTTCTTCCTGGTTCAGCCTTGGAAGGTTGTACTTTCTAAGCATTTTTCCATTTCTTCCATGTTGTCCATTTTATTGGCATATAGTTACTTGTAGTAGTCTCTCATGATCTTTTTGTAGTTCTGCAGTGTCAGTTGTTACTTCTTTTCCGTTTCTAATTCTATTGATTTGAGTGTTTTTCTCTTTTTTTCCTGATGAGCCTGGCTAACAGTTTATCAATTTTGTTATCCTCTCATAGAACCCACTTTTAGTTTTATTGATCTTTGCTATTGTTTACTTCATTTCTTTTTCATATATTTCTGATCTGATCTTTATGATACCTTATCTTCTATTTTCCTGCTACTTTTGAGTTTTTTCCCCATTGTTCTTATTTTTATTTATTTATTTTTTACAGCAGGTGGTTATTAGTTATCTATTTTATACATATTATTGTATGGGTTTTTTTGTTTTTCTTCTTGCTCTAATTGTTTTAGGTATAATATTAGGTTGTGTGTTTGAGGTTTTTGTTGTTTCTTGAGGTAGGGTTGTATTGCTATGAACTTCCCTCTTAGAATTGCTTTTGCTGCATCTCATAGGTTTTGGATCGTGTTGTTCTTGTCATTTGTCTGTAGGTATTTTTTTTATTTCCATTTTTATTTCTTCAGTGGTCTCTTGGTTTTTTAGTAGTGTGTTGTTTAGCCTCCATGAATTTGTATTTTTTTATATAATTTTTCCAATAATTGATATTTAGTTTCATAGACTTGTTGTGAGAAAAGACACTTTATATGACTTCAATTTTATTAAATTTACCTAGGTTAATTTGTGACCCCAGATGTGATCTATCCTGGAGAATGTTCCATGTGCACTTGAGAAGAAAATGTAATCTGTTCTTTTTGGATGGAATGTCCTGTAAATATCAATTACATACATCTGGTCTAATGTGTCATTTAAAACTTGTGTTTCCTTATTTTTTTCTTTTTGGATGATTTGTCCATTGGTGTATGTGGGGTGTTAAAGTCCCCTTCCATTATTGTGTTACTGTAAATTTCCCCTTTTATGGCTGTCAGCATTTGCCTTATGTATTGTGGTGCTCCTATGTTGGGTGCATATATATTTACAATTGTTATATTTTTTTTTGATTTGATCCCTTGATCATTATGTCTTGTTCTTTTTTGTCTCTTGTAATAATCTGTATTTTAAATTCTGTTTTTCTGTTATTAGAATTGTTACTCCAGCTTTCTTTTGATTTCCATTTGCATTGAATATATTTTTCCATCCCCTCACTTCAGTGTGTATGTGTCCCTAGATCTGAAGTGGGTCTCTTGTAGACAGCATACATACAGGTCTTGTTTTTGTAGCCAGTTAGCCAGTCTGTGTGTTTCGTTTGGAGCATTTAATCCATTCACATTTAATGTAATTATTGATATGTATGTTCCTATTACCATTTTCTTAATTGTTTTGGGTTTGTTTCTGTAGGTCCTTTTCTTCTCTTGTGTTTCCCACTTAGGGAAGTTCCTTTAGCATTTGTTGTAGAGCTTGTTTGCTGGTGCTGAATTCTCTTAATGTTTGCTTCTCTGTGAAGCTTTTGATTTCTTCATTGCATTTGAATGAGATCCTCACTGGGTAGAGTAAGCTTTTAGTTTTTTCTCTTTCATCACTTTAAATATATCCTGCCCCACACTTCTGGCCATCAGATTTTCTGCTGAAAAATCAGCTGATAACATTATGGTGATTCCCTTTTATGTTATTTGTTTCTTTCCTTTTGCTGCTTTTAATATTTTTCTTTGAATTTTATTTTTGATAATTTGTTTAATATGTGTCTTGGCATGTTTCTCCTTGGGTCTGCCCTGTATGGGACTCTGCCCTTCTTGGACTTGATTGTCCATTTCCTTTCACATGTTATGGAAGTTTTCAAGTAAAATCTCTTCAAATATTTTCTCATACCCTTTCTTTTTCCTTTCTTCTTCTGGGACCCCTATAATTTGAATGTTGGTACATTTAATATTGTCCCAGATGTCTATGAGATTGTCCTCAATTCTTTTCATTCTTCTTTCTTTATTCTGCTCCATGGCAGTTATTTCCACAATTGTATCTCCAGCTCACTTATTCATTCTTCTGCCTCCATTATTCTGCTATTGTTTCCTTCTAGAGTACTTTTAATTTCATTTATTGTGTTGTTCATCACTGTTTGTTTTTTCTTTAGTTCTTCTAGGTCCTTGTTAAACGTTTCTTGTATTTCCTCTCTTCTATTTCCAAGATTTTGCATCATGTTTACTATCATTATTCTGAATTCTTTTTCAGGTAGTTTACCTATTTCCTCATCATTTTTTTGCTCTTGTGGTGTTTTTATCTTATCCTTTGCCTGTAAGATATTTCTATGTCTTCTCATTTTGTCTAATTTACAGTATTTGAGGTCTCCTCTCCCTAGGCTGCAGGGTCATAGTTCCTCTTTCTTCTGTTCTCTGCCCCTGCTGGATAGGTTGGTCCAGTGGCTTGCATAGGCTTCCTAATGGGAGGGATGTGTGCCTGTGTTCTTGCAGGTGGAGCCAAGTCTTTTCCCTCTGATCAGGAGGGCCATGTCAGGTGCTGTATTTTGGGGTGTTTTTGAACTTAATATGACTTTAGGTAGTGTGTGTGATGAGTAGATTTGTGCTCCTGTCCTGTTTGTTGTTTGTTGTTAGACGTCCAGTGCTGGTAGCTGCTGACCATGGGGTGGAGCCAGGTCTTGGATTCAGATAGAAACCTCTGTTCAAGCTCTCAGTGATTAATCTTCCCTGGGGCCAGCAATTCTCTAGTTTTCCAGTGTTCTGAACTCATTATTCTCACACCAGAGCCTTGGGTCTGACTTCTGGTCGAGGAACTAAGACCCTGCAATTTCTCCTCCTGAAAATAAAGGGGATTAAAAAAAAAAAAGACTAACAAAACCCCAGAAAAATGGTAAAAAGTAAAATCAAAGAAACAAAAACAGAAACAAGGAAGCATGCACACACACAAAAGAAACAAATATAGAACCAAATAAAACAAAAAACAGGAGAATAACCAGACAAACCCAAGAATGGAATCAAACAATGAAAAAGAAAACTGACAAAAACACAAAACCAAAAGCAAAACCAGAGTGCTCACTGAATAATTATGTAAAAAAAGAAAACAAATTGATGAAAATGATAAAAAAAAGAAAGATAAATAGAAGGGAAAAAACACAGAACAACAGAGAAGCAACGTAGAAATAGAAATATAAAAAAAATAGAAAATATATTAAGGAAAAGAAGACAAACAAAAACCGAGAGAAATAGTAAAAACCAAATTAAAAAAAAAAACAAAAACAGAAAGAAGGAAACATACACACATGCACAAGAAAAAAAAAACAGAACCAGATAAAACAAAAAGAAGAGAATAACTAGACAGATAGAAGAACTCAAAAACAAAATCAAACAGTTAGGATCAAAAATAACCAAAACACAAAACCTGAAAACAAAAGCAAAGCAGTGTGCCAACTGAAGAATAAAGCAAGGAAACAGAACAAACTGATAAAAATAATTAAAAAAATAATAATAAAATAAAATGGGAAAAAACACAGAACAACAGAAAAGCAAAGTAAATGGAAATATTAAAAAAATAAAAATATACTAAAGAACAGGAAGAAGAAAAAAATTAGGGAAAAGAACACAAAGCAGCAGAAAAGCAAAGTACAAATAGAAATACATAAAAAAATATGTTATAAAAATGAAGACCCAAAAGACAAAAAAAAAAAACCTAAACTAAAACAACAAAGAAAAAATAAAAGCCAGAACCAACAACAGAGTGATTCAAAACATAATACAATTATTAGTAATAATTAGGTTTCCATGGGGTCTCAACTGTAAGTGTCCTTGCACATGCTGTGAGACACAGCCCACTTCCACCTCTCCAAGAAACTCTCCTCTGCCTCTGGGCTGATCTCTGAACCTTCTGTGGGCCCTGTGTGGACCACTCCAACTCTGATCTGGCCCAATTCTTGCGTGTGCTTGCCCCCGAAGTCCACAGCTGCCAGAGCTAGACCATTTTCATTTGTGGGAACACTCATTGTCTACTCAACTATTCCATAGACACAGGGTCTACCTAGCTGATCTTGGGGATTTAATCTGAAGCTTGTACAGCTGATGGGAAGATTTTTGATCTTCTTCCTTAGTTGCCCCATCCCTGGGGTTCAGCTTTGGTTTTATCCCCACCTCAGTGTGTGATTCACCCACAGGAGTCTCGCCTTGAGGCTGCCTTGGAGCTCTTGGATCTGCCCCAGTGAGGACAAGGCACAGAGGTCATATGACTTCTTGGATCTCAGGAGCCCCAGTGGCACCAAATGTGCAGGGAAGAAGGTGGCCACTATCACAAGAGATATGACCTTAGTGAGGGCCTTTTCTGTCACCCAGCATAGGTGTGTGAGGGGCAGCCCTAGGCGGGCATTTTCTGGCACCCTGCAGCAGGCTCATGAGGCCCAGCCTTGAGGAGGCTTTTTCTACTGCTTGGCAGCTGGAGCATGAGAGCCAGCCCTGAGAAGGCTTCTTTTATTGTCCACCTGCAGGTGCTGGCGTGTGGGGAGAGAGAGGCTACAATAGTGGCTCCTCCCCTTGTGTGTGACTCAGCACTGCTACTGCGGCTTCCATGGCAGTCTGGTCTTCCTCCTTAGGCATTCCTTGTTGTGGGTTTCCTCCCTCCCTTCTCCTCAGTCCATTTCCCCACAGCCAACAGCTGTTCTTGCTCTGAGCCTGTTCTCCAATCCCCACTCTCCAGCTCCCAGCCCCTTGCACACCTATGAACATACATTCCAGTCTGGGGCACATAGTGGCATGGTACAGACCGTCTGTGTATTTCTCACTCTGTCAGGTCTGCTACAGATCGACCTCTTCACCCTCTTCTGACAGCCTCAAGTCCTTCCCTCCTGTCCCAGTCAATTTCTCCATCAGCAAGAGGGTTTCCCTGAATTCAGGAATATTTCCTCTGTTTCAGCTCCCCCACCGTGGGGTGCAGGTCCCATCCTGCTTCCTCTCCTCCTCCTTCTCTCTTCTTTTTTTCATCCTAGCCAGTTATGCAGGGATCTTTATAGTCCTTTCTGGTGTTCAAGGTCTTCTGCTAGTGTTTAGCTTGTGTTCTGTGAGAATTGTTGCATCTATAGTTGTATTCCTGATGTATCTGTGGAGAGATATGAACTCCATGTTCTCCTACTTTTCCTCCATCTTCAACCTGGAAAACAACTTATATAACTTTTTTAAAAACTTTTTATTTTGAAATAATTTGAAACTTACAGAAAAGTCAGAATAATAGTACAAAGAGCTCCTATATACTCTTCACAGATTCACCAATTGTTAAAATTTTGCCACCTTTGCTGTAATATCTCCATCTCTGGCCCCCTCCTCCCATATGTGTGTGTGTGTGTGTGTGTTTCTCTTCAGAGCCATTTGAGAATATGTTACAGGTATCATGCCCCATTACTGTTAAATATTTTGGGGTATGTTTCCTAAGGTTAAGGATATTCATGTACATAACCACAATACATTGATCAAAAACAGGAAACAATGTTAATATAATTATCTAAAGATCTTATTAAAATATTTTCAGTTGACATATGTCCTTTATAGTGTTTTTTGCTTGTTTTGGTTTGGTTTTCTTGGCTCAGGGTCCAATTCCGGGGCATTTATTACACTTAATTTTTGTTTCTTTGTCTTTCATGACATTTAAAAATTTATGCCATTTATTTTGTAGAAGTTTCCCCATGAGGGGATTCAGGTTATGCATTTGAGGCAAGAATTCCACGTAAGTTATGAGTGTCTTCTCAGAGTCTCATACCAGGAAGCCCATGATGACACTTTATCCTGGTTTCTACCAGATTTCTCCAGTGAAAAATTTTTTTCTTCTTTGTAAACAACATATACGACTTTTAAACCACTAAATGCAGGCCATTTCAGAAATTATTCTATGATAAGTCAGGTGTAAAAATATGAAATAAGGCTATTTGAATTGAGGACTGAGAAGAATAACTGGGTTCCTCATTTTGGGCTTGAGAGGAGTAATGTGGAATGCCATCTTTTTTTACAGTAGGTGATGAAATAACTCAATGCTGGTGTTCTTTACTGGGAGAAAAACCTGATAGAATTTAAGTTTCCCCAAGAAGGTTTGCTTTGTTTCCCATTTAGGTAAATCTGAGGGTGTACCAATCTTATTATAGTTGAAGAGCTTATCAAGAATAATTGATGTGGTGACCATGGAACAGAATAGGAAATTACAACTTCTCATTTATTTTAGTTTATTGGAATCGATATAGCAAAATGTTGTAAAAATTTTGTACGTGTCTGTCTTTTTATTTTCTGATATCATTATGAGAACAGCTTCAACACAGAGCACCCCTAGAATCCTTGAAATCGGTATCTAATAAAGCAGTAGAAGTTTCAAGAAACATTGGAAATTGGGACTTAGTTTCCAAAATTCAGTAAATTAATGATAATTTTGGAATCCTCAAAAGCATCATGAGTAAATGTTTTCTGATTAACTTGGATAACATAAAACATTACATATTTTTCATCCCAGTAAGAACAGAGGAAAAATATGTTTTATCTAAATGTCTCATTCATTAGAATTTAAAATCTCTATGAAGTTTCTTTTTCATGAAACTTTAGTAATGACTTATTGATGGACTCCATGGGTGGATTTACATGTGCTGAGCTTATATCTTATGATTCAAAAGTGAAGATCACTTTTGTCTTCCATCTTAGAGAAAAACTTACTATTTTCAGTAAGGGTGGACATAGTTATATCCAAATGGAATGGCATTTGTACTTTCACATTTCCTTGGAGAATAATTTATAGTTTTCTATAATTATGATGTTCTAGTGGTGTATCTACTGGGGAGAAGCTATTTTTTAGTGGTGTGTAGTGTTCTTACCTAAAAAAAATTTGGCCTTATGTTACTAAACTTTAAAGAAAAAGTTTTATAAGTATGTATAAAGGTAAACAGCCAAAAAATGAGATATAATGGATTTTTTTTTGAGCTATAAGAAAAGGACAGGAAATCAATGTGTTAATTTGAGCCTAAAGTAAAAAAAAAAAATTGTAGATGTTCTACTGTGTGTGTGGGGGGGGGGGGAGAGAAAGTGGAGAGGACAATTATTTTTATCTTCAAAGTTTTTCAGCTGAAAAGTTAATATTAGGCATATCTTCCTTTTGAACTAGGACATAGGCATGTTTAAGATAATACATTTTAGTGAGTTCTGTAATGGTCCTAAGGAAAACTGTTGTAAATAGAAGACATTATTATATACTGAACTAAAAAATATAGGTCACGATCTACTCAGAGTTTCCAAGTTGTGTGGCATTTTGAGGGGATGAAGGAAACATACACAGCAAGGAGAATTTACTCTTCGGAAAATTATACTGTTCACTAAACCCCATTCGAGCTTTAGGTACAAATCAAAATCATCAGAGTTCAATGCCTGGATCAATGCAGTATAACATCCCAGAGACAGCAATAATTAGTATGCACTTGCTGATGTGAAAGGAATACAGAATCCATTTTATTTAGCACAAGCAATTTTAGAATATTCACATTTAAGGTTACTTTGTAAAATGAACCAAAAAATGAAGAGCTGCAATACTATTCAGTTTGCATTAAACATCAAAATTCTGTGCTGTAGTCTAAGGAATTTGTGAGTTTCATTTATTTTACCCCAATGCAGTTTTCAAATTGTATTATCTTCCTATTACTGATAACATACTCTTGATGGATTGATTTTTAAAAAAATAGCTAGTACTTCCAAATAGGCTCCCTTAATGTTTTGTAGGCATTTCAATGAATCCTTGGTCTTGATAACAACCTACTTTAAATGAAATTATATTATGTCCTATGTTTACTCAAATCTTAAAAAGGACTTTATCATAAAACTAGAAATTAAAGAGAAATAATCTCTCTCTCTTGAGAGGCAGATTAGTATCATGACCAGTGATAGGTGTCCAGAGACGTTCTCTTTCCTCTTATTCTCAGCCTCGCTGTCTCGACATTTTTTTGTGTGATTTCAAAAATATTCTTATGTAAAACATACTCCATAAGTAATATTATTCAGGAAAAGCAGTAATTATCTGGTGTGTCTGAAATAATTACTTTCCCCACTTTCACCTCGAGGGGGTATGTCTAAATTTCCAAGGGCACTGGTATGAAAATGAAATCCCAGATAGTCTGATACAAAAGTCTCTTAAATTGTCTCTGAAGAGTTAAATCATTCAATGATTAGATTTGCTTTTCATTTGTAAGTAAATGTTTGGGTATTTTTTGAGAAATACCTGTAAACACAAAGATTAGCCCCTCATAATTTCCAACCACAATTGAGCTCTCAGTGTTCTTATCAGTTCTGACTCATGCTTGGTCAGCTCTCTCTTTCCATTCCTTTGAAGGAGTTAAATGGACAGGACTTTATAAATAATTGATTGGATATGGTTGCTGCCGTGGTTTGTAATGTAGGTGACTGAATGAAACCTAAGAATAGAGAGAATACAGAAGAAGAATATTTAAGGTAAGTGATGATGTGTTACTTTGGCCCTGGTTGAGTCTGAAGTTTCTATAGGACATTCAGTAGGGTATGTTTACAGGCAGTTGTATATGTCCACTCCTGTTGATTTAGTTCAGGAATTGTCTCCTCTGGAAAATATTCTATAATTACCGAGTGTGATTTGGTTACTCCTTTATGCTCCGACAATATTTTATTTGTTTCTCTATTTCTCTTATACATTGTATTCTGCTTTCTGCTTATGTTTCTGCCTCCACCACTGGCTGTGAGTTTCTTGAAGGCAGAGATTGTATCCTACTCATTTTTGAAATCTGTAAACCAAACATACTGCCTGACATACAGTAGACAGTGATTACATGTTTGACAAGTGAATCAATAGAAAAATGATTTTGTTTAACTTTGAAGGGTTGTTTTTATATTCTGTAGATGCAAAAGCTATTGCCATAAGTATTCCAGGGTCAGTTAAGAGATTCAAAGCAACTGACATAGGTAAGAATTATCAGTAGGGATATATGTATACACATAGCTGATTCACATTGTTATGTAGCAGAAACAAACACAACATTGTAAAACAATTATACTACAATAAAGATGTTTAAAAAAAAAAGAAATCTCTGTACCATGAAACTTTATTCACCTAAAACACATTAGTCATGAAGAACCTAGGGGTAAGACAGGAATAAAGACAGAGACCTACTAGAGAATGGACTTGAGGATATGGGGGGGGAAACGGTAAGCTGTGACAAAGTGAGAGAGAGGCATGGACATATATACACTATCAAATGTAAGGTAGATAGCTAGTGGGAAGCAGCCGCATAGTACAGGGAGATCAACTTGGTGCTTTGTTACTGCCTGGAGGGGTGGGATAGGGAGGGTGGGAGGGAGGGAGACGCAAGAGGGAAGAGATATGGGAACATAGTATATGTATAACTGATTCACTTTGTTATAAAGCAGAAACTAACACACCATTGTAAAGCAATTATACTCTAATAAAGGTGTAAAAAAAACACACACATTAGTCTCAAGTGACAAAGCCACTTTCACATCAGCACTCATTTGCATATAGCACTACATGTGTTATCAAGCCACTTTCAAATAGCAAAAGTCGTTTATGTCATTTTAGTTTATATTCACAGGGAATTTTGAGTCTTTGTAATCCATTTGGCTGCAGTAGATTTTTACCTTCAGAAAACTAAATTATGATTATGGCCAGAACAGGAATAATGTGGTTCAAAGCTAAAAAAAAAAAGCTAACAAATGGATAACAAGGGAGGGGATTACAGCCTTTTGAAAGGTGAGAGAAAGTTGAAGGCAGAAAGGTAAAGATCAGGAGGTTTAACATGGGGATTAAAAAAAAAAAAAACTCTAAAAAAGGATGATGGAGAAGGCAGACATGATAAATCTAGGGCTGTTTTATGCCTGAGGGATTGATGCTTCTGTCCAACAGAAAACGGATAGTGCATTCAAAACAGATAATTCAGTTTAGGTTTCTTTATAATGGGTTGTTTAAAAGGGTATGAATGTAGAGTTACCACAAGGGGAAATGTAGTAGCTTGGAGATGACTAGGCCTGAAGAAATGAAGGAGAGGAGTCAGTAGCCTGAACCTGGATGGACAGAGACCTTCAGTCACAGGACATAGGTTGGCCCAAGCCAGCCTTTCAGGGAGAGAGGCAAATGAACAAATACCAACCCTCACTCTTCTTCCACCACTGTTCTCCTAATGGTGCTTTTCATAGACCTTCTTCAGCCAGAAGCCAGAAGTCACAGTAATTCTGATGATGTGAAAGATAATCTCTAGTAATTTCCAGTAAATATTTACCTTCATAAAAACTCATATTTGACTTTCTATTATAACACATCTACAGAATATATCTTTCTTGGCAGAAAGTCAGCTCTCCATACTGTGAAAATAAATTGAGTTAACTGAATCATAAATTTGTAATTTCATTAAGTCTTAGTCACAGATACACCAACTTTTCAAATTTGGGACTTGAGTGGTCCTGATTTTATCAGCCTTGATGCTAATGGATAGTTCAGGGTCTTTTATGGCATGTGTTAAACCCTGAGACAGGATGTTCCAAAAATCTAACTTAAGTTGCCCTGAATTAGCCTTGACTTAAAGCACCAAGAGATACATAAATGTAAGCAATTCATAGTCACTGTCCTCCAGGAGTCACCATTGTGCAGACTTGGCAGTGGTTCCTCAATATTAAGGTATAGTGAAGAGTGTTACAGTGTAGCAGTTGGCTCTGATAAAGACATCCTCAAGGAAATGTGTAAATCATTCCCCTGTGAACACACATTAAGTTGGTTGACATGGGAAAGATTTACTAATTTGCTGATTGCTCTTGGACATTAGCCAGTTGTCAGACAAAACTCATCTACTAAGTTTTTCTTTCAGTTTTAACCTGAAGCATTTTTAAAAATCTCTTCATCCCTAATCCTACCTACCCAATGCCACTATCCCAGACATATAACGACTGGCAAATTTGGGATAACATATCTCCCTATAGGATTGTTCTAATTTGAAATGCTTTAATGTATGTGACATATTAAGCACAGGGTCTAAGATGTAGTCACTCGTTATCTTATTTTTTTTTCTTAAAATCTTTATTGGAGTATAATTGCTTTAAAATGTGTTAGTTTCTGTTGTACAACAAAGTGAATCAGCTATATGCATACATATATCCCCATATCACTTCCCTCTTGCGTCTCCCTTCCACTGTCCCTATCCTGCCACTCTAGGTGTCACAAAGCAAGGAGCTGATCTCCCTGTGCTATGCGACTGCTTCCCACTAGCTATCTATTTTACATTTGGTAGTGAACATATGTCGATGCCACTCTCTCACTTCCTCCAAGCTTACCATTCCCCCTCCCTGTGTCCTGAAGTCCATTATCTACATCTGCATCTTTATTCCTGTCCTGCCCCTAGGTTTGTCAAAACCTTTTTTTTTTTTTTTTGTAGATTCCATATATATGCATTAGCAGATGGTATTTGTTTTTCTCTTTCTGACTTACTTCACTCTGTATGACAGACTCTAGGTCCATCCACCTCACTAAAAATACCTCAGTTTTGTTTCTTTTTATGGCTGAATAATATTCCATTATATATATGTGCCACATCTTCTTTATCCATTTATCTGTTGAGGGACACTTAGGTTGCTTCCATGTCCTGGATATTGTAAGTAGTGCTGCAATGAACATTGTGATACATGACTCTTTTTGAACTATGGTTTTCTCAGGGTATACGCCCAGTAGTGGGATTGCTGGGTCATATGGTAGTTCTACTTTTAGGTTTTTAATGAACCTCCATATTGTTCTCCATAGTGGCTGTATCAATTTACATTCCCACCAGCAGTGCAAGAGAGTTCCCTTTTCTCCACACCCTTTCCAACATTTATTGTTTGTAGATGTTTTGATGATGGCCATTCTGATTGGTGTGAGGAGATACAGCATTGTAGTTTTGATTTGCATTTCTCTAATGATTAGTAATGTTGAGCATCCTTCCATGTGTTTGTTGGCAATCTGTATATCTTCTTTGGAGAAATGTCTGTTTAGGCCTTCTGCCCATTTTGGGACTGGGTGGTGTGTTTTTTTGATATTGAGCTGAATGAGCTGCTTGCAACTTTTGGAGATTAATCCTTTGTCAGTTGCTTCATTTGCAAATATTTTCTCCCATTCTGAGGGTTGTCTTTTAGTCTTATTTATGGTTTCGTTTGTTGTGCAAAAGCTTTTAAGTTTCATTAGGCCCCATTTGTTTATTTTTGTTTTTAATTCCATTTCTCTAGGAGGTGGGTCAAAAAGGATCTTGCTGTGATTTATATCATAGAATGTTCTGCCCATGTTTTCCTCTAAGAGTTTTATAGTGTCTGCCATTACATTTAGGTTTTTAACCCATACTGAGTTTATTTTTGTGAATGGTGTTAAGCAGTGTTCTAATTTCATTCTTTTAAATGAAGCTCTCTAGTTTTCTCAGCACCACTTATTGAAGTGGCAGTTATTTCTCCATTGTATATTCTTGATTCCTTTATCAAAGATAATGTGACCATATGAGTGTGGCTTTATCTCTGGGCTTTCTATCCTGTTCCATTGATCTATATTTCTCTTTTTGTGTCAGTACCATACTGTCTTGATTACTGAAGCTTTGTAGTATAGTCAGAAGAGTGGGAGACTGATTCCTCCAGCTCCGTTTTTCGTTCTCAAGATTGCTTTGGCTATTCAGGGTCTTTTGTGTTTCCATAGAAATTGAGGAATTTTTTGTTCTAGTTCTGTGAAAAATGTAATTGGTAGTTTGATACGGATTCCATTGAATCTGTAGATTGCTTTGGGTGGTATAATCATTTTCACAACATTGATTCTTCCAGTCCAAGAACATGGTATATCTCTCCATCTGTTTGTTTCATCTTTAATTTCTTTCATCAGTGTCTTATAGTGCTTTGCATACAGGTCTTTTGTTTCCTTAAGTAGGTTTATTCCTAGGTATTTTATTATTTTTATTGCAATGGTAAATGGGAATGTTTCCTTAATTTCTCTTTCAGAGTTTTCATCATGAGTGAATAGGAATGCAATAGATTTCTGTGCATTAATTTTGTATCCTGCTACTTTACCAAATTCATTGATTAGCTCTAGTAGTTTTCTGGTAGCATCTTTAGGATACTCTATGTATAGTATCATGTCATCTGCAAACAGTGACAGCTTTACTTCTTTTCCAATCTGGATTCCTTTTATTTCTTTTTCTTATCTGATTGCTGTGGCTAAAACTTCCAAAACAATGTTGAATAATAGTGGTGAGAGTGGGCAACTTTGTCTTGTTTCTGATCTTAGTGGAAAAGGTTTCAGTTTTTCACCATTGAGGACGATGTTGGCTGTGGGTTTGTCATATATGGCCTTTATTATGTTGAGGAAAGTTCCCCCTATGCCTACTTCCTGCAGGGTTTTTATCATAAATGGGTGTTGAATTTTGTCAAAAGATTATCCTGCATCTACTGAGATGATCATATGGTTTCTATCCTTCAGTTTTTAATATGGTGTATCACACTGACTGATCTGCATATATTGAAGAATCCTTGCATTCCTGGAATAAACCCCACTTGATCATGGTGTATGATCCTTTTAATGTGCTGTTTATTTCTTTTTGCTAGCTTTTTTGTTGTTGTTGTTGTTGTTGTTTTTTGCAGTACATAGGCCTCTCACTGTTGTGGCCTCTCCCGTTGCAGAGCTCAGGCTCCAGACGTGCAGGCTCAGTAGCCATGGCTCACGGGCCCAGCTGCTCTGTGGCATGTGGGATCCTCCCAGGTTGGGGCACGAACCCGCGTCCCCTGCATTGGCAGGCAGTCTCTCAAACACTGCGGCACCAGGGAAGTCCACTTTTTGCTAGTATTTTGTTGAGGGTTTTTGCATCTATGTTCATCAGTGATATTGGCCTGTAGTTTTCTTTCTTTGTGACATCCTTGTCTGGTTTTGGTATCAGGGTGATGGTGGTCTCTTAGAATGAGTTTGGGAGTGTTCCTCCCTCTGCTATATTTTGGAAGAGTTTGAGAAGGATGGGTGTTACCTCTTCTCTAAATGTTTGATAGGATTTATCTGTGAAGCCATCTGGGCCTGGGCTTTTGTTTGTTGGAAGATTTTAAATCACACTTTCAATTTCAGTGCTTGTGATTGGTCTGTTTTTTTTTCCTTCCTGGTTCAGTCTTGGAAGGTTGTACTTTTCTAAGAATTTGTCCATTTCTTCCGGGTTGCCCATGTTATTGGCATATAGTTGCTTGTAGTAATCTCTCATGATCCTTTGTATTTCTGCTGTGTCAGTTGTTACTTCTCATTCATTTCTAATTCTGTTGATTTGAGTCTTCTCCCTTTTTTCCTGATGAGTCTAGCTAATGGTTTATCATTATTATTTTCATTTCTCAAGGAAGCAGCTTTTACTTTTATTGATCATTGCTATCGTTTCCTTCATTTTTCATTTATTTCTGATCTGATCTTTATGATTTCTTTCCTTCTGCTAACTTTGGGTTTTTTTTGTTCTTCTTTCTCTAATTGCTTTAGGTGCAAGGTTAGGTTGTTTATTCGAGATGTTTACTGTTTCTTAAGGTAGGATTGTATTGCTATAAACTTCCCTCTAAGAACTGCTTTTGCTGCATCCTATAGGATTTGGGTTATCGTGTCTCCACTGTCATTTGTTTCTAGGTATTTTTTGATTTCCTCTTTGATTTCTTCAGTGATCACTTTGTTATTAAATAGTGTATTGTTTAGCCTCCATGTGTTTGTATTTTTTATAGATCTTTTCCTGTAATTGATGTCTAGTCTCATAGCGTTGTGGTTGGAAAAGATACTTAATACAATTTAAATTTTCTTAAATTTACCAAGGCTTGATTTTTGACCCAAGATATGATCTATCCTGGAGAATGTTCCATGAGCACTTGAGAAAAATGTGTATTCTGTTGTTTTTGGATGGAATGTCCTATAAATATCAATTAAATCCATCTTGTTTAATGTATGATTTAAAGCTTGTGTTTCCTTATTTATTTTCATTTTGCATGATCTGTACATTGGTGAAAGTGGGGTGTTAAAGTCCCCTACTATGAATGTGTTACTGTCGATTTCCCCTTTTATGGATGTTAGTATTTGCCTTATGTATTGAAGTGCTCCTATTTTGGGTGCATAAATATTTACAATTGTTATATCTTCTTCTTGGATCGATCCCTTGATCATTATGTAGTGTCCTTCTTTGTCTCTTCTAATAGCCTGTATTTTAAAGTCTATTTTTTATATATGAAAATTGCTACTCCAGCTTTCTTTTGATTTCCATTTGCATGGAATATCTTTTTCCATCCCCTTACTTTCAGTCTGTATGTGTCCCTAGGTCTGAAGTGGGTCTCTTGTAGACAGCATATATATGGGTCTTGTTTTTGTATCCATTCAGCCAGTTTGTGTCTTTTGGTGGGAGCATTTAATCCATTTACATTTAAGGTAATTATCAATATGTATGTTCCTATTCCCATTTTCTTAATTGTTTTGGGTTTGTTATTGTAGGTCTTTTCCTTCTCTTGTGTTTCTTGCCTAGACAATTCCCTTTAGCATTTGTTGTAAAGCTGGTTTGGTGGTGCTGAACTCTCTCAGCTTTTGCTTGTCTGTAAAGGTTTTAATTTCTCCATCAAATCTGAATGAGATCCTTGCTGGGTAGAGTAATCTTGGTTGTAGACTTTTCTCCTTCATCACTTTAAATATGTCCTTCCAGTCCTTTCTGGCTTGCAGGGTTTCTGCTGAAAGATCAGCTGTCAACCTTATGGAGATTCCCTTGTGTGTTATTTGCTGTTTTTCTATTGCTGCTTTTAATATGTTTTCTTTGTAGTTAATTTTTGACAGTTTCATTAATATGTGTCTTGGCGTGTTTCTCCTTGTATTTATCCTGTATGGGATTCTCTCTGCTTCCTGGACTTGATTAACTATTTCCTTTCCCATATTAGAGAAGTTTTCAACTATAATCACTTCAAATATTTTCTCAGTCCCTTTCTTTTTCTCTTCTTCTTCTGGAACCCCTATAATTTGAATGTTGTTGCGTTTAATGTTGTCCCAGAGGTCTCTGAGACTGTCCTCAGTTCTTTTCATTCTTTTTTCTTTTTTCTGCTTTGCCGTATTTATTTCCACTATTTTATCTTCCAGGTCGCTTATCCATTCTTCTGCCTCAGTTATTCTGCTATTGATACCATCTAGAGTCTTTTTACTTTCATTTATTGTGTTCATCATTGCTTGTTTCCCCTTTAGTTCTTCTAATTCCTTTTTCAATGTTTATTGCATTTTCCCTATTGTATTTCCAAGACTTTGGATCATCTTTATTATCATTATTCTGAATTCTTTTTCCGGTAGACTGCCTATTTCCTCTTCATTTGTTAGGTCTGGTGGGTTTTTATCTTGCTCCTTTATCTGTTTTGTGTTTTTCTGTCTTCTCATTTTCTTATCTTACTGTGTTTGGGGTCTCCTTTTTGCAGGCTGCAGGCTCGTAGTTCCCGTTGTTTTTGGTGTCTGTCCCCAGTGGCTAAAGTTGGTTCAGTGGGTTGTGTAGGTTTCCTGGTGGAGGGGACTAGTGCCTGTGTTGTGGTGGATGAGGCTGGATCTTGTCTTTCTGCTGAGGAGGTCCACATCTGGTGGTGTGTTTTGGGGTGCCTGTGGCCTTATTATGATTTTAGGCAGCCTCTCTGCTAATGGTTGGGGTTGTGTTCCTGTCTTGTTAGTTGTTTGTCATAGGGTGTCTAGCACTGTACCTTGCTGGTCGTTGATTGAAGCTGCGTGCTGGTGTTGAGATGGAGATCTCTGGGAGATTTTCGCCATTTGATATTTTGTGGAGCTGGGAGGTCTCTTGTTGACCAGTGTCCTGAAGTTGGCTCTCCCACCTCAGAGGCACAGCACTGACTCCTGGCTGCAGCAACAAAAGCCTTTCATCCATATGGGTTTTCTTTTCAATTTCTTAAAAATTATTTTGAGGATAAATACATACTTTCTAAAACACTACTAGTGTTGGAGGGTCACATGTAGAGGTGGGGGTTGGCTGTGGCTCAACGTGGGGATGAGGACACTGGCGACGGAAGTTCTGGGAGTGCTCCTTGGTGTGAGCCCTCCCGGTTTCTGTCATTGGCCCTACCAAAGAGCCCAGGTAGCAATGCTCCCTTCTTAAAACTTTTTAAAATTTAGATCCAAAGGCAACCAATACAGTAAAAATTAATTGAAAAATTTGACTAAAGTTTTCTAGAGAAATATATGCATGAATAAAAGTAGCTGACTGGTTTTTCTTGAGATCATATTGTATAATTATCTTTGCATTTAATTAATGTGAGACAGTGGGAGATGAAACTTTTACTATTTTGTGATCCAAATAATCTTTTCAAGGCACTCATGGAGAAAAAATTTATTAGTTCTTCATCAAGACCTTTAAAGATTGCTAGTTTTCCCTATGTTTATATTCTTCAGGAAAATAGCTTCTAATATTTATACAGTTGTATAGAAAACTTTTAAGAATGATGCACTCATATTTTCACTTAAACATTTATAGGATATATTTATATTTATTTGTTTCAATTTCCCCAAACATAGGAAGTCTCCAATGGTGAAAATAGAAAATATGTGCGTCTACTGAAGCACTAACCATACTCTAGCTACTGTCTGCTTCAATTAAACAACAACAAAAAAAAACAACTCATGGTTTTTCCAACATAGCCAAGAAATCTCCAAGTATAATTTCTGTAGATAATGTTTTATATAAATTTATTTATTTATTGCTGCATTGGGTTCTCATTACTGTGCATGGGCTTTCTTTAGTTACAGAGAGTGGGAGCTGCTCTTCATTGTGGTGTGTAGGCTTCTCGTTGTGGTGGCTTCTCTTGTTGTGGAGCATGGGCTCTATGTGCATGGGCTTAAGTAGTTGTGGCTCACAGGCTCTAGAGCACAGGTTCAGTCGTTGTGGCACACAGGCTTAGTTGATCCATGGCATATGGGATCTTCCTAGACCAGGGCTGGAACCTGTGTCCCCTGCATTAGCAGGTGGATTCTTAACCACTGTACCACCAGGGAAGCCCCTGTAGATTATGTTTAACATAGAAGGATAGTCTTTGGGTATATGCTGCTGAGAAATCAAGAAGGTTGGGGACCATATAATAAAGATGGAGATAAATTTGTCATGGAGCATCATTCCATCCTAAGCAGCAAAGTTGCCATCACCTGCTACAGCTGCTAAAGAGCTGAGTGTCTCTGTGTGAGTGTGTGTGTTTGTGTGTATGTGTGGTCTTTTGAATTTAAAAAGTAAGAACTGAGGTTCAGAAAAGTGAAATACATTATTCACGGCCACAGAGCTGGATAGTGGCTCTGGCAACAACTGATTCAAGATTTCCCAAGTTTAGTTCACTATCTCCTCCATATGATGATAACACAATAAGGAACTGAGGAGTTCTGAAACTTGATCACTATTTAATAGGGAAAACATTCATTAAGGTTTTTGTTTGTTGTGTTTTTTTAATTTTTTTAAAATGAATTTTCATTGGAGTATAGTTGATTTACAATGTTGTGTTATTGTCTGATGTATAGCAAAGTGAATCAGTTATACATATACATATGTCCACTCTTTTTTAGATTATTTTCCCTTATAGGTTATTACAGAGTATTAAGTAGAGTTCCCTGTGCTATACAGTAGGCCCTTATTAGTTATCTACTTTGTATACAGTAGTGTGAATACGAGTCAGTCCCAATCTCCCAGTTTATCCCTCCCACCACTTTCCCCCCTTAAACCATAAATTTGTTTTCTACACCTGTGACTCTATTTCTGTTTTGTAAATGAGTTCATTCGTACCTTTTTTTCTTTTTTTCTAGATTCCACACATAGGCGATATCATATGATATTTGTTTCTCTGTCTGACATACTTCACTTATGGTAATCTCTAGGTCCATCCATGTTTCTGCAAATGACATTATTTCATTCTTCTTTTTATGGTTGAGTAATATTCTATTATATATAACTACCACATCTTTATCCATTCATCCATAGATGGGCATTTAGGTTGCTTCCCTGTCCTGCCTATTGTAAATAGTTCTGCAATGAACATTGGGGTGCATGTGTCTCTTTGGATTATAGCTTACTCTGGATATATGCCCAGGAGTGAGATTGCTAGAACATATGATAGCTCTATTTTTAGTTTTCTAAGGAACCTCCATACTCTTCTCCAAAGTGGCTGTACCAATTTACATTCCCACCAACAGTGTAGAGGATTCTGTTTTCTCCACACGCTTCATGAAATGTTTCTTCTAAATTGCCTAAAAGATATGACTTATGATGAGAAAATATATATTGGAGCTTAATATATACGAATAAATAATATATATATTTTGGAGCTTAATTCCTGGTCAGTTGCTACATTTGCAAATATTTTCTCCTACTACATATAGGTTGTCTTTTTGTTTAGTTTGTGGTTTCCTTTGCTGTGAAAAAACTTTTAAGTTTAATTAGGTTCCATTTGTTTATTTTTGTTTTATTTTCATTACTCTAGGAGGTGGATCAAAAAAGATCTTGCTGTGATTTATGTCAGAGAGTGTTCTGCCTATGTTTTTCTCTAAGAGTTCTAAAGTATCCAGTCTTACATTTAGGTCTTTAATACATTTTGAGTTTATTTTTGTGTATGGTGTTAGAGAATGTTCTAATTTCATTCTTTTACATGTAGCTGTCTAATTTTCACAGCACTACTTATTTGAAGAGACTGTCTTTTCTCCATTGTAAATTCTTGCCTCTTTGTCATAGATTAGATGACCATAGGTGCATGGGTTTATCTCTGGGCTTTCTATCCTGTTACATTTATCTATATTTGTGTTTTTGTTCCAGTACCATGACTGTAGCTTTGTAGTGTAGTCTGAAGTCAGGGAGCCTGATTCCTCCAGCTCTGTTTTTATTTCACAGGATTGCTTGGGCTATTTGTGATCTTTTGTGTTTCAATACAAACTGCAAAATTTTTGTTCTAATTCTGTGAAAAATATTGTCAGTAATTTGATAGGGATTGCACTGAATTTGTAGATTAATTTGGGTAGTATAGTCATTTTTGCATTATTGATTCTTCCAACAGAAGAACATGGTATATATCTCCATCTGTTTGTGTCATCTTTGATTTCTCTCATCAGTATCTTACAGTTTTCTGCATACAGGTCTTTTGCCTCCTTAAGTAGGTTTATTCCTAGGTATTTTATTCTTTTTGTTGCAATGGTAAATGGGAGTGTTTCCTTAATATCTATTTCAGATTTTCATCATTAGTGAATAGGAATGCAAGAGATTTCTCTGCATTAATTTTGTATCCTGCTACTTTACCAAATTCATTGATTAGCTCTAGTAGTTTTCTGGTAACATCTTTAGGATTCTCTATGTAGAATATCATGTCATCTGAAAACAGTGACAGCTTTACTTCTTCTTTTCCAATTTGGATTCCTTTTATTTCCTTTTCTTCTCTGATTGCTGTGGCTAGGGCTTCCACATCTATGTTGAATAAAAGAGACAAGAGTGGACATCCTGGTCTTGTTCCTGATCTTAGAGGAAATCTTTCAATTTTTAATTGTTGATAATGATGTTTCCTGTGGGTTTGTCATATATGGTCTTTATTATGTTGAGGTATGTTCCTTCTATGCCCATTATTTGGAGAGTTTTTATCATAAATGGGTGTCAAATTTTGTCAAAAGCTGTGTCTGCATCTACTGAGATGATCATATTCTTCTTATTCTTCAGTTTGTTAACTTGGTGTATCACTTTGATTGAATGAAGATGAATTGATGAAGAATCCTTGCATTCTTGGGATAAATTCCACTTGATCATAGTGTATGATCTTTTAAATGTGTTGTTGGATTCAATTTGCTAGCATTTTGTCCAGGATTTTTGGGTCTATGTTCATCAGTGATATTGACCTATAGTTTTCTATTTTGTGTGCTGTCTTTGTCTAGTTTTGATATCAGGGTGGTGGTGGCCTCATAGAATGAGCTTGGGAGAGTTGGATCTTCTGCAATTTGTTGGAATAGTTTGGGAATGGTAGGTATTAACTCTTCTCTAAATGTTTGATAGAATTTGCCTGTGAAGCCATCTGGTTCTGGACTTTTGGTTATTGGAAGTTTATCAACCACAGTTCAATTTCAGTACTTGTGATTGGTCTGTTCATATTTTCTGTTTTTCCCTGGTTACGTCTTGGAAGGACGTACCTTTCTAAGAATTTGTTGAGTTCTTCAAGGTTGTCCATTTTATTTTTATATAGTTACTTGTAGTAATCTCTTATGATCCTTTGTATTTCTGTGGTGTCCATTGTAACTTCTCTTTTTCATTTCTAATTTTATTGATTTGAGTACTCTCCCTTTTTTCTTGATGAGTCTGGCTAAGGGCTTAACAATTTTGTTTATCTTCTCAAAGAACCAGCTTTTAGTTTCATTGATATTTGCTATTGTTTTCTTTGTTTCTATTTCATTTATTTCTGCTCTGATCTTTATAATTTATTTCCTTCTACTAACTCTGAGTTTTGTTTGTTCTTCTTTTTCTAGCTGCTTTACATGTAAGGTTAGTTTGTCTATTTGTGATTTTTCTTGTTTCCTGAGGTAAGATTGTATTGCTATAAACTTCCCTCTTAGAACTACTTTTGCTGCATCCCATAGGTTTTGGATCATCGTGTTTTCATTGTCATTTGTTTCTAGGTTTTTTGGGGTTTTTTTTGCGGTACATGGGCCTCTCACTGTTGTGGCCTCTCCCGTTGCGGAGCTCAGGCTCCAGACGCACAGGCTCAGTGGCCATGTGTCACGGTCCCAGCCACTCCGCGGCATGTGGGATCTTCCCGGACCAGGGCACGAACCCGCATCCCCTGCATTGGCAGGCAGACTCTCAACCACTGTGTCACCAGAGAAGCCCATGTTTCTAGGTATTTTTTGATTTCCTCTTTGATTTCTTCAGTGATCCATTGGTTATTTAGTAAAATATTGTTTAGCTTCCATGTGTTTGTGTTTTTTACAGTTTTTCCTGTAATTGATTTTTAAGCTCATAGTGTTGTGGTTGGAAAACATACTTGGTATGACATAAGTTTTCTTAAATTTTTCAAAGCTTGATTTGTGGCCAAAGGTGTGCTGTATCCTGGAGAATATTCCATGTGCACTTAAGAAAAAAGTGTATTCTGCTGCTTTAGGATAGAATGTCCTATAGATATCAATTAAGTCTATCTGGTCTAATGTGTCATTTAAGACTTGTGTTTCCTTATTGACTTTCTGTCTGCATGATCTGTCCATTGCTGTGAATCAGGTGTTAAAATCCACTATTATTGTGTTACAGTTGATTTCCATTTTTATGACTGTTAGCTTTTGCCTTATGTATTGAGATGCTCCTATGTTCAGTGCATATATATTTAAGATTGTTATATCTTCTTCTTGGATTGATCCCTTGATCATTATGTAGTGTCCTTCTTTGTCCCTTGTAACAGTATTTTGTTACTATTTTGTCTGATATGAGTATTGCTACTTTAGCTTTCTTTTGATTTCCATTTGATGAAATATCTTTTTTCATCTCCTCATTTTCAGTGTGTATGTGTCCCTAGGTCTGAAGAGGGTCTCTTGTAGACAGCATATATATGGCTCTTGTTTTTGTATCCATTCAGCCAGTTTATGTCTTTTGGTTGGAGCATTAATCCATTTACATTTAAGGTACTTATTGATATGTATGTTCCTATTGCCATTTTCTTAATTGTTTTGGGTTTGGTTTAGTAGGTCTTTTATCTTCCCTTTGTCTTTTGTTGTCTTGCAGTTTGATAACCATCTTTAGTGTTGTGTTTGGGTTATTTTTTCTCTATTGTGTGTGTATCTGTTGTAGTTTTTGTGTTTGCTGTTCCCATGAGGTTGATATAGCAGTCCATATATGTACAAGGTTGTTTTAATTTGTTGGTTTCTTTCCTGCCTAGAGAAGTTCCTTTTGTATTTGTTGTAAAGCTGTTTTGGTGATGCAGGAATTTTCTTAGCTTTTGTTTGTCTGTAAAGCTTTTGATTTCTCTGTCAAATCTGAATGAGAGCCTTGCTGGGTAGAGTAATCTTGGTTTTACGTTTTTTCTCTTTCATCACTTTAAATATGTCCTGCCATTCCCTTCTGGCCTGCAACGTTTCTGATGAAAAATCAGCTGATAACCTCATGGGGATTCCTTTGTATGTTATTTGTTGCTTTTCCCTCATTGCTTTTAATTTTTTTATTTGTCTTTAATTTTGTCAGTTGGCGAATTTGTGTCTTAGTGTGTTCCTCCCTGGAATTATCCTGTATGGGACTCTCTGTGCTTCCTTGACTTGAGTGAGTGTTTCCTTTCTCATGTTAGGAGAGTTTTCATCCATAATACCTTCAAATATTTTCTCAGGCCCTTTCTCTTTCTCTTCTCCTTCTGGGACCCTTATAATGTGAATGTTGTTACTTTTAATGTTGTCCCAGATGTCTATGAGACTTTCTTCATTTCTTTTCATTTTTTTTTCTTTATTCTGTTCTGTGGCAGTGATTTCCACCACTTTGTGTTCCAGCTCACTTATTTGTTCTTTTGCCTCAGTTATTCTATTGATTTCTTCTAGTGTATTTTTTTCAGTTATTGTATCATCCATCTCTGTTCTTAAATCTTCTAGCTCCTTGTTAAACATTTCTTCTATCTTCTTTATCTGTGCCTCCATTCTTTTTCTGAGATTTTTGATCATCTCTCCTAACATTACTCTGAATTCTTTTTCAAGGAGATTGCCTCTCTCCCCTTCATTTAGTTCTTCTTATGGGTTTTTATCTTGTTTCTTCATCTGCAACATATTTCTCTGTCATCTCATTTTGTCCAGCTTTCTGTGTTTGAGGTCTCATTTCCACAGGCTGCTGGATTGTAATTCCTCTTGCTTCTGGTGTCTGCCCCCATTGTGTGAGATTGATCCAGGGCGTTGTGCAGGCTTCCTGGTGAGAGGGACTGGTGCCTGCCCTCTGGTGGGTGGAACTGCATCTTATCCCTAGCAGGGACAGGGCCTCAGCCTTGATATGGGCAGGGCCATGTCAGGGGATGTGTTTTGAGGTGGCTGAGCTCAGTAAAACTTTAGGCAGCCTGTCTTCTGATGGGTTGGGCTGTGTTCCTGTCCTGTTGGTTGTTTGGTCTGAGGCTTGCCAACACTGGAGTCTACAGGCTTTTGGGTAGTGCCAGGTCTTGGTGTTTAAATGGGGACCTCCAGGAGAGCTCACTCCACTCAATATTTCCTGGGGTCTCTGCTATCAGTGTCTTGCCCCCACAGTGGAGTCTCTGTTTCCCACAGTCCTGTGGACCTCCTACACTCAAGCCCCACTGGCCTTCAAGGCTAAATGCTCTGGAGGTTCTTCCTGATACCAGACACTTAGATTCTTTTGGAGGGCTATTTTTATGTGGGAACTTCCCTGTGTAGCCTGAGTGGGTTTAATATGTTTTGGTGTAAGGAGTGTTTTTAGTATAGATGTCTGTCAACATTCTCCTCAGTGTATACTGACCATTATCTCCTTGATAGTAGGTGTGACTGATGTTGTGGTGACTAGAGCCTACTCTGGATATTGAGCAGAGCCTCCACTTTGCTCTGTGGTTGTGACTGCCCTGTCATGATTGGGGTCTGCTCCCTCACTGTTGGAGGAGAGTCCCCCACCTCTGTTTCTTAGTTGTGTTTCTGATCTGCAATATGAGGTAGGCTGGATTGGAGCACTCCCATTGGGAGAGAAGCCACTGAGTATTCCTCCTTTGGAGGTGTTCACCTGTGGGTATGCTCTGTTGTGTCACCTTTCAACCATTGTGTGAGCTCTCAAATTACACTGTTTTTGTCACTGCTCTCAGCCCCACCATAACTGTGGTTATCCTGGCAATTGTCCCTGGTGTCTCTCAGGAGATGTTTTCAACAGGCCATCAGCATAGATCCACTGAAATCAGGTCCTAGCATTGCAGTAATCATGGAAATGAACCCACTGTGGGTGCTGTGGGGACAGCTCAGACTCTGGCCTGACCCAATCCCCACAGGTACATGCCCACAAAGTCTACAGCTGCTAAAGGTAGACCCATTTTGGCTATGAGAGCACTCGTTGTTTGTTAAGATGTTATGTAGGTGCTGAGTGTATAAAGCCAGTCATGGGGGTGTCAATTTACAGTTTGCCCAGCTGCGAGGAGAGACTTCATCTTTTCTTCCTTAGTTGCATGGCCCCTGAGGCTCAATTTCAGCTCCACCTCTGTGTGTGGGACACCCACAGGGGGTCTGTTCCTGAGGCTGCCCCAGAGCACACGAGTCTGCCCCATTAAGAAGGGAGAGTGGAGTCAGCAGTGGCTGGGGCTGTGAGAGCACCTGCCATGGAGGAGATAAGGCATGGAAGAGGAGGTGGCAGGCACCAGTGTCATGGGAGCACCCACCCAGGTGAGAGCTCTTCCTAATGTGCAGGGAGGCAGGGGTCAGTGTGTGGGAAGAGAGGCTGCAATGGTACCCACCCGCCCCTGCACATCACTCAACAATGCTGCTTTGTTTCTATGGCGGTCCAAGTTTCCTCCAAAAGCATTCCCAGTTGCAGATTTCCTCACTCCCGTACCTTCAGGCTGTGTCCTCGCAGCTAACAGTGCTCCTCTGCTTGGGTTTGGTCTTCAAAAGCCCCTGTCTGCACTGGAGGGCACACATCTCAGGTTGGGGAAGGCAGGACTGTGGCTCGGACCATCTGTGTAGGTCTCACTTTGTCCTGTCTGCCACAGACTGGCTGCTGCACTCTCCTTCAATAGCCCCTGAAGTTTCCCTTCTGTCCCAACTGATATCGCTGCCTGTGAGGGGGTTTCCCCAGGTGCAAGAACCTCTCCTCTCCCTCAGCTCCCCACCAGAGGCACAGGTCCTGTCCCACTTCCTCTCCTCTTCCTTTTCCCTTCTTCTTTTTGGTCCTTTCTGGTTATGTGGGAATCTTTCTTGTCCTTTTAGGTGTCCAAGATCCTCTGCTCATGTTCAGCCGGTACTCTGTGAGAATTGTTTTATTTGTAAATGTATTCTTGATGCATTTATGGGGAGAGATGAACTTCATGTCCTCCTACTACTCCACCATCTTGACTCCTCTCCAAAGGTTTTTGAAATCAGAATCAATAGATGAAAGTTTTCAGAATTTGGGAGCTGTGATTAAATTCTTTGGTGATGATTGAGAACATAGGGCTTCAGTTCTTATAATTGAGGATTTAAGAAATAGAAAGTAATTGAAATTGGTCTGAAGTAATACTTTTTCTTCAGTGACATAGTTTCTGTGGTTAGGATGTAACTTCTTGAAAGAAACAAATTATTTTATACCACTTGGTATCTTTCTAAGCACCCAGAAACAAATTATTTTATACCACTTGGTATCTTTCTAAGTTCTGCACACATTGTAGGGAGTCAACAAATATTTGATTGATGGGTCAGGAAGAACTGAAAAGTAAAGAACTGATGTCAGTGTGCTTTGCCTGGTAAACAATTCACAGCCTTCTATAATCCCTTTGGGAGGGCCTTGTCTATATGAAGCCAAACAGCATCACCATATTATGTGTGTGTGTGTGTGTGTGTGTGTGTGTGTTAAAATAGCATTTATTGAGAGTTTACAATGTGTCAGGCACTTTGCTAAGCATTGGATATGGATTATTTCATTTAATTCTTATCACCAACTTATGAAGTAAGTTCTAAAAACAAAAGCAAAAGCAACCAGAATGTGCACTGGGAAAGAAAGAGATACCAATTTAGCCAACATGGTCACAGTCTGATAGTAACAGGAACTCCAAGAGAAATTCTCCACTAATAAGTCCAGTTTAGTCCAACTAATAATTGTCCAGTTTACAATGATCTAAAGTGTTATAAATAATTGTGAATATTTTAACCTTTCCTTAAACATAAACCAATGAAACCATAAATTTTAATTAAGAGTTAATTCAAAAATAACCACATATATGAGTTTTTGCAAATTTGAGAGTGATGGTCATTAAAAGAAACATGAGGTATAATTTCTTAAGATCCTGGAAAGGGTCAAGTGCATTGAGAAGAAATTTGTGACTGATGATTGGAACCAGTAAAACTGTTATCTTAAGCATTATAGCAATTTTAACAAAAATGAAAGCCACCTAGTCCAAGGTAAGCTAGTTGGTTTTTAAAAATACAAGCACCATAAATAGCAGAGAAATTCAATTACAATGAAAGTATTTACGCCCAAACACATTCTACGGAAAATATTTATTCAGTAAATGTGCTTTTCACTAAATTATCTCTCATATTATTGCAGCAAGCAAAATATGTGTTATTTTCTTTTAATGACATCAAAGTGGGACCTAACCATCTGTCTTATAGTATTTCCTATCACTAATTTTTGTAATGAAAGAAAAATAACAATGTCCTATATGACAATATTTAAGATGTGGAAAGTAGAACCTTTGTATTCCATGCATTTTTAATAGGATGGCTCCATGTCCAGAATATGCATGTTCACATGTGTCTTTAGTCTAATTCAGATGGGGAAGAGGATACTGCTAATGGTCATTTCCTCTGCTCTCAACATGTCTTGTTTTGGTAAGCACTACCAAAAATGTACTTAACCAATACTGAGAGAAAGAATCATTCTTTCACAAAATAATCCCAACATTCTTTTTATTTTACCTGAAATTCATTCATTGCTATGTGGACCAGAGCCCTAGGGACTTAGCAGGCCTAGTGCTAAACAGCCTTTGTTCAGTGTTACACTGCAAGCTGGCATCCATTCTAGGAACATGTAATAGGAGCCAGGAGTCAGAGGCAGATTGGTTTCTCAGTTATTTCAATAGTAGAGCAAGTGCCTGCATGAAGAAACTATCTTTCTAGGATAAAGTGTTAACCAGCACCACACTGATCATAGCACAGTTGGTCCTCAGCACATATAAGTTGCTTGAGTATTTGCTGACTGAACTAAGAAAAATATTGGTGAAATATGAAGGCTAATTAAACAAGCTCACTTTTGAAATACAACCTCCTGTAGTCTTTACACCATTTTATAATGTACTTAGCAGAAACCAAGATTACTATTTTAAAACTAATGAAATTGTGTTCATTTCTTTATGTAGTTTTTCAAACATAGGAATGGGTCCATCAGTGGCAATATTAATGTGGATTTTATTAATGCCATGAATTCGTTTTAACTCTAACCTCCACAACTGCCAGAAACATACAAACTATAAATCAATCACTGCCAATTAAAGGAACTAAAGAAAAAGAAAAGAACTCACATGATCCAGTATAATGTATTAGATATCTAGTGACCTGACTTTATATTTAAATTCATCTTAATATGCAAATTTAGACACCAATTGTTAGGAAACACAAAACTGGTTCTTTTTGATAAATATAGTCAAATGGTTAATACTGTACTGTGTTTTTTGGGAAAATGGACATATGTTAAATAAATAGGACTGTAATGTATCTGAAAAAGGATACATTGTGAATTTTATCCATAGTGGTTGAAATAACATCCTATTATTTTAATATGAAAACAAATGTTCCATATCTTCCATAAGATACCATATTTATACAACATATAATTATCTATAAAGCACTCTCATGTACTTCATTTTCTTTAGAACTTACCACAATCCTGTAAAGTAAGACTATTATAATTCATGTCTGAAGTTTTGAGATGACTGATGAAATATTATTCACTTACTGAATCATGAGATCAGAAATTAAATCATTTACTTATTTATTCATTCATCCCATTAATACTTTTCTAGGTGCTAGAATTCACATTTTCTTTTTAATGATTTTTTAAAAAGTTTTACTGAGAAATAATTGACATGCATCACTGTATAAGTTTAAAGTATACAGCATGATGGTTTGATTTACATCTGTTGTGAAATGTTTGTCACATCAGGTTCAGCTAACATTCATCGTCTCATATAGATACAATACAAGGAAAACAAAGAAGAAAAGAAAAAAGAAAAATCTTCTCCTTGAGAGGAGAATTCTTAGGATTTACTCTCAACAACTTCCCTATGTATCATACAACATATAGTCACTATGTTGTACATTAAGTCCCTAGTACTTATTTATCTTGTAACTGGAAGCTTTAACATTTTGACCACTTTCTTTCAATTCTCCTTCACTCGATCCTCTGCCTCTGATTACCACAAGTCTTATCTCTTTTTCTGTGAGTTACGTTTTTTTGTTTTTCAGTTTGTTTTTAAATTCCTCATATAAATGAAATCATATAGTATTTGTCTTTCTCTGACTTTTTTCTCTTAGCATAATGCTGTCAAGGTCTATACCATGTCTTCTGATATTTAAAAGATGAATGCTTCCACGCCACATAGTCTCTCAATGGATACTCTATGATGGCTCTCTTAGGTCACAGTTCTTTACTGACATTGTGATAACAAAAGTAAATTGGTGATTCTATACGTACCTTTTAATATGGTTTGAATCTGAAATGAGGTTACAGAGTATGACTGTAAAAAGCTCATAGACGTTCAATAAATTGCATTGTTTGTCACATTTGAGTGAGAAAATATAGCAGTGGAAGGAAATATGATAAAGAATGAAATTGTATCAGCAAATTTGCTCATATTTTCATAAATCAAAGGTTATGTTTTCATTAGGGTACTGGCACTTCCTGTGTTCAACATATGACACAAAACCTAACAGTCAGGGAATGCTATCAAAGTTATTTGTAAACATTTCATCTTAAGGATACTAAACTAAAAAAGCTAAACCTGTGCCTAGATAAGTGTGCTTTTTTTTTTTTTTTTTTTTTGCCTTCTGATGATGAGGTAACTGCTATGATACCATGAGGCTGCCTGGTCATGTCTGAAGAAAACTCTTTTCACTCTATTTTTATCTCAAGTAGTATAGGTTCATTTATTATTTTTTCAGTACTGGAAAAGATGCTTAAAAGCTCACAACTCTATATTAAATTGTGCTTTCTTTTATTCATTTATTCCTGCATTCATTACATTGATTGCACTGTAATGGAATCCAGGAACTTAAACAATGAAAGAGAAATAGGATAGGTACGTATGCAAAAAAATTAATGGGCTATTTGTCTTGCATTTTGACCAGATATTGTGATTTTTTTATTACATCACATTTTTTTATTCAAACAGAAAGTCACAAAAATTATTATTATTATTATTTTTGAGATGAAATTTAGTAGTGTATTTTATTTAACCCAAGATATACAAAATAGTATGTTCTCTACAGTAATCCACATGAAATCAATTGCACCAAGTCTTTATAATCCAATACATCAGTTCAGCTTACAGCATATCTCAGTTTCGATGAGCCACGGGTGCTACTGGCTGTTCTGTTGGGCAGTACGGGTCCATAATCTTCAAAACCACCCAAAAGATTGAAGGTATCTCTATTTGACAGACAGGAAAATTATGGCCCAGAGAAGTCATATAACTTGATCAGGAATTAATATTTAAAACCAGTCCTGTCTCACTCCAGGCTCTATATGATTTTTGTCAACTTATACTGATTCCTTGGGTATCTTCATGAAGAAACATGAATAATACTCTCAGAAGGTCAACATGAGACCAGCGAAATTAAGTAAGCACAATTCCACACAAATATTCTACCACAATCACCACTCAAATTTCACTTTTTGCTCAGTATCTTCTTTGCCCTTTTAAAAATAATATATTAAGCAGGTGTCAATCTGTTGTATATGCTTTTTTTGGCGACAAGATGGCAGCAGTCTGCTTCTTCAAGTCAAGCAGGAAATAGCCAAAGCCACGCGGTAAAATGTTTAAGAAGCAAGACTCCAGTGGAGCAGAACTTGGAAATGAAGTAAATTTTCTCTAACAGGAATTCCTTCTCTAGTATAGAACTCTCAAAGTTACTTCCTAAATGGCTAGAAATTTACAGGAGGAGGGAGCACAGGCTGGCATGTTCTGTGATGCTGCCGCCTGTGGCTCCTTTGCTCTTCCCTCGTCCAGTGTGAGCCAGCTGGACGAGGGAAGAGCAAAATTTTGATTTAGAACTTTACTCAATCTTTGCAAAAGGATGTATGTAATACAGGCTCAAGAGAAAATTAAAAATCAAGAAATCAAATTGTCATTTTACTGATGAGAAAACTTTGAAGGAGAAAATAGGTGAATGTCCCAAGATCACAAAGCCTATAACCATAAGAGAAGGACAAGGAATATCCTGATTTTCAAAAGAAAGTTGTCAAACCATGGAATAAGAGAAGTTACTTGCAGTGTATATGTCTAATGAAGGACTCATGTTCAGGATCTATAACAACTCCTATTCATCAATCTAAAAAGACAGATAACCCAATAAAAAGGAAAAAAGGTGAAAAACTGGAACACGTACATCATGAATGTGAATATACTAACTACCAGTAAACAACTTGGTGGGCTATGTTCATGTATAAAACTTTTCACAGAAACATTTTTTTAAAAGTAATTAAGTAATTAATTAATTTTTCGCTGCATTGGGTATCAGTTGCTGCCCGTGGGCTTTCTCTAGTTTCGGCGAGCAGGGACTACTCTTGTAGTGCACGGGCTTCTCATTGAGGTGGCTTCTCTTGTTGTGGAGCATGGGTTCTAGTCATGCAGGCTTCAGGAGTTGTGGCATGTGGGATCAGTAGTTGTGGCACATGGGCTTAGGTGCTCCGCGGCATGTGGGATCTTCCCGGACCAGGGCTGGAACCCGTGTCCCCTGCATTGGAATGTGGACTCTTAACCACTGCACCACCAGGGAAATCCCAGAACCATTTTTTTTTTAACATCTTTATTGGAGTATAATTGCTTTAAAATGGTGTGATAGTTTCTGCTTTATAACTAAGTGAATCAATTATACATATACATATGTTCCCATATCTCTTCCCTCTTGCATCTCCCTCCCTCCCACCCTCCATATCCCACCCCTCTAGGTGGTCACAAAGCACCTAGCTGATCTCCCTGTTCTATGCGGCTGCTTCCCACTAGTTATCTAATTTACATTTGGTAGTGTATATATGTCCATGCCACTTTCTCACTTTTTCACAGCTTACTCTTTCCCCTCTCCATATCCTCAAGTCCATTCTCTAGTAGGTCTGTGTCTTTATTCCCATCTTACCCCTAGGTTCCTCATGACATTTGTTTTGGTCTTAGATTCCATATATATGTGTTAGCATATGGTATTTGTCTTTATCTTTCTGACTTATTTCACTCTGTATGAAAGACTCTAGGTCCATCCACCTCACTACAAATAACTCAATTTCGTTTCTTTTTATGGCTGAGTAATATTCCATTGCATATATGTGCCACATCTTCTTTATGCATTCATCCAATAATGGACACTTAGGTTGCTTCCATTTCCTGGTTATTCTAAATAGAGCTGAAATGAACATTTTGGTACAGGGCTCTTTTTGAATTATGGTTCTCTCAGGGTATATGCCCAGTAGTGGTATTGCTGGGTCATATGGTAGTTCTATTTGTAGTTTTTTAAGGAACCTCCATACTGTTCTCCATAGTGGCTGTTCCAATTCACATTCCCACCAGCAGTGCAAGAGTGTTCCCTTTTCTCCACATCCTTTCCAGCATTTATTGTTTCTAGATATTTTGATGATGGCCATTCTGACCAGTGTGAGATGATATCTCATTGTAGTTTTGATTTGCATTTCTCTGATGATTATTGATGTTGAGCATTCTTTCATGTGTTTGTTGGCAATCTGTATATCTTCTTTGGAGATATGTCTATTTAGGTATTCTGCACACTTTTGGATTGGGTTGTTAGTTTTTTTTGTTATTAAGCTGCATGAGCTGCTTGTAAATTTTGGAGATTAATCCTTTGTCAGTTGCTTCATTTGCAAATATTTTCTCCTATTCTGAGGGTTGTCTTTTGGTCTTATTTATGCTTTCCTTTGCTGTGCAAAAGCTTTTAGGTTTCATTAGGTCCCATTTGTTATTTTTGTTTTTATTTCCATTTCTCTAGGAGGTGGGTCAAAAAGGACCTTGCTGTGATTTATGTCAGAGTGTTCTGCCTATGTTTTCCTCTAAGAGTTTGATAGTTTCTGGCCTTACATTTAGGTCTTTAATCCATTTTGAGCTTATTTTTCTGTATGGTGTTAGGGAGTGATCTAATCTCATACATTTACACGTACCTGTCCAGTTTTCCTAGCACCAATTATTGAAGAGGCTGTCCTTTCTCCACTGTACATTTCTGACTCCTTTATCAAACATAAGGTGACCATATGTGCATGGGTTTATCTCTGGGCTTCTATCCTGTTCCATTGATATATATTTCTGATTTTATGTCAGTACCATACTGTCTAGATTACTGTAGCTTTGTAGTATAGTCTGAAGTCAGGGAGCCTGATTCCTCCAGCTCCATTTTTCATTCTCAAGATTGCTGTGGCTATTCGGGGTCTTTTGTGTTTCCATACAAATTGTGAAATTTTTTGTTCTACTTCTGTGAAAAATGCCAGTGGTAGTTTGATAGGGATTGCAATGAATCTGTAGATTACTTTGGGTAGTAGAGTCATTTTCACAATGGAGATTCTTCCGATCCAAGAACACAGTATATCTCTCCATCTATTTGTATCATCTTTAATTTCTTTCATCAGTGTCTTATAATTTTCTGCATACAGGTCTTTTTTCTCCTTAGGTAGGTTTATTCCTAGATATATTATTCTTTTTGTTGCAATGGTAAATGGGAGTGTTTTCTTGATTTCACTTTCAGATTTTTATCAGTAGTATAGAGGAATGCAAGAGATTTCTGTGCTTTAATTTTGTATCCTGCTACATTACCAAATTCATTGATTAGCTCTACTAGTTTTCTGGTAGCATCTTTAGGATTCTCTATGTATAGTATCAGTTCATCTGCAAACAGTGACAGGTCTACTTCTTCTTTTCCAATTTGGATTCCTTTTATTTCCTTTCCTTATCTAATTGCTGTGGCTAAAACTTCCAAAACTATATTGAATAAGAGTGGTGAGAGTGGGCAACCTTGTCTTCTTCCTGATCTCAGTGGAAATGCTTTCAGTTTTTCACCATTGAGGATGATGTTGGCTGTGGGTTTGTCATATGTGGCCTTTATTGTGTTGAGGAAAATTCCCTGTATGCCTACTTGCTGCAGGGTTTTTATCATAAATGGATGTTGAATTTTGTCAAAAGCTTTCTCTGCATCTATTGAGATGATCATATGGTTTTCTCCTTAAATTTGTTAATATGGTGTATCATGTTGATTGATTTGCGTATGTTTATGAATTCTTGCATTACTTGCAAGGATTCCACTTGATCATGGTGTATGATTCTTTTCATGTGCTGTTGGATTCTGTTTGCTAGTATTTTGTTGAGGATTTTTGCATATATGTTCAACAGTGATATTGGCCTGTAGTTTTCTTTCTTTGTGACATCTTTGTCTGGTTTTGGTGTAAGGGTGATGGTGGCCTTGTAGAATGAGTTTGGGAGTGTTCGTCCCTCTGCTATATTTTGGAAGAGTTTGAGAAAGATAGGTGTTAGCTCTTCTCTAAATATTTGATAGAATTTGCCTGTGAAGCCATCTGGTCCTGGGCTTTTGTTTGTTGGAAGATTTTTAATCACAGTTTCAACTAAAGTGCTTCTGATTGGTCTGTTCATATTTTCTATTTCTTCCTGATTCAGTCTTGGCAGGTTGTGCATTTCTAAGAATTTGTCCATTTCTTCATGGTTGTCCATTTTATTAGCATAGAGTTGCTTGTAGTAATCTCTCATGATCTTTTGTATTTCTGCAGTGTCAGTTGTTACTTCTCCATTTTCATTTCTAATTCTATTGATTTGAGTCTTCTCCCTTTCTTTCTTGACGAGTCTGTCTAATGGTTTATCAATTTTGTTTATCTCCTCAAAGAACCAGCTTTTAGTTTTATTGATCTTTGCTATTGTTTCCTTCATTTGTTTTTCATGTATTTCTGATCTGATCTTTATGATTTCTTTACTTCTGCTAACTTTGGGGCTTTTCTGTTCTTCTTTTTCTAATTGCTTTAGGTGCAAGGTTCAGCTGTTTATTTGAGATGTTTCCTGTTTCTTAAGGTAGGATTGTATTGCTATAAACATCTCTCTTAGAACTGTTTTTCCTGTATCCCATAGGTTTTGGGTCGTCGTGTCTCCACTGTCATTTGTTTCTAGGTATTTTTTGATTTCCTCTTTGATTTCTGTAGTGATCACTTCATTATTAAGTAGTGTATTGTTTAGCCTCCTTGTGTTTGTATTTTTTACAGATCTTTTCCTGTAATTGATGTCTAGTCTCATAGCGTTGTGGTTGGAAAAGATACTTGATACAATTTCAATTTTCTTAAATTTACCAAGGCTCGATTTGTGACCCAAGATATGATCTATCCTGGAAAATATTCCATGAGCATTTGAGAAAAATGTGTATTCTGTTGTTTTTGGATGGAATGTCCTATAAATATCAATTAAGTCCATCTTGTTTAATGTATCATTTAAAGATTGTGTTTCCTTATTTAATTTTCATTTTGGATGATCTGTCTATTGGTGAAAGTGGGGTGTTAAATTCCCCTACTGTGAATGTGTTACTGTCGATTTCCCCTTTTATGGATGTTAGTATTTGCCTTATGTATTGAGGTGCTCTTATGTTGGGTGCATAAATATTTACAATTGTTATATCTTCTTCTTGGATCGATCCCTTGATCATTATGTAGTGTCCTTCTTTGTCTCTTGTAATAGTCTTTATTTTAAAGTCTATTTTGTCTGATAAGAGAATTGCTACTCGAGCTTTCTTTTGATTTCCATTTGCATGGAATATCTTTTTCGGTCCCCTCACTTTCAGTTTGTATGTGTCCCTAGTCTGAAGTGGGTCTCTTTTAGACAGCATATATATATAGGTCTTGTTTTTGTATCCATTCAGCTGGTCTGTGTCTTTTGGTGAGAGCATTTAATCCATTTACATTTAAGGCAGTTATCGATATGTGTGTTCCTATTCCCATTTTCTTAAGTGTTTTGGGTTTTTTATCATAGGTCTTTTCTTTCTCTGTGTTTCTTGCCTAGAGAAGTTCCTTTAGCATTTGTTGTAAAGCTGGTTTGGTGGTGCTGAACTCTCTCAGCTTTTGCTTGTCTATAAAGGTTTTAATTTCTCCATCAAATCTGAATGAGATCCTTGCTGGGTCAAGTAATCTTGGTTGTAGGCTTTTCTCCTTCATTACTTTAAATATGTCCTGCCAGTCTCTTCTGGCTTGCAGAGTTTCTGCTGAAAGGTCAGCTGTTAACCTTATGGGGATTCCCTTGTGTGTTATTTGTTGTTTTTCCCTTGCTGCTTTTAATGTATTTTCTTTGTATTTAATTTTTGATAGTTTGATTAATATGTGTCTTGACATGTTTCTCCTGGATTTATCCTGTATGGGACTCTGTGCTTCCTGGTCTTGATTAACTATTTCCTTCTCCATGTTAGGGAAGTTTTCATCTATAATCTCTTCAAATATTTTCTCAGTCCCTTTCTTTTGCTTTCTTCTTCTGGGCCCCCTATAATTCGAATGTTGGTGCATTTAATGCAGTCTCTGAGTGCATTTAATGCAGTCTCTGAGACTGTCCTCTGTTCTCTTTATTCTTTTTTCTTTATTTTGCTCTGCAGTAGCTATTACACTATTTTATCTTCCAGGTAACTTATCCATTCTTCTGCCTCAGGTATTCTGCTACTGATCCATTCTAGGGTATTTTTAATTTCATTTATTGTGTTGTTCATCATTGCTTGTTTCCCCTTTAGTTCTTCTAGGTCCTTGTTCAATGTTTCTTGCATTTTATCTAGTCTATTTCCAAGATTTTGTATCATCTTTATTATCATTATTCTGAATTCTTTTTCAAGTAGACTCCCTATTTCCTCTTCATTTGTTAGGTCTGGTGGGTTTTTACCTTGCTCCTTCATCTGCTGTGTGTTTTTCTGTCTTCTCATTTTGCTAATCTTACTGTGTTTGGGGTCTTATTTTTGCAGCCTGCAGGTTTGTAGTTCCAGTTGTTTTTGGTGTCTGTCTGCAGTGGCTAAGTGTGGTTCAGTGGGTTGTGTAGGTTTCCTGGTGTAGGGGACTAGTGCGTGTGCTCTGGTGGATGAGGCTGGATCTTGTCTTTCTGGTGGGCAGGTCCCCGCCTGTTGATGTGATTTGGGGTGTCTGTAGACTTATTATGATTTTAGGCAGCCTCTCTGCTAATGGATGGGGCTGTGTTCCTGTCTTGCTAGTTGTTTGGCATAGGGTGTCCAGCACTGTATCTTGCTGGTCATTGAGTGAAGCTTAGTCTTGGCGTTGAGATGGAGACCTGTGAGAGATTTTCGCCATTTGATATTATGTGGAGCTGGGAGGTCTCTTGTGGACCAGTGTCCTGAAGTTGGCTCTCTCACCTCAGAGTCCCAACACTGACTCCTGGCTGCAGCACCAAGAGCCTTTCAACAACACGGTTTAGAATGAAAGGGAGCAAAAGTAGACAGAAAGAGCATAAAATAAAATAAAGTAAGATAAAAAATAAAATTATTAAAATACAAATTAATTATTAAAAAAAAAATTTTAAGTAAAAAAAGAAAACAAAAACTGATGGACACAACCCTAGCACAAATGGTGAAAGCAAAGCTATACAGACAAAATCTCACACAGAAGCATACACATACACAGTCACAAAAAGAGGAAAAGGGGAAAAAATTATGTATCTTATTCTCAAAGTCCACCTCCTCAATTTTGGATGATTTGTTGTCTATTCAGGTATTCCACAGATGCAGGGTACATCAAGTTGATTGTGGAGCTTTAACCCGCTGCTCCTAAGGCTGCTGGGAGAAATTTCCCTTTCTCTTCTTTGTTTGCACAGCTCCCAGGGTTCAGCTTTGGATTTGGTCCCGCCTCTATGTGTAGGTCGCCTGAGGGCGTCTGTTGTTTGTTCAGATAGGAGAGGGTTATAGGAGCCACTGATTCGGGGGCTCTGCTCACTCAGGCAGGGTGTGAGGGAGGGCTACAGAGGTGGGTTGAGCCTGCATTGGCAGAGGCCAGCATGACATTGAACCAGCCTGAGGTGCGCCATGAGTTCTCTTGGGGAAGTTGTCCCTGGATCACATTACCCTGGCAGTGGCGGGCTGCAGAGGCTCCCCAGAGGGGAGGTGTGGATAGTGACCTGCGCTTGCACACAGGCTTCTTGGTGGCTGCAGCAGCAGACTTAGTGTCTCATTCCCGTCTCTGGGGTCCTCACTGTTAGGCACAGCTCATGCCCATCTCTGGAGTTCCTTTAAGCAGCGCTTTTAATCCCCTCTCCTCACGCACCAGGAAGCAAAGAGGGAAGAAAATGTCTCTTGCCTCTTCGGGAGGTCCATACTTTTTCCCAGATTCCCTCCCGGCTAGCCGTGGTGCACTAACCCCTTCAGGCTGTGTTCACACTGCCAGTCCTCTCCCTGTGATCCGACCAAAGCCCGACCCTCAGATCCCAACCCCGCCCACCCCGGCAGGTGAGCAGACAAACCTCTCAGGCTGGTGAGTGCTGGTCTGCACCGATCTTCTGTGCGGGAATGTCTCTGCTTTGCCTTCCGCACCCCTGTTGCTGTGCTGTCCTACATGGCTCTGAAGCTTCCCCCCTCCGCCACCCACAGTCTCTGCCCACAAAGGGGCTTCCTAGTGTGTGGAAACCTTTCCTCCTTCACAGCTCCCTCCCACTGGTGCAGGTCACAATCCTATTCTTTTGTCTCTATTTTTTCTTTTTTCTTTTGCCCTACCCAGGTACGTGGGGAGTTTCTTGCTTTTTGGGAGGTCTGAAGTCTTCTGCCAGCATTCAGTAGGTGGTCTATAGGAGCAGTTCCACTTGTAGATGTATTTCTGATGTATCTGTGGGGAGGAAGATGATCTCTGCATCTTACTCTTCTGCCATCTTCCCACAAAAATTATAATCATCCTCATCAGTTCACTCAGTCCAATGTAATTAATTCTTTTTTATCTTGATCTTTTGTTAGCACTTTTATGAATTCATCAATTTTCCATTAGAGTTCTGAAAATATTTATTCATTCAGTTCAGCATTATAGTCATTTACCAGAAAACTGTACTTGTCAGAGTGTTTTCTGTGAATTCCTTGAAGATGAAACCCTTTTGTAGGAACATTTTTGGAAAAGCATCAGAGCACACTCAGAACTGTTTGTAAAGGACAAAAGACTTAAAAATGACCACAGTTAAAGAATTGATGAAAGTTCATAATGATGCAACTGACAAGGAAATTTAGTTATTTCAGAGATAAACATTTTAAAATAATAACTAGAATTATGACTCGTAACATTATACCAGAACACATAAGATTTTTAGGAATTTCATGTAATGTCTGAATCATTTATATTAACATATTTCCATACAAATGACCCAAAGAAAGTTTAGTATTAATTTTTTCTTGAAGTTTTGAATTTAATTTAATTTATTTTTTTATACAGCAGGTTCTTATTAGTCATCAATTTTATACACATCGGTGAATACATGTCAATCCCAATTGCCCAATTCAGCAAACCACCATCCCCAGCCCCCATGGCTTCCCCCCCTTGGTGTCCATAAGTTTGTTCTCTACATCTGTGTCTCAACTTCTGCCCTGCAAACTGGTTCATCTGTACCATTTTTCTACGTTCCACATACATGTGTTAATATACGATATTTGTTTTTCTCTTTCTAACTTACTTCACTCTGTATGGCAGTCTCTAGATCCATCCATGTCTCAACAAATGACTCAATTTCATTCCTTTTCATGGCTGAGTAATATTCCATTGTATATATGTTCCACATCTTCTTTATCCATTCATCTGTCAATGGGCATATAGGTTGTGACCATGAACTGGCTATTGTAAATAGTGCTGCAATGAACATTGGAGTGTGTCTTTTTGAATTGTGGTTTTCTCTGGGTATATACCCAGTAGTGGGATTGCTGGATGATATGGTAATTCTATTTTTAGTTTTTTAAGGAACCTTCATACTGTTCTCCATAGTGACTGTATCAATTTACATTCCCACCAACAGTGCAAAAGGGTTCCCTTTTCTCCACACCCTCTCCAGCATTTGTTGTTTGTAGGTTTTCTGATGATGACCATTTTAACTGGTGTGAGGTGATACCTCATTGTAGCTTTGATTTGCATTTTGCTAATAATTAGTGACATTGAGCATCTTTTCATGTGTTTCTTGGCAGCTTGAATGTCTTTTTTGGAGAAATGTCTATTTAGGTCTTCTGCCCATTTTTTGATTGGGTTGTTTGTTTCTTTAATATTGAGCTGCATGAGCTCTTTATATATTTTGGAGATTAATCCTTTTTCCGTTGATTCATTTGCAAATATTTTCTCCCATTCTGAGGTTTGTCTTTTGGTCTTATTTATGGTTTCCTTTGCTGTGCAAAAGCTTTGAAGTTTCATTAGGTCCCATTTGTTTATTTTTGTTTTTATTTCCATTACTCTAGGAGGTGGATAAAGAAATATCTTGCTGTGAGTTATGTCAAAGAGTGTTCTTACTATGTTTTCCTCTAAGAAATTTATAGTGTCTGGACTTACATTCAGGTCTTGAATCCATTTTTAGTTTATTTTTGTGTATGGTGTTAGGGAGTGTTCTAATTTCATTCTTTTACATGTAGCTGTCCAGTTTTCCCATTACCACTTATTGAAGAGACTGTCTTTTCTCCATTGTATATCCTTGCCTCCTTTGTCATAGATTAGTTGACCATAGGTGTGTGGGTTTATCTCTGGGCTTTCTATCTTTTTCCATTGATCTATGTTTCTGTTTTTGTGCCAGTACCGTATTTCCTTGATTACTATAGCTTTGTAGTATAGTCTGAAGTTAGGGAGTCTGATTCCTCCAGCTCCATTATTTTCCCTCAAGACTGCTTTTTCTATTTGGGTCTTTTGTGTCTCCATACAAGTTTTATGATTTTTGTTCTAGTTCCTTAAAAAATGCCATTGGTAATTTGATAGGGATTGCATTGAATCTGTAGATTGCTTTGGGTAGTATAGTCATTTTCACAATATTGATTCTTACAATCCAAGAACATGGTATATCTCTCCATCTGTTGGTATCACCTTTAATTTCTTTCATCAGTGTCTTATAGTTTTCTGCATACAGGTCTTTTGTCTCCCTACGTAAGTTTATTCCTAGAATTTTATTCTTTTTGTTGCAGTGGTAAATGGGAGTGTTTCCTTAATTTGTCTTTCAGATTTTTCACCATTAGTGTATAGGAATGCAGGAGATTTCTGTGCATTAATTTTGTATCCTGCAACATTACCAGATTCACTGATTACCTCTCGTAGTTTTCTGGAGGCACCTTTAGGATTTTCTATGTATAGTATCATGTCATCTGCAAAGAGTGACAGTTTTACTTCTTCTTTTCCAATTTGTATTCCTGTTATTTCTATTTCTTCTCTGATTGCTGTGACTAGGACTTCCAAAACTATGATGAATAATAGTGATGAGAGTGGACATCCTTGTCTTGTTCTTGATCTTAGAGGAAATGCTTTCAGTTTTTCACCATTGAGAATGATGTTTGCTGTGGGTTTGTCGTATATGGCCTTTACTATGTTGAGGTAGGTTCCCTCTATGGCTACTTTCTGGAGACTTTTAATCATAAATATGTGTTGAATTTTGTCAAAAGCTTTTTCTTCATTCAGTGAGATGATCATATGGTTTTTATTTTTCAATTTGTTAATATGGTGTATCACACTGATTGATGTGCGTATATTGAAGAATCCTTGCATCTGTGGGATAAATCCCACTTGATCATGGTGTGTGGTCCTTTTAATGTGTTGTTGGATTCTCTTTGCTTGTATTTTGTTGAGGATTTTTGCATCTATATTCATCAGTGATATTTGTCTGTAATTTTCATTTTTTGTAGTATCTTTATCTGGTTTTGGTATCAGGGTGATGGTGGCCTCATAGAATGAGTTTGCGAGTGTTCCTTCCTCTGCAATTTTTTGGAAGAGTTTGAGAAGGATGGGTGTTAGCTCTTCTCTAAATGTTTGATAGAATTCACCTGTGAAGCCATCTGGTCCTGGACTTTTGTTTGTTGGAAGATTTTTTAAACACAGTTTCAATTTCTTTACTTGTGATTGGTCTGTTCATATTTTCTATTTCTTCCTGGTTCAGTCTTAGAATGTTATACCTTTCTAAGAATGTGTCCATATCTTCCAGGTTGCCCATTTTTTTGGCATAGAGTTTCTTATAGCAGTCTCTTAGGATGCTTTGTATTTCTTTGGTGTCTTTTTTAACTTCTCCTTTTTCATTTCTAATTTTATTGATTTGAGTCCTCTTTCTCTTTTTCTTGATGAGTCTGGCTAATGGTTTATCAATTTTGTTTATCTTATTAAAGAACCAGCTTTTAGTTTTATTGATCTTTGCTATAGTTTTCTTTGTTTCTATTTCTTTTATATCTGTTCTGATATTTATGATTTCTTTCCTTCTGCTAACTTTGGGTTTTGTTTGTTCTTCGTTCTCTAGTTCTTTTAGGTGTAAAGTTATATTGTTTATTTGAGATTTTTCTTGTTTCTTGAGGTAGGTTTTTGTAGCTATAAACTTATGTCTTAGAGCTGCTTTTGCTGCATCCTGTAGGTTTTGGATCATCGTGTTTTCATTGTAATTTGTCTCTAGGTATTTTTTGATTTCCTCTTTGATTTCTTCAGTGATCACTTGGTTATTTAGTAACGTATTGTTTAGACTCCATGTGTGTTTGTTTTTTACGTTTTGTTCCCTGTAATTCATTTCTAACCTCATAGCGTTGTGGTGAGAAAAGATGCTTGATATAATTTCAATTTTCTTACATTTACTGAGGCTTGATTTTTTGACCCAGATGTGATCTATCCTGGAGAATGTTCCATGTGCACTTGAGAAGAAAGTGTTATCTGCTGTTTTTGAATGGAATGTCCTATAAATATCAATTAAATGTATCTGGTCTGTTGTGTCATTTACAGCTTCTCTTTCCTTATTTATTTTCATTTTGGATGATCTGTCCATTGGTGTAAGTGAGGTGTTAAAGTCCCCCACTATTATTTTGTTAGTGTCAATTTCCTCTTTTATAGCTGTTAGCAATTGCCTTATATATTGAGGTGCTCCTCTGTTGGGTGCACATATATTTATAATTGTTATATGTTCTTCTTGGATTGATCCCTTGATCATTATATAGTGTCCTTCCTTGTCTCTTATAACATTCTTTATTTTAAAGTCTATTTTATCTGATATGAGTATTGCTACTCCAGCTTTCCTTTATTTTCCATTTGCATGGAATATCTTTTTCCATTCCCTCACTTTCAGTCTGTATGTGTCTCTAGGTCTGAAGTGGATCTCTTTTAGACAGCATATATATGGGTCTTGTTTTTGTATCCATTCAGCATGCCTGTGTCTTTTGGTTGGAGCATTTAATCAATTCATGTTTAAGGTAATTATCAATATGTATATTCCTATGACCATTTTCTTAATTATTTTGGGTTTGTTTTTGTAGGTCCTTTTCTTCTCTTGTGTTTCCCACTTAAAGAAGTTCCTTTAGCACTTGTTGTAGAGCTGGTTTGGTTGTGCTGAATTCTCTTAGCTTTTGCTTATTTGTAAAGCTTTTGATTCTTGCATTGAATCTGAATGAGATCCATGCCGGGTAGAGTAATCTTGGTTGTAGGTACTTCCCTTTCATCACTTTAAGTATATAATGCCACTTCTTTCTGGCTTATAGAGTTTCTGGTCAGAAATCAGCTGTTAACCTTATGGAGTTCCCTTGGATGTTATTTGCCATTTTCCCTTGCTGCTTTCAGTGATTTTTCTTTGTATGTAATTTTTGATCGTTATTACTATATGTCTTGGCATGTTGCTCCTTGGGTTTATTCTGTATGGGACTCTCTGTGCTTCCTGGACTTGGATTGATGTGTCCTTTCCCATGTTAGGGAAATTTTCGACTATAATCTCTACAAATATTTTCTCTGGTCCTTTCTCTCTCTCTTCTCCTTCTGGGACCCCTATAATGAGAATGTTGTTGTGTTTAATGTTGTCCCAGAGGTCTCTTAGGCTGTCTTCATTTCTTTTCATTCTTTTTTCTTTATTCTGTTCCACAGCAGTGAATTCCACCATTCTGTCTCCCAGGTGACTTATCTGTTCTTCTGCCTCAGTTATTCTGCTATTGATTCCTTCTAGTGTAGTGTTCATTTCAGTTATTGTATTGTTCATCTCTGTTTGTTTGCTCTTTAATTCTTCTAGGTCTTTGTTAAACATTTCTTGCATCTTCTCGATCTTTGCCTCCATTCTTTTTCTGAGGTCCTGGATCATCTTCACTATTATTATTCTCAATTTTTTTCTGGAAGGTTGCCTATCTCCACTTCATTTAGTTGTTTTTCTGGGGTTTTATCTTTTTCCTTCATCTGGTACCTAGCCCTCTGCCTTTTCATCTTGTCTGTCTTTCTGTGAATGTGGTTTTTATCCCACAGGCTGCAGGATTCTAGTTCTTCTTGCTTCTGCTCAACTTCCTTCTCCCATGGACACACCAACTTACAGAGCAACTCTCTGTGAGAGCATCCTGAAAGTTGCAATTTGAGATGGATTGTCCTCGGTGTTCTAGTGTGGATCAGCGCTCCTGAGGAATTCTGTTAGAAATATGCTGTCTTGCTAGACAACTTCTGTCTCCTTCAGCTGGAGTAGCTGAGTATCTGTAGGTTTATCTGGATACTCACTGGAGATGATCTCAGGAGCTAAATACATCTCATAAATCTCTGCTAATGTTGGAGGCTCTCCTGCAGAGGCGGGGTTGGCTGTGGCTCATTGTAGGGACAAGAACACTGGCAGCAGAATTTCTGGGAAGTACTCCTTGACATGAGCTCTCCCAGACACTGTGATTTTTTTTTTTTTCAGCTTTGTAAGTCATTTACTTTGAGACCATGATAAGCAACATAGATTATATGTTTTCCATATATAATTTGGAAGAATGTTTTTATTTGACACATTTTTACTATAGGTTTAAAATATGTTGATAAATGAATCTACTTTCATATGTAAAACTTCAAGATAATATTCTTGAAAACTTCAAGAAACTTCAAGAAAAATATTCATTGCAGGGAGTTCCTGGTGGTCCAGTGATTAGGACTTGGCACTTTCACTGCCATGCCCCTCATTTAGTCCCTGGTTGGGGAACTAAGATCCTGCAAACTGTGTGACAAAAAAAGAAAAAAAAAAGTTCATTGTAAATCATACATAGTTGAGTTTAGGCATTAGAAGAACTGGTTCCCAGATCAGAATTTTATATTTTCTTAATATTTCTGTGCCTTAATTTCTTCCTCTGAAAACTGAGCATAATCACCTCCTGTTTATTTTATAGACATGTTGATACTTCGTTGAGGTAATACATAAGAAACCACTTTGTAAATTGGAATTCCTATGTAAATATAAAATGGCAGTTGCTTTCTTACTATTATTATGGTTTAAAGGGATTATTAAATGCTTTATTGACTTTATAGTTTCTCTAAAAATTGATGGTTTGGGATTTTAACATTCAACATTTTGGGTTGCTTTTAAATTAATGTAGAATTTCCTGAAATACAATGTAAGTCACTGATGGACTTAAATAATAGTACTGGTAACTGAGCAATATAGTAACATTCTCCTTTTCAGTTTCATTTTTCTTTTGTTACTAAAATGATTAATATTAATACTTACATTGTTTCTATTTTGTTGTTTTAAATAAAGCAATAAAATATATTTGAATGCACATTCCTTTGGATATTTTTATAATTTAATCCAAAATTTCCTGGTTGGAACCATATGCACTTTACAAAGGCTTTTGTCCAGTACCTACCTGGTTAAAATGGAAGACTCTTTCTTGTCCTCTTCCAAATTCTTAATTGTAATAATTTTAAATCAGTGGGAGGATAATCTGAATGTCACGTTCCACAATATATGCAAGTATGGAAACACATTCAATTTATGTATCAAAAAGAAAAAAGAGTAACTTGCTGTTATTGATTCCTGGTTTAATTCTATTGTGGTCAGAGAACACACTTTGTATTACCTGTGTCATTGGTTTTATGGCCCAGAATATGATCTATCTTAGTAAATATTCTATTTTCAATTAAAAGAAATGTGTATTCTGTTATTGTTGGGGGGTGTGTTCCACAGATGTCAATTAGATGAAGTTGACTGACAGTGTTGTTTACATTTTTATATCTCTGTCTTAGTTTGCTAGGGCTTCAGTAGCACAGTACCAGAAACTTTTCTTTTTTTTTTTTTTGCGGTACACAGGCCTCTCACTGCTGTGGCCTCACTCATTGTGGAGCACAGGCTCCGGGTGTGCAGGCTCAGTGGCCATGGCTCACGGTCCCAGCAGCTCCGTGGCATGTGGGATCTTCCTGGACCGGGGCACGAATCCGTGTCCCCTGCATCAGCAGGCAGACTCTCAACCACTGTGCCACCAGGGAAGCCCCAGAAACATTTTATGATTTTTTTTATTATGTTAAGGATACTTAACTTGAGATTTACCCTCAACAAGTTTTTAAGTGCACAATACAGTATTGTAGACTATAGGCACAATGTTGCGCAGCAGATCTCTAGAATTATTTATCTTGCATAACTGAAACTTTATACCCATTGTAGCAACTCCCTATTTCCTCCTCCCCCTAGCTCCCTGGCAGCCCCCATTCTACTTTCCGTTTTTTGAGTCTAACTATTTTAGGTTCAGCGTGTAAGTGGAATCATGAAGTACTTGTCCTTCTGTGATTGGCTTATTTCACATAACATAACATGAATTCCCCCAGATTCATCTATGTTGTTGCATATGGCAGGATTTCCTTCATTTTTAAGGATGAACTTTATTACTTGTATGTATATGCCAAGTTTTTATCCGTTCAACTGTCAATAGACATTTAGGCTCTTTCCATATCTTGACTATTGGGAATAATGCTGCAATGAACATGGATTGCATGTATCTCTTCCAAATCATGATCTCAATTCTTTTGGATATATACCCAGAAATGGGATTGCTGGATCTTATGGTACTTCTATTTTTAATTTTTTGAGGAACTGCCATACTGTTTTCCATAGCAACTATGGCATTTTATATTACCATCACAATGTGCAAAGGTTCAAATTTCTCCACATCATTGCCAACATTTTTTATCTTTTGTGTTTTTAATCACAGCCATCCAAAAGTGTGTGAGGTGATATCTCATTGTGGTTTTGATTTGCATTTCCGTAATGATTAGAGACGTTGATCATCTTTTAGATATCTGTTGACCATTTGTATTTCTGTTTTGGAAATATATCTATTCATGTCCTTTTCCCATTTTTAAATTTGGTTATTTGCTTTTTTGCTATTGAATTGTATGTGTTTCTTATATATTTTGGATATTAATCCCCCATCAAATACACGGTTTGTAAATATTTTCTCCCACTCTGTAGGTGGCCTTTAACTCTGATGATTATTTCTTTTGCTGTGCAGAAGCTTTTTAGTTTGATGTAGTCCTACCTGTTTATTTTTGCTTTTGTTGCTTTTGCTTTTGGTGTCATATCCAATAAATCATTGTCAAAACCAATGTTAAGGAGTTACCTTCTACAATTTCTTCTAGGGATTTTGCTGTTCCAGGTCTTATATTTAAGCCTTTAATTAATTTTGAGTTGATTTTTATACATGGCATAACATAAGGGTTTTTATTTCATTCTGTGCATGTGGATATTTAGTTTTTACAACCTTTTAATGAAGAGACTATCCTTTCCCCGTTGTGTATTCTTGGCACCCTTGTTTAAGATTAGCTGACCATTATGCATGGCTTTATTTCTGTGCTTTCTATTCTGTTCCATTCATTTATGTGTCTGTTTTTATGCCAGTACCATACTGTTTTGAAAACTATAGCTTTGTAATAGAGTTTCAAATCTGGAAGTGTGGTACCTCCAACTTTGTTCTTCTTTCTAAAGCCTGTGTTAGCTATTTGGAGTATTTTGTGATTTCAAATAACTTTAGCTTTTTATCTTTTATTTTTTTAACATATTTTTTGGAGTATAATTGCTTTACAATGGTGTGTTAGTTTCTGCTTTATAACAAAGTGAATCAGTTATACATATACATATGTTCCAATGTCTCTTCCCTCTTGCATCTCCCTCCCTCCCACCCACCCTTTCTACCCCTCTAGGTAGTCACAAAGCACCGAGCAGATCTCCCTGCGAGCTACGCAGCTGCTTCCCACTAGCTATCTATTTTACGTTTGGTAGTGTATATATGTCCATGCCACTCTCTCACTTTGTCACAGCTTACCCATCCCTCTCCCCATATACTCAAGTCCATTCTCTAGTAGGTCTGTGTCTTTATTCCTGTCTTACCCCTAGGTTCTTCATGACATTTTTTTCCCTTAAATTCCATATATATGTGTTAGCATATGGTATTTGTCTTTCTCTTTCTGACTTACTTCACTCTGTATGACAGACTCTAGGTCCATCCACCTCATTACAAATAGCTCAATTTTGTTTCTTTTTATGGCTGAGTAATATTCCATTGTATATATGTGCCACATCTTCTTTATTCATTCATTTGATGATGGACACTTAGGTTGTTACCATCTCCTGGCTATTGTAAATAGAGCTGCATTGAAGATTTTGGTACATGACTCTTTCTGAATTATGGTATTCTCAGTATATATGCCCAGTAGTGGGATTGATGTGTCATATGGTAGTTCTATTTGTAGTTTTTAAGGAACCTCCATACTGTTCTCCATAGTGGCTGTACCAATTCACATTCCCACCAACAGTGCAAGAAGGTTCCCTTTTCTCCACACCCTCTCCAGTATTTATTGTTTCTAGATTTTTTGATGATGGCCATTCTGACCGGTGTGAGGTGATACCTCATTGTAGTTTTGATTTGCATTTCTCTAATGATTAATGATGTTGAGCATTCTTTCATGTGTTTGTTGGCAATCTTTATATCTTCTTTGGAGAATGTCTATTTAGGTCTTCTGGCCATTTTTGGATTGGGTTGTTTGTTCTTTTGTTATTGAGCTGCATGAGCTGCTTGTAAATTTTGGAGATTAATCCTTTGTCAGTTGCTTCATTTGCAAATATTTTCTCCCATTCTGAGGGTTGTCTTTTGGTCTTGTTTATGGTTTCCTTTGCTGTGCAAAAGCTTTGAAGTTTCATTAGGTCCCACTTCTTTATTTTTGTTTTTATTTCCATTTCTCTAGGAGGTTAGTCAAAAAGGATCTTGCTGTGATTTATGTCATAGAGTGTTCTGTCTATGTTTTCCTCTAAGAGTTTGATAGTTTCTGGCCTTATATTTAGGTCTTTAATCCATTTTCAGCTTATTTTTTGGTATGGTGTTAGGGAGTGATCTAATCTCATACTGTTACATGTACCTGTCCAGTTTTCCTAGCACCAATTATTGAAGAGGCTGTTCTTTCTCCACTGTACATTCCTGCCTCCTTTATCAAAGATAAGGTGACCATAGGTGCGTGGGTTTATCTCTGGGCTTTCTATCCTGTTCCATTGATCTATATTTCTGTTTTTGTGCCAGTACCATACTCTCTTGATTACTGTAGCTTTGTAGTATAGTCTGAAGTCAGGGAGCCTGATTCCTCCAGCTCAGTTTTTCATTCTCAAGATTGTTTTGCCTATTTGGGGTCTCTTGTGTTTCCATACAAATTGTGATTTTTTTTGTTCTAGTTCTGTGAAAAATGCCAGTGGTAGTTTGATAAGGATTGCATCGAATCTGTAGATTGCTTTGGGTAGTAGAGTCATTTTCACAATGTTGATTTTTCCAATCCAAAAACATGGTATATCTCTGCCCCTATTTGTATCATCTTTTATTTCTTTCATCAGTGTCTTATAATTTTCTGCATACAGGTCTTTTGTCTCCTTATGTAGGTTTATTCCTAGATATTTTACTCTTAATGTTGCAATGGTAAACAGGAGTGATTTGTTGATTTCATTTTCAGAATTTTCATAATTAGTGTATAGGAATTCCAGAGATTTCTGTGCATTAATTTTGTATCCTCCTACTTTACAAAATTTATTGTTTAGCTCTAGTAGTTTTCTGGTAGCATCTTTAGGATTCTCTATGTATAGTAGCACATCATCTGCAAACAGTGACAGATTTACTTCTTCTTTGCCGATTTGGATTCCTTTTATTTCCTTTTCTTCTCTGATTGCTGTGGCTAAAACTTCCAAAACTATGTTGAATAAGAGTTGTGAGAGTGGGCCACCTTGTCTTGTTCCTGATCTTAGTGGAAATGCTTTCAGTTTTTCACCGTTGAGGCCGATGTTGGCTGTGGGTTTGTCATATATGGGCTTTATTATGTTGAGGAAAGTTCCCTCTCTGCCTACTTCCTGCAGGATTTTTATCATAAATGGGTGTTGAATTTTGTCGAAAGATTTCTCTGCATCTATTGAGATGATCATTTGGTTTTTCTCCTTCAATTTGTTAATATGGTGTATCACGTTGATTGATTTGCGTATATTGAAGAATTCTTGCATTCCTGGAATAAACCCTACTTGATCATGGTGTATGATCTTTTTAATGTGCTGTTGGATTCTGTTTGCTAGTATTTTATTGAGGACTTTTGCATCTAAGTTCATCAGTGATATTGGCCTGTAGTTTTCTTTCTTTGTGACATCCTTGTCTAGTTTTGGTTTCACGGTGATGGTGGCCTTGTAGAAAGACTTTGGGAGTGTTCCCCCCTCTGCTATGTTTTGGAATAGTTTTAGAAGGATAGGTGTTAGCTCTTCCCTAAATGTATGATAGAATTCGCCTGTGAAGCCATCTGGTCTCGGCTTTTGTTTGTTTGAAGATTTTTAATCACAGTTTTAATTTCAGTGCTTGTGATTGGTCTGTTCATATTTTCTATTTCTTCCTGATTCAATCTTGGCAGATTGTGCATTTCTAAGATTTTTTCCATCTCTTCCAGGTTGTCCATTTTATTGGCATAGCATTGCTTGTAGTAATCTCTCATGATCTTTTGTATTTCTGCAGTGTCAGTTGTTACTTCTCCATTTTCATTTCTAATTCTATTGATTTGAGTCTTCTCCCTTTTCTTCTTGATGAGTCTGTCTAATGGTTTATCAATTTTGTTTATCTTCTCAAAGAACCAGCTTTTAGTTTTATTGATCTTTGCTATTGTTTCCTTCATTTGTTTTTCATGTATTTCTGGTCTGATCTTTATGATTTCTTTCCTTCTGCTAATTTTGGGGCTTTTCTGTTCTTCTTTCTCCAATTGCTTTAGGTGCAAGGTTCGGTTGTTTATTTGAGATGTTTCCTGTCTCTTAAGGTAGGGTTGTATTGCTATAAACTTCCCTCTTAGAACTGGTTTTGCTGCATCCCATAGGTTTTGGGTCATCGTGTCTCCACTGTCATTTTTTCTAGGTATTTTTTGATTTCCTCTTTGATTTCTGTAGTGATCACTTCATTATTAAGTAGTGTATTGTTTAGCCTCCATGTGCTTGTACTTTTTACAGCTCTTTTCCTGTAATTGATATCTAGTCTCGTAGCATTGTGGTCGGAAAAGATACTTGATACAATTTCAATTTTCTTAAATTTACCAAGGCTTGATTTGTGACCCAAGATATGATCTATCCTGGAAAATATTCCATGAGCATTTGAGAAAAATGTGTATTCTGTTGTTTTTGGATGGAATGTCCTATAAATATCAATTAAGTCCATCTTGTTTAATGTATCATTTAAAGCTTTTGTTTCCTTATTTATTTTCATTTTGGATGATCTGTCTATTGGTGAAAGTGGGGTGTTAAAGTTCCCTATTATAAACGTGTTACTGTCAATTTCCCCTTTTATGGCTGTTAGTATTTGCCTTATGTATTGAGGTGCTCCTATATTGGGTGCATAAATATTTACAATTGTTATATCTTCTTCTTGGATCGATCCCTTGATCATTATGTAGTGTCCTTCTTTGTCTCTTGTAATAGTCTTTATTTTAAAGTCTATTTTTTCTGATATGAGAATTGCTACTCCAGCTTTCTTTTGGTTTCCATTGCATGGAATATCTTTTTCCATCCCCTTACTTTCAGTCTGTATGTGTCTCTAGGTCTGAAGTGGGTCTCTTGTAGACAGCATATATATGGGTCTTGCTTTTATATCCATTCAGCCAGTTTGTGTCTTTTGGTGGGAGCATTTAACCCATTTACATTTAAGGTAATTATCAATATGTATGTTCCTATTCCCATTTTCTTAATTGTTTTGAGTTTGTTATTTTAGGTCCTTTCCTTCTCTTGTGTTTCTTGCCTAGTGAAGTTCCTTTAGCAGTTGTTGTAAAGCTGGTTTGGTGGTGCTGAACTCTCTCAGCTTTTGCTTGTCTGTAAAGGTTTTAATTTCTCCATCAAATCTGAATGAGATCCTTGCTGGGTCAAGTAATCTTGGTTGTAAGCTTTTCTCCTTCATCACTTTAAATATGTCCTGCCAGTCCCTTCTGGCTTGCAGAGTTTCTGCTGAAAGATCAGCTGTTAACATTATTGGGATTCCCTTGTGTGTTATTTGTTGTTTTTCCCTTGTTGCTTTTAATATGTTTTCTTTGTAATTAATTTTTGACAGTTTGATTAATATGTGTCTTGGTGTGTTTCTCCTTGTATTTATCCTGTATGGGATGCTCTCTGCTTCCTGGACTTGATTAACTCTTTCCTTTCCTGTATTAGGGAAGTTTTCAACTATAATCTCTTCAAATATTTTCTCAGTCCCTTTCTTTTTCTCTTCTTCTTCTGGAACCCCTATAATTCGAATGCTGGTGCGTTTAATGTTGTCCCAGAGGTCTTTTAGACTTTCCTCAGTTCTTTTCATTCTTTTTTCTGCTCTGTAGTAGTATTTCCAGTATTTTATCTTCCAGGTCACTTATCCATTCTTCCGTCTCAGTTATTTTGCTATTCATCCCATCTAGAGTCTTTTTAATTTCATATATTGTGTTATTCATCATTGCTTGTTTCATCTTTAGTTCTTCTATGTCCTTGTTAAATGTTTCTTGCATTTTATCTATTCTGTTTCCAAGATTTTGGATCATCTTTACTATCATTATTCTGAATTCTTTTTCAGGTAGACAGCATATTTCCTCTTCATTTTTTAGGTCTGGTGGGTTTTTACCTTGCTCCTTCATCTGCTGTGTGTTTTTCTGTCTTCTCATTTTGCTAATCTTACTGTGTTTGGGGTCTCCTTTTTGCAGGCTCCAGGTTCGTAGTTCCAGTTGTTTCTGGTGTCTGTCTCCAGTGGCTAAAGTTGGTTCAGTGGGTTGTGTAGGTTTCCTGGTGTAGGGGACTAGTGCGTGTGCTCTGGTGGATGAGGCTGGATCTTGTCTTTCTGGTGGGCAGGTCCACACCTGGTGATGTGATTTGGGGTGTCTGTGGACATAGTATGATTTTAGGCAGCCTCTCTGCTAATTCTTGGAGTTGTGTTCCTGTCTTGCTGGTTGTTTGGCATAGGTTGTCCAGCACTGTATCTTGCTGGTCATTGATTGAAGCTGGGTGCTGATGTTGAGATGGAGATATCTGGGAGATTTTCGCCATTTGATATTATGTGGTGCTGTGAGATCTCTCATGGAACAGTGTCCTGAAGTTGGCTCTCTCACCTCAGAGGCACAACACTGCCTCCTGGCTGCAGCACAAGAGCCTTTCATCCACACAGCTCAGAATAAAAGGGAGAAAAATTAGAAAGAAAGAAAGAAAGAAAGAAAGAAAGAAAGGAAAAAAGAAAGAAAGAAGGAAGGAAAGAAGGAAGGAAGAAAGGAAAAAGGATTTAAAATAAAATAAAGTAAGATAAAATAAAATAAAGTTACTAAAATATAATTATTAAGAAAAAAATTTTTTAAAGAAACAAACAAACAAAACAAAACAACCAGACGGATAGAACCCTAGGACAAATGGTGAAAACAAAGCTATACAGAGAAAATCTCACACAGAATCATACACATACACACTCACAAAAAGAGGAAAAGGGGAAAAAATAATGAATCTTGCTCTCAAAGTCAACCTCCTCAATTTGGGATGATTTGTTGTCTGTTCATGTATTCCATGGATGCAGCATACATAAAGTTGATTGTGGAGCTTTAATCTGCTGCTTCTGAGGCTGCTGGGAGAGATTTCCCTTTCTCTTCTTTGTTCACACCGCTCCCGGGTTTCAGCTTTGGATTTGGCCCAGCCTCTGCATGTAGGTCGCTGGAGGGCGTCTGTTCTTCACTCAGACAGGACGGGGTTAAAGGAGCAGCTGCTTCGGGCACTCTGACTCACTGAGGCCGGGCGTGGGAGGGGTGCAGATGCGTGGCGAGCCTGCGGAGGCAGAGGCCAGCGGAAACTTGCACCAGCCTGAAGCGTGCCATGCGTTCTCCTGGGGAAGTTGTCCCTGTATCCCAGGACCCTGGCAGTGGCAGTCTGCACAGGCTCCCCGGAAGGGCCATCTGGATAGTGACCTGTGCTTGCACACAAGTTTCTTGGTGGCGGCAGCAGCAGCCTTAGCATCTCATGCCTGTCTCTGGGGTCCACGCTGTTAGCCACGGCTCACACCAGTCTCTGGAGCTCCTTTAAGCAGTGCTCTTAATGCCCTCTCCTCGCGCACCAGGAAACAAAGAGGGGAGAAAATGTCTCTTGCCTCTTCGGGAGGTCCAGACTTTTCCCCAGACTCCCTCCCGGCTAGCCATGGTGCACTAACCCCTTCAGGCTGTGTTCACGCTGCCATCCCCAGTCCTCTCCCTGTGCTCCGACCGAAGCCAGAACCTCAGCTCCCAGTCCCCACCCACCCCGGCATGTGAGCAGACAAGCCTCTCAGGCTGGTGAGTGCTGGTTGGCACCGATCCTCTGTGCGGGAATCTCTCTGCTTTGCCCTCCGCACCCATGTTGCTGTGCTCTCCTCCGTGGCTCTGAACCTTTCCCCCTCCGCAGTCTCTGCCCGTGAAGAGGCTTCCTAGTGTGTGGAAACTTTTCCTTCTTCATAGCTCCCTCCCACTGGTGTAGGTCCCGTCCCTATTCTTTTGTCTCTGTTTATTCATTTTTCTTTTGCCCCATCCAGTTACAGGGGGAGTTTATTGCCTTTTGCGAGGTCTGAGGTCTTCTGCCAGTGTTCAGTAGGTGTTCTGTAGGAGTTGTTCCACGTGTAGATGTATTTCTGGTGTATCTGTGGGGAGGAAGGTGATCTCCGCATCTTACTCTTCTGCCATCTTCCCCACACAGTTCTAGCTTTTTTTTTCTTTTTCTATAAAAAATGTCATTGTTAGGGATTGCATTGAATCTGTAGATAGTTTTGCGTAGCATGGACATCTTAATATAAATCTTTCAATCTATGAATATGAGATATATTTTTATTTATTTGTGTCTTCTTTAATTTCTTTCATCAGTCATTTGTAGTTTTTAGTGTACAAGTCTTTCACCTCCTTGATTAAGTTTCTTTCCTAGAATTTGATTCTTTTTGGTGTTATTATAAACGGGATTGTTTTCTTTCTTTTTTTTTTTTTTTTTTTGCGGTACGCAGGCCTCTCACTGTTGTGACCTCTCCCGTTGCTGAGCACAGGCTCTGGATGCGCAGGCTCAGTGGCCATGGCTCATGGGCCTAGCTGCTCCACGGCATGTGGGATCTTCCCAGACCGGGGCACGAACCCGTGTCCCCTGCATCGGCAGGCAGACTCTCAACCACTGCGCCACCAGGGAATCCCTGGCATTGTTTTCTTAATTTCCTTTTTGGATAGTTTATTATTAGTGTACAGAAATGCAATTGATTTTTATATGATGATTTGTGGTCCTGTAACTTTACTGAATTTGTTTATCAACTCAAACAATTTGTGGAGTCTTTAGGATTTTTTATACTTAACATAATGCCATCTGGAAACATGATTTTACTTCTTTTTTTACAATTTGTCTGACATTTTTTGTTTTGTTTATTCTTTTTTAATTGCACTTGCTAGAGCTTCTAGTAAGATAATTGGAATATATATAGCATATATACACACTAATAAAGCTCCAGTGTTATAGTTGAATAGAAATGGTGAGAGTTGACATCCTTGCCTTATTCTTGATCTTAGGGGAAAAGTTTTCAGTTTTTCACCATTGAGTATGATGTTAGCTGTGGGCTTTATATATCACTTTTATTGTGTTGAGGTAAATTCTTCCCTTACCTACATTATTGAGAGTTTTTATCATGAAAGGGTGTTGCATTTTATCAAATGATTTTTCTGCATCTATTGAGATGATCGTGTGATTTCTATTCTTTATTCTATTAATATGGTGTATCACATTAATTGATTTTTATATGTGAAGCATCCTTATATCCCAGGAATAAATCCCACTTAGTCATAGTATATAATCCTTTTAATGTGGTTGAATTCAGTTTGTTAACACTTTGTTGAAGACTTTTTCATCTATACTCATTAGGGATATTGATCTGTAGTTTTCTTCTCTTGTATTGTCGTTTTCTGACTCTGGTATCAGGGTAATTCTGGCCTCATAAAATAAGTTCAGCCTGTTATACCAGAATACAATAGAGTGGTGACTTTTGAACAACAAAAATTTATTTCTCACAGTCTGGAGACTGGGAAGTCTAAGGTCAAGGTGCCAGAAGATTTGGTGTCTAGTGAGAACCCACTCCCTGATTCATAGACAGCCATCTTGTCACTGTGTTCTCAGTTGGTGGAAATGGTGAGGGACCTCAATGAGGTCTCTTTTATAAAAGCACTAATATATGAGAGCTCTGCCTTCATGACCTAATCACCTCCTAAAAGTCCCACCTCCGTATACTTGGGGGGTTATGATTTCAACATATGAATCTGAGGGGGACACAAACATTCTGTCTATAGTGTCAGTCACTTGGGAGAGTGCACTGAAAAGCTGAGGACATGAAGCCATGCTTCACTCCTCCCTCCTTCCTGCAGGAAAGGTCTCAGTTTTGTGCTTTCCCCAAAACTTGCAGTTTTGCTGGCTACAAGAAGGCCCCTAGCTATTCCAGCTATCTTGACCATGTCAGTTCTAAGCACTCTGTGTGAGTTGAGGCAGAAATCAACCCAGTCAGAAAGCACAGTGAAAGTCTAGAGATCTTGACTCTCTTCTCTTTTCCACCCCCGCTCCACATCCCCTGCCCCAGAAAGGAGTAGCAATCCCTCTCAGAACTGAGGTGGTCAGCTTGAGGGAAGGGCTGTTGTGGGTAAAGTGAAATTGCTTCTCTCACTGTTTCAGTTGGCTGATCTCATATTTGTGCTCATCTGACATACTGCAACTTCTTAACTTGATTCTGGACTTCTCCTAAAGGTACTGTGTTACTTATATTTTTGTTAAATCTATGTTTCTGTGGGTGAATGAGGGCTGGGACTATCCCATCATCTTGCTGACCTCACTTCCCCCTACCCACAACCTCTGTACTGTTTCTAAGCTATGTATAAATAAATAGATTAAATCATCACAGCTATCAATCTAGCATATACAGGCTCCAATTAACCACAAAACCAAGAAGATATTTTAAAATAGTCTTGAAGTGTTTAATGTTTATTCTCTGAGCTGGTTTTTCAAATTAGAAATTAACATTTAAGAGAAAACAAACAGAGGGTTGTGGCAAACCAGGGCTAAAAAATCTCACGTTAGCACATGGTCATGTGGATTCTTTTTTCAGGAAAAATATTCGAGATTCCACAGATTGTAGTGGAAAAACGAAAACAGAATTCCCATCCATTTCCAAGTATGGCAAAGTCTGCATAAAACTTATGCCTTCATAAAACAGGGAGAAACCTGCCCTATTCTCTCAAAAGCACAAACTGTTACCCTAGTAAAGCACACCCAGTGAGCAGGGCTAAGACAATGTATCATAGTAGAGAAGATATTGGACAAAGACACAGAAATATTTGATTCTATCTTCAACACTATCATTGCCAGCTCTAATATCTGGAGCCTCAGTTTCCTCATCTATGAAATGGAATGATAGATAATGCCTTCTCTTCTGCTTTCACAGAACTTTTGTGAAGATTAAATGAGATAATATATGAGAACCTGTAAACTATAAAATATACAAGGAGCGTTTATTCTTAACTTTATTGTTTTTGTTCAATTGTTTTTGTCATGTAAACATCACTTTAAAAATCATCTCTAGTGTTAAATATGGACAACACCAGTAGTGTGTTGGTAAACCTGCTCTGAGGGGAAAAATTGCTGACTTGTGGTGTTTGCTGATATCTATGGGATAAATACTTTCATCATGGTCAATTGTTAAGCTACCAATTCATGAAATTCCTGAAAATTTAACAGCTGGCTCTTGGGAGGTTGTGGTGAATGGCTCCAGCACAGCACTGGAATGTCAAAAAATATTTAACCAGAAGAGAGGGAGCTTTGAGAAAAAAAAAATTTGTCTCAACTTTTGCTTACTGTTCTTTTCAGTTGTTCTACTTTTTTGCTCTCTCCCCTAATTATTTTTTTTAAAACTCTCCCTTATCTGCTAAATCAACTATGACTGCCTCCAACTGTTATGAAAATTAAAAACTGGCTGAGTATTTTTTGTGACAAATACTCAAATGCGATAATAAGAATATCAAACACTGTGACAGTTACCCTAAGAATATGAAAACGCTCATTTCAAAAACCACATTAGAAATTAAATAATAAAATTACTTTAAAAAATCTGGTGAAAGTGTATACTGGAGAAGAAGGAAGATTCACACACAATATGCTTTCATTCTCCAACAGGTTAGAGGTAGTGGCATGCAAATATAATGGGATTTTCATCAGAAGTTCTATGTTCAAATCTCAGTGCAGTCAGTGTTCAATGTTTGGTAATGGGAAATTCTCCTCCAAGCTCCCAAGTGCAGCTTTATCATCTATTCCATGGAGACAATAACATGCAACCACCCACCACATGAGTTAGTTTTGAGGCTCACATGAGACTCAGAAGGGAAACAAAAGCAACTTTTCATCCTGAGATAACCACAAAAATCAGAAACACCCAGTCTAGTAAAAGTCTCCAAAAGGACCCTTCTTGAGTCCCCTTTACTCGAGAAGAAAGACTTGGGACTTTCCTGGTGGCTCAGTGGTTAAGAATTCACCTGTCAATGTAAGGGACATGGGTTCAATCCCCGCTCTGGGAAGATTCCACATGCTGTGGAGCAACTAAACCCATGTGCCGCAACTACTGAGGCTGCACTCTAAAGCCCGTGAGCCACAACTACTGAGCCCATGCACCACAACTACTGAAGCCCACGCATTCTAGGGCTCATGTACCACAACTACTGAGCTCACGTGCTGCAACTACTGAGACCCGTGTGCCTAGAGCCTGTGCTCCGCAACAAGAGAAGCCACCACAATGAGAAGCCCGTGAATCTCAGTGAAGAGTAGCCTCTGCTCACCACAACTAGAGAAAGCCCATGCACAGCAACGAAGACCCAATGCATCAATGAAGACCCAACGCAGCCACAAAAAAAAAAAAAAAAGGAAGAAAGCCTTGAACCCTTCTTGAAAGTTAATAACAAATTTATCCTTGACTTTTATAACCTTGATATCTACTGATATATAATGATCCTTGAAGATATGATAACAAAGTGAGGAACTTCTCTTTTTGAGCAATGAAAATAATAAGCAGACTTATTATTTTAAAAATGCATTTTTATTGAAATTAGTTGACCTACAATATTATGTTCATTTTAGGTGTACTACATAGTGATTTGACATTTGCATACACTATGAAATGATCACAACCATACATCTGGTAACAACCTGTCCCCATACAAATTTATTACAGTATTATTGACCATATTCCTTATGCTGTATATTACATACCTATAGCTTATTTATTTTATAACTGGAGGTTTGTACCTGTAATCCCCCTCACTATTTTGACCTACCCCCAGCCCCCTTCCTTCTGGCAACCACCTGTCTATTCTTCATATCTATGAGTTTGTTTCCATTTTGTTTTGTTTGTTTGTTTTGTTTGTAGATGCCACATATAAGTGAGATCATACAGTATTTATCTTTCTCTGTCTGATTTATTTCACTTAACGTAATAACCTTCAGATCCATCCATGTTGTCACAAAGGGCAAGATTTCATTCTTGTTTATGGCTAGGTAATAGGGTAATATTCCATTTTATATATATATATATATATACATACACACACATACACACATATTACATCTTCTTTATCCATTCAACTATCAATAGGCACCTATATTGCTTCTTAGCTGCTATAAATTATGCTTTAATGAACATAGAGGTACATATATCTTTTCAAATTGGTGCTTTCATATTCTTTGTTTAAATACTCAAGAATGGAATTTCTGGATTGTACAGTGTTTCCATTTTTAATTTTCTGAGGATCCTACATACTGTTTTCCATAGTAGGCTGTACCAATTTACATTCCCAAACAACAGTGCTTGAGGGGTCCCTTTTCTCCATATCCTAGCCAACACTTGTTATTTATTGTCTTTTTGATAATAGCGGTTCTGACAGGTATGAGGTAATATCTCATGGTGGTTTTGATTTTCATTTACCTGATGATTAGTGATTTTCAGCATTTTTTTCATGTGTGTTGGCCTCCTGCATGTCTTCATTGGAAAAATGTCATTTCAGGTCCTCTCTATATATTATAATTGAGTTGTTATTTTGATGTTGAGTCATCTGAGTTCTTTGTATATTTTGGATATTAAACCTTTATCAGATATATCACTTGCAAATATCTTCTTCCATTCAGTTGGCTGCCTTTTTGTTTTGGTGATAATTTTCCTCACTGTGCAAAACTTCTTTTGTTTGATATATTCCCATTTGTTTATTTTTGCTCTTTTTCCCTTGCCTGAGCACACATACAAAAGAATGCTGCTAAGACTAATGTCAAAAAGCATAATGTCTATGGATTCTTCTAGGAATTGTATGGTTTCAAGTCTTTACATTGACATCTTTAATCAATTTTGAGTTTATTGTTGTGCACAGTGTGAGAGTGTTGTCTGGGTTGATTCTTTTGCATGTAGCTGTCCAGTTTCCCCAACACCATTTATTGAAATGGCAGTCTTCCCCATTGTATATTGTTGCCTCCTATGTCATGGATTAATTGACCACACAAGTATAAGTTCATATCTGGGCTCTCTATGCTGTTCCATTGGTCTATGTGTCTGTCTTTGTGCCAGTTATCATGCTGTTTTGATGACTATCGCTTTTTAATATAGTTTTGAATCAGGGAGTGTGATATCTTCAGCTTTGTTCTTTCCCAAGTTGTTTTGGCTATCTGGAGTCTTTGTGTTTCCATAGAAATTTTAAACTACTTTTTCTAGTCTGTGAAAAATGCCATTGGTGTTTTGATAGGGATTGCATTGCATTTGCAGATTGTGTTGGGTGGTATGGTCATTTTAACAATATTAATTCTTCCAATCCATAAGCATAATATATTTTTCCATCTGTTTTTGTTATCTTCAATTTCTTTCATGAGTGTGTTATAGATTTCTGAGTATAGGTCTTTTACCTTTTTAGTTAGATTTATTCCCAGATATTTTATTCATTTTGATGCGATTGTAAATAGGATTGTTTTCTTAATTCCTCTCGCAGATAGTTCATTTTCTGTACATAAAAAGCAACAGATTTCTGTATATTAATTTTGTATCCTGCAACTTTACTAAATTCATTAAACAGTTCTAACAGTTTTTTGGTGGCATCCTTAGTATTTGCTATGTATGGTATCATGTCATCTGCAAACAGTAATAGGTTTACTTCTTCCTTTCCAAATTGGATTCCTTTTATTTATTTTTCTTGTCTGATTGCTGTGGCTAGGACTTCTGATACTATGTTAAATAAAACTAGTGAGAGTGGGCATCCTTGTCTTTCCTGATCTTAGAGGAAATGCTTTCAGCTTTTCATCATTGAGTATTGATACTTGTTGTAGGTTTGTCATATATGGCCTTTACTATGTTAAGGTATGTTCGCTCTATACTCACACTGTTTATGGTGTTTATTATAAGCGGATGTGAATTTTGTCAAAAGTTTTTCTGCATCTATTGAGATAATCGTATGATTTTTATTCTTCAGTTTATTAGTGCGGTGTATCACTTTGTCACTTTGATTTATTTACAGATATTGAACCATCCTTGCATCCTGGGATAAATCCCACTTTATCATGGGGTATGATCCTCTTAATATATTGTTGCATTCAGTTTGCTTATATATTGTTGCATCATTGTTCATCTGTGATATTGTCCTATCATTTGCGTGTGTGTGTGTTTTCTTTGTCTGGTTTGGTATCAGGTTGACACTGGCCTCATAGAATGAGTTTGGAAGCTTTCCTTCTTCCTCAACTTCTTGAAATGGTTTGAGAAGGGTGGGTGTTAACTCTTTTCTAAATGTTTGGTAGAATTCACCTGTGAAGCCATCTGGTAAGGAACTTTTGTTTTTTGTGAGCTGTTCATTACTAGTAACAACTATTCTGTTCATATTTTCTATTTCTTCCTCTTTCAGTCTTGAGAAATTTACATTTCTAGGAATTTGTCCATTTCTTCTAGTTTGTCCATTTTTTTGTTGTATGTTTGTAGCAATCTCTTATGATCATTATTGTTTATATGTTGTCAATTGTAACTTGTCTTTCATTTCTGATTTTATTGTTTTGGACCCTCTCTCTTGTTTATCTTTACAAAGAATCAGCTCTTAGTTTCATTGATTTTCTTTTTTTTTAAATTTAGTCTCTAATTCATTTATTTCTGCTCTGGTATTTTTCATCCCTTTCATTCTACTAACATTGGGATTTTTTTTTAAAGATTTTTTTTGATTGGACCATTTTTAAAGACTTTACTGAATTTGTTGTACTATTGCTTCCGTTTTCTGTTTTGGTTTTTTTGGTCACGAGGCATGTGGGATCTTAGCTCCCTGACCACAGATCGAACCAGCACCCCCTGCATTGGAAGGTGAAGTCTTAACCACTGGACTGTCAGTGAAGTCCCTAACATTGGGTTTTATTTGGGTATATTGTTTATCTCCACTTTGGTCAGCTCTCTTCTCAGTTTTTATCTTGTTCCTTCATTTCAAAAATATTTCTCTGTCATCTCATTTTGCCTGATTCTGTTTTTATTTGTATGTATTAAGTAGGTCAGTTATGTTTCCTAATCTTGGGGAAGTGACTTTATGTAGGTGACATCCTACTGGGCCTAGCAACACATTCCCCTCTGTTCACCAAGGCTATATGTTTAAAGGATGCCCCTTATATGGGCTGAGTAGGTTCTTCAATTGTTGCAGGACAGACTACTGTGGACATACTGGTAAGCCTGGCTGGCCCTTGGCCTGGTTGATTGCCAAGTCCAGCCTAAGGCAGAAGCTGCCAGCCACTGGTGGGTGGGTCCTCATCCTGAGGTGGGTGGTGGGTTTGAAGGTCTCATGGCTGTGCTGGTCTGCTTGTGGGCAGGGGTGCGTCCTAGCACTGCTGGCTATGGGCCCTGTGGGAGTCTCAGAGTTGCTATCTACTCACTGTTGGTTGAGGCTTGTTCCCAGGGGATCCTTGGGCTGGTTTCCATCTGCTGTGGTCAGGGTTAGTTCCTGGGTGGCTTAAGGAATCATGGGAACCAACATCTGCTGCTAGCCTGCTGGTGGGTAGGGCTATGTCCTGCTAGGCTGCCTGCTTGGCTTTGGGGTGAGGTCTCAGGACTAATGCTGACCAGCTGGTGGGTGGATCTGGGTCCTGGGGCTAATACGTTGGAGAGAGAACTGGAAATTGCACAAGGACAAGAACCAGTGTCCTTGTAGTAGAATGAGGTCCCCAAAACATCTTCCACCAGCTTCTGTGTTCCCAGGGTGAGTCTGTGTTGCCTCCTGTCACTCTAGGAAGCTCTCCAAGATCAGCATATATCAAATGTGTCTGAGCCATGCTCCTTTCAAATTACTGCTTCTGTCCTGGGTCTTGGAACATGTGAGATTTTATGTGCACCCTTTATGAGCAGAGTTTGTCTCCTACACCCCTCTGACTTTCCTAAAAGCAAGTCCTGCTGGATTTAAAGGCCAGATGTTCTGGGAGCTTGTCTTCCTGGTACAAAATCCCCAGGTTGGGTAGCCTGATGTGAAGCTTGAACCCCTTGCTTCTTGGGGAGAACCTCTGAAATTATGATTATCCTCCCATTTGTGGATCACTTACCTGGAGGTGTGAGTCTTGACTATACCGTGTCTCTGCCGCTCTTACCCATCTTATGGTTCCTTCTTTATATCTTCAGTTGTACAAGCTGTTTTCTGCTAATCTTCAAGTCATTCTCATTGGTAGTTGCTCTATAAATAGTTGGAAAGTTGATGTGCCTATGGGAGAAGGTGGGCTCAGGGATTTCTTACTCCACCATCTTGGCCACTCCTCCCCATATATTTTCAAATTAGTGTTTTTTATTTTCTTTAGGTAAGCATCCAGAAGTGAAATTACTAGATCACTTAGCAGCTTTTCTTTTCTTCCTTTTTTTTTTTTTTTTGAGGAAGCTCCATGTTGTTTTCCATCATGGCTGCACCAATTTACAATCCCACCAACAAAACATGAGAGGGCCTTTTTCTCCACATCCTCAACAACAGTTTTTATTTGTTGTCTTTTTGAACACAAAAGACCCTGAATAACCTAAGCAATCTTGAGAAAGAAGAACAAAGCTGGAGGTATCACACTCCTTGATTTTTAACTGTACTACAAGGCTTAAGTCATCAAACAGTATGGTACTGGCACAAAAACATATACATAGATAAATGGAGCAGAATACAGAGTCCAGAAATGAACCAACACACATACAGCCAATTAATTTATGACAAAGGAGGCAAGCATATACAATAGAGAAATACAGTTAATACAGTTTCTTCAAAAAATGATGTTGGGAAAGTCGGACAGCTATGTGCAAAAGAATCAAACTGGACTGCTTTTCCACACCATGTACAAAAATAAGCTCAAAATGGATTAAAGTCTTAAATGTAAGGCCTGAAACTATAAAACTCCTAGAAGAAAACAGAGACAGTATACTCTTTGACATCAGCCTTAGAAATAATTTTTTGGATCTGTCCTCAGTCAAAGGAAACAAAAGCAAAAATAAACAAATAGGACTACATCAAACTGAAAAGCTTTTGTGTAGCATAGGAAACTATCAACAAAATGTAAGGTTGTCTACTGAAGGGGGAAGATATTTGAAAACAATGTTTCCAATATGTGGCTAATATTGAAGATGTACAAATAACTCATACAACTCAACATCAAAAAACAAACTGTTAAAAGTAGGCAAAAGACCTGAATAGACATTTTTCCAAAGAAGACATACAGACACATGATAAGATTTTCAACATCACTAGTCATCACAGAATTGCAAATCAAAGCTACCATGAGATACTGTCTCATGCCTGTAAGAGTGGGTGTATGTTAGTTAAATATCTCCTAATATACTTATAGTGTTAGTAAAAAGAACTTCAGGTACTTTCATAACTTGGTAAACTGTATATAAACAGTATGTATTTGAAAAAGTTACATGGGGTCAATTAAGAATCACAGTCCAAAATGTTTGAAGGAATGTCTGAGACTCCTATGAGGATAAAGAATCACACACTAAACACCTCTCTTGATTTAAAAGAAGACTCGGATATTCAGAAATAGAGTGTTGCTTCCACTTATCTTGGAAACATTTGGGTATCCAGTGTTTGTGTATAACTGAGGTACAACAGACAGGCATGAAGGGAAGAGGCACTTTTATCCTTTGTTGGCAAGACCCCAAGTTATCATTATACCTTGGTGAGTTGTAACTCTAAAATGAGTTATGTGATCTGGATCAAATCTCTGAATCTTTTACTGACAATTCCACACTAGTTGCCGTGGGCTTTATAGCAGATGGCATTATAGGCAAGCATTATTTTACATTATTAGCCAGGTCTTTAGCTTCAAACCTCTATCTGTTTCTTTTCCCTGATAAGTTGCCTGGATTAATCTCTACCACTTCATTCTGCAAATTTCTAAATCTTACTGATCATGATCTTCCTCTTCTATGAAATGGAATAATTGTTTAACCCTTTACCATAATGTAGGATGTCAGAAAGAGAACCTATCTCCCTTAAGGCCTAGAGGTGAGCCAACCTACCTCCCTCCTCCATATGTGTCCTTCTCTGGACCTGAGTTTGGATACCTTCAGGCTATGAGTGTTTCAATGCAAGGAGACACCTCCAGGACTTGTTCCACCCAGTTAGTTACCACAGAGATGGAGAAGGAAATAAAGTCACATAAGGAGTAGAATCTAAGAACAGAAAATGGCTTCTTCTCTAAGACCTACATAGAGGTACTCTAATTAGCTTCCCAAGGTTGATGGTGTGTTCATTCAGCTGGTATTTTTGGTCCGGTTTTAGCAAAGACATTTAAATGGGAGAAAAGAAGGAGAACATCAAAGGGAGAGGCCACAAAAAGAGAATTTTTTCTTTCTAGTTCTACTTATAATCCTTTAGTCCTCCCACTAAAAAACTCTATTCCCCATATCAGTATCCCATTTTGAGATACTGAGGATTCTTTTTTGTCATATCTTTTTCTCTTGAGGTATGGAGTGATAGGGGTAGGGGAGGATGAGAGGGTAGGGGAGAGTCTTACATTTCCCGCATAATGAGTGACAAGCAATCATGACTCATTCCCAGTTTCTTTGAAATAAAGATGAAAAGATTTGCAAATTGATCATAATCCCACTTTCCTATATAGCCAACAATGTGGAAAAAATATCTGTAGTATTTTTATGTTATTATCATGGCACTTATTTGAATTTGAAATTTATGCTAAGAGAAATTGCCTGAGAAACTAAAAGTAAAGGCATGGCTTTAACACTTTTGAGTAATTAGTATAATCTATAATATTCAGGAGCAGGAAAATGAAGGTCTCAGAAACTTCATCATTCAAATAAAAATAGATATGTAGCAGGGGATGAACATCTAGATGTTAATATTACATAATTCATAAGACTTTCACAAGAGAGAACTTTTATTTTTTAAAATTAATTAATTATTTATTTATTTTTGGCCACGTTGGGTCTTCACTGCTCTGCGTTGGCTTTCTCTAGTTGCAGTGAGTGGGGGGCTACTCTTAAATGTGGTGCACGGGCTTCTCGTTGTGGTGGCTTCGCTTTCTGTGGAGCATGGGTTCTAGGCATGCGGGCTTCAGTAGTTGTGGCTCATGGGCTCTAGAGTGCAGCCTCCGTAGTTGGGGCTCATGGACTTAGTTGCTCTGTGGCATGTGGGATTTTCCTGGATCAGGGTTTGAACCTGTGTCCCCTGCTTCGGCCAGCAGATTCTTAATCACTGTGCCACCACGGAAGCCCGAAAGAGAACTTTTCAAGAAAAAAAAGAAAGGGAAAGAGAGAGATCAAGCATTCAAATGATTCTTCTATATTTTTATATTGTAGAAATGTATACTATATACAAAATATAAATGATTCCTTCACTCTAATGAAAATGTATATTTGACAAGGAATTGAACAATATCTGTGGATTACAGAAATATAATATAATAACTAGTCAATTAAACTCACAGAAGGATTGAAAATTTTCAACAATGCACAAATGTGCCAAAAGAAAATAAAAAGAACTTGTTTTGCTCTGGAAGCCCCATCCCCTATATGAGGAGAATGGGAGAGCACATAACCTCAAGAGCATCTTTCAGGTTAACTCACTCTCATTGGGTTAATATTTAATCAACTCAAACTTCCAACTCACCACTAGAGGTGTCTGTCGCCTCTCTAAAAGGTTTTTCTTTTTTCCTCCTTCTCATGAAGGTACCTGGAGACAAAGAAACAAATTTGTACGTGCTAATGACTTTAGGAGAGGGCTCCTGTCTCTTGCTCTCCTTTGGCCATGGACACTTTCCCATGGGGTGTGGTGTGGTTGGTTGAGTCTTGCTTCTGAGAATACTGCCCTGGTGATCCTTAGGGAGGGCTGCTCCCTCCTAATTATTTTGTGTGCTGTGTGGAACTGGCTGCATCTCTGCCGAAGTCTTTACCTGAGAGGTGTCTGCTTCCTGTGGCCATTACTCCCAACTCGGGCCTCTTCTTGTCCACCAGTTCTTTCAGCATCCACATAGCTCTTGGCCATTGTAAATATATGAAAAAATATTGCTGGAAAAATATTGTGGAAGCTAAATGCATGGCCTGCAGTTTTGAGAGAGCAACATAATTTTTTTTTTTTTTTTTTTTTGCGGTACACTGGCCTCTCGCTGTTGTGGCCCCTCCAGCCGTGGAGCACAGGCTCCAGACGCGCAGGCCCAGCGGCCACGGCCCACGGGTCCAGCCACTCCACGGCATGTGGGATCCACTCAGACTGGGGCACAAACCCGTGTCCCCCACATCGGCAGGCAGACTCCCAACCACTGTGCCACCAGGGAAACCCCATAATTTTTTTTAAATAAATTTATTTATTTTTATTTTTGGCTGCGTTGGGTCTTTGTTGCTGCGTGCAGGCTTTTCTCTAGTTGCGGTGAGCGGGGGGCTACTCTTTGTTGTGGTGCGCGGGCTTTTCTTTGGGTGGCTTCTCTTGTTGCAGAGCACGGGTTCTAGGTGCATGGACTTAAGTAGTTGTTGCACTTGGGCTCAGTAGTTGTGGCTCACGGGCTCTAGAGTGCAGGCTCAGTAGTTGTAGTGCACGGGCTTAGTTGCTCCGCGGCATGTGGGATCTTCCCGGACCAGGGCTTGAACCCGTGTACCCGGCATTAGCAGGTGGATACTTCACAACTGTGCCACCAGGGAAGCCCCGGGAAGCCCCCTCATAAATATGTATCTTGCTCCCCCACTTTCCAGCTCGGTGAACTTAAGCTAGTTGCTTAAACTTTCTATGTTCAATGGTCTTGTCTCTAAGAAGGGCTAATTTGTTTATTCAGTAGGTACTGATTTAGTGTCTGCTATAAGTTGGGCACCTTACTGAGGTTTGGGAATATCTAGGTGAAAAAGAGACACAGTAACTGTCCTCACAGGGCTTATGATATGGTGAGGAAAGCCAGTGATATCTGTGCTGGAGAAAACTTAGAAACTTCTATGGTAAGAGAGCTATTATTAAGGTAAAGAGATTTCTACTGCAGTACTCAAGAGGTGTGGCCAATAAGTGGAGTCTTGGTGAGGCAGTTTTGAGCTCAATAAGAGGAAGCTCTAAAAATAAGTGATTTCTAATCATAGAGGAGGAGGTCTGAAATAGTAAGGTCATTGTTGGAAGTATTCAGTCAGAGGTGGCATGACCACTGTCAGCATGCAACTGGCCTGATTCCTGCATTGGACAGGAAGCTAGGTTAGGTGACCTGCTACATCAAGCTTAGTTCTTGACGTGATGATGTGATGCCTCAGTTGAGAACTTAGTAGTTAATGTCACAACTGACCCACTAGTTTGTTAAGTACATCTGTGCGTCTACATGGAGCCAGTTCCTAATGATGTATACATCTTTCCTTTCTTCTCTGTTTTTAAGCAAGAGTTAATGTGGATTTTTCTTACTGCCATTGCCAATTTACTGTGTAGAGCTGAGGCTTGGGATGGAAGGGATGTTAGGAAAAGGAAAACAAAACAAAACAAAAGGAGCAGCTGCTTCTGTGTTCCTAGGCACAGGAAAAAGCAGTCCAGACCAGTCAAAGGCAGGGGCAGAGGTGAACTCGGGGACAAAGAACAGATGAAATGTGATGAGGGTACAGAGAAACAGATTTGTGAAAAATACTATGAAGGAAATGCAAAGTGGGAACAGTAAGGAGACTGAAGTGGAAGAAAAGGAAAAAAAAAATGTGGACCCAAGAAAAGAATGAGATACAATCAGAGGGAGCTAATGTAAAACACAAAGAGAAAATGCAAAGCAGAGGAGAAACAAACAGTTTATTAAGTAACATTTTGGTTTCCACTGAGAGCCTTCTTTCTTGAGTAGGGGACAGAGTAAGAAGCAAATGTCTGTTGATGTGCTGGCCTTCCCTCCAAAATGTCACAATGAAGGTTATTCTAGATGGGCTTGGTCCCAGCAAGCCGCCCCAGTTCACTGTAGAGCCATGTCTCTCTGTCTGCTCTCTCAGTGAGAGAGGGAACAAGAACTTTCTTCAAGTCAGGCAAAAACCTTTTTAGTACGAGAATCATTTTTTATGAGTAAATATTTCTTAACCTCTAGTTATTCTTCCAGGCCAGGTAGCATTTCAGCTTCTTCATTAAGTCACTGGGTTGCACACATGTTCTGTTCAACGGAAAACAAAATAAAAAGTGTCATGTTTATTATTCTGCTTATAATCATGAACATTATTTGTTTTATTTATTAATTGATTATAAAGAAACCAAGGTAACTGTGATTCCTTGTCCTTTGTGATTCTCACTAGCCCTTCTTTGGGCCACCCAGATGCAGGACAGGCCCTCTGCCCTGGGTATCAGCTCCAGACACAGGAGGCTGCCTAAAATAGAAAATCAGAAAGAACAGCTGCAGCCATCAGCAGGAAATAAAAAGTAAATCTGATGGGATATTATCTTAGCCCAAGTAGTAATTTTTTAAAACACTGAGATTTCTCTGTTGTCTTTCTTGTCTTCATAATTCATTAATGGCAGTTTGCTCAGCATTTTGTCTTGAGCCCCTTTGTTCTTCTTTAATCCTCATATTTCATATATGTCAGATTCTCTGACACACGGACCTGTGATAAAAATGCATCAAAGTCCTTGTAATGCTGTATTTATATACACTCAACTGTTGTCATCTATTACTCCATAAATGATATCTCTCCATATCTCATTTTACAACCCCCTTCAATTATCATTTACTTCTGGCTCAATATCTACTACTTTTTGTGTTTTTATTTTGAGGAAACAACCTTATCACATTTTTAAGCAAAATCTGCTAGCTAATATTTAGGAATTTTAAGATGCATTTAGAAAAATTACCTTAAAATTATGTTCTTTCAAAAACATAACTGACAATTTTCATATGTTCAAATAAGATGAATGAAAGCACACCTATGTTTTCTGAGTTTGGTGCTTTAAAAATTGAACGACTTTATCCTATGAGTAAAATACTCATTCTTACAAGTTACAAAATGTCTTGGCTGCCAGTTTTAGACTAAATGTGAACCTTTGGTGGTTGAAATTCATTTACTTCTGGCAAAATGTGACTTCCTGCTTCTAAGAATAAAGGCTTGAAAAGACTTATTAAAGGGAGTCTCCAAAAAGACTTCTTAAACATCAAACAGGTCTTACAAAACAACATTCTGATGAGTTAAGTGCACATGAATTAGAAGCATATGTATTAAATTTCCCTCAAAATACACATGGGTTTAAAAATTAAGGGAGGGGAAAAGACTCGACAAAAAACTATTTTAGGTTTGGCTAAATCCAAACCATTTGAAAAGTAATTCTAAGGAATGGGATAAAAGATAGATTAAAATTCTTAAACACTTTTGGACATTGAGTATGTTTTATTTTTTAATTTTTTGTGATTTAAGCTTAATTGAATGAGAAATGCTGCATTAAAAAAATTCTCCTAAAAAGAAGGGAAAACTGCCTGGGAGCAATATCCATTTCTGAAAACTCCAAATGCTTGGGAAAAAGTTTGAAGATCTTGACAATCTTAAATCAAGACCAGAACTGCCTGGAGGAAAAATAAGACTTTATTCAAGAGAGTTGTGACTTTTGTCCTGTTTTGCTGCTCATGTTCCATCAGGAAAAGCTGAAAACCCTTCCAGATCATTGTTTCTTCATCTCTCACATTGGTGATGTCATGTGTTCTTTCTCCTCCAAGTACACACACACACACACACACACACACACACACACACAAGACACTGAGAATTAACTGTATAATGCTTGTCAGCAATATGAATGTACAGAAAGAAACTCAGTCTTGTATTAAATCAGGCATAATGCCACAGTATTCATTTAAATGGAATGACAATAAAACATGGATAGTTTCAAAGTAATTGATTTGGTTGATATGAACCTAGAAAAATGGACCAGAAAAAATTTAGTAAGCCCTATTCTTATATAAGACAGAGACTAATAGTTACAGTTTCTACCTGTATCTTATTCTTGAAATGTTCCTTTTTAATAAATATCAAGGTCTTGGTACCTAAGCCACAGAAATACGAGGTCATTCAAATGCATTACTGTGTGACTACTATGGGAAGAACATAAAACCAAAGTCAGAAACCTAAAAATGACATAGATCTATGAAAAACATTTTAAAACAAACTAGAGTTCAGAGTACTTGAGACCATAAAAATGTCATTTTCATGCTTCTAGTTTGTTTGTTTGTTTTGGGTGAAGAGATAGGTAAAAATTGAACAAAGACAAGCCAGGAACAAGGCTTGAGAAGATAAGTATAACATTAAAGGTCAATTAATTCAATAAGTATTTATTAAGCACTTATGTCATTCCCAGCATTATGCCAAGTATTTGCTTAAAAATACCCAAAATTGTCTTGAATCTCAAGGTATCCAGAATCTACAGTGGATTTAAATACTGTATCTACCATTAGTACTACCTGTATGACCTTAAGCAAATTATATAGGCTCTTTAAACCTCAGTTTTCATGTCTATAAAATGGGATACTATCATCTTTCCTGTAGATATGTTGAACATTAGTTCAGTTGTAGAACTTAATACACAACCAAAACAGTGGTTTCTCTGGAAGAACAGAGGAGAGAGAGTGGCTATGCTCTAGGGTAGAGGGAGGTGAAGAAGTAAGCTTTTGGATCAGTTTGTTTTTATTCTGAAACAAACCACCTCAAAGCATAGTGGCTTAAAATAATGAACAGTTATCGTTTCTTAAAAATCTGTGGTTTAGCTGTGTGGTTCTTCTAGTCTGGGCTGACTTGGCTGGGGATGGATGGTATAGAATGGCCTCACTCTTATGTCTGGGTCCTTAGTTGAGATGTCTGGGGGTGTTGGGACAACTGGAATGGCTGGAACCTCTCTAAGGTGGTTACTTTTCATCCAACAGTCTAGCCTGGAATTATTTGCATGGGGAAAGGAGCTTCCAGAAGCCACAGAAGGCAAGTTCTAATGCGCAAGCCCTCTGTTTTTATCACATTTGTGATTGATACATTGGTCAAAGCAAGTCATATAGCCAAGACTAGATTCAAGAAGTAGAGAAATAGAATCCTCTCTTGAAAGAAGAAATGGCAAAGTCATATGGCAAAGGGACATGCTTATAGGGAGGTATGAATACATTGGGGTCCATTACTGTAACAATGTACCAAGACCTAAAAAAAGGTTCTTGCACTTTTGTGTGCATAAGAATCACCAGAGGTGCTGATATGCCAGACTTATTTGGTTCAAGTATTGACAAAAATGATAATTAGGTCCTGGATGAAGTTATCTTCATTATGTTTGACTTCAGCATTGAAGACTGCAAAGGATAAACTCCAAGTTAAGAGCCCAATTTAGTGGGAAGCTCCCCAATGCTTCCTTTACCTGCTTATACAGGCACATGGAGGTAGTGGCAATAGTCAGCTCTTCGTGTGCACCAAGGAGCCACCAGGTCATGCAGATCCAAACAATTCCAAGGCATTTGTAACACCCTCCCCCATCACACACACATTCAGAAATAATTAACTATAAAGGTGCAGAATCTGTTGTTGTCAGACATAGCAATCTACATGTAGCAATTACTAGGCATCACATGTGTGTGGTCAGAGTTCAGATATGTATCTGAGACCAGATCATAGGCATGAGCAATTGCTTACCTGCTGCAACACAATGCCAGAGTGGAACCAATCATGACATGTCCAGAAAAGATCTGGTATAGGGGTTTGTTAAAAATAAAAAAATCTTGGGCTTCCCTGGTGGCGCAGTGGTTGAGAGTCCGCCTGCTGATGCAGGGGACACAGGTTCGTGCCCCGGTTCGGGAGGATCCCGCATGCCGTGGAGCGGCTGGGCCCGTGAGCCATGGCCACTGGGCCTGCGTGTCCGGAGCCTGTGCTCCGCAGCGGGAGAGGCCGCAGCAGTGAGAGGCCCGCGTACCGTAAAAAAAAAAAATCTTGGATAAAAACTGACACTTTTCTTCTAATTTCTGGAATTCATGATTGTGGAATTCCATAATTATGGAGACTTGTGGATGGGATAAAACTTGAAGTTATAAAATTGGCACTGCAAATAGGGACAGTTGTAAATATATGGCCTATTATAGAACAGCCTTTCTATATTAATTCAGTAAAAAGATCTTGCTGTGATCTTGGGTGAGTTAGGAGTTCAGCTGCTTGGTCTCTACTGGAAGTCATACATTGAAGACCTTCTACTTATTCAAGTGTATAAACCCCAGGGTCTAATAAATGCTCTCAATCACTAAGAAACCATCATATTTTGTTGTGACTTGGACTGGAATAGATCGATAGCTCTCTAACGTGTTCATTATGTTTAATATTTTATGCATGTATAAGATGATTGATCATCTAACCTCTTTGGATGTGCTACCTCATCTTAAGTTCTGCTCATGACCTGATTGTTTGCAAAAGGGCTTTGTTATAAAAAGAAGTAATGAAGTACTCTAGGTTTATTTTCAGCCATAAAGATACAGTCTATTCAATTCTCAAGAGTTTTGAAGATGCTGAAGGTAGTAAATATCCTTGCTGGTCTATAATAAATGAATTGCTATGCCTGAGATTTTCTAATATAATAGTTTCAGTAACGTTCTAATACTCTTTAAGTGTTCATTTGTGGGTCTGTAAAAGATATAAATTAGAGAAATAACTTGAATCTGAATTAAAACTGTTTGGTTTAACAATTGCTTTTATTCTACAAAGAGTGAGACAATATGTCTCATTGGCATAAACCTGTGATATTCCCATTTAATATGGAAATTTCCTCCCCAAAACTCTTCTACTTCTAACTCCTGTGTTTTAACCTTTGGACATTCTTGACTGTAAAGTTTGGCTATGTGATTTTGGAAGTCATTTAAATGCCTTTTCCCAAATTGAGTTTATTGTCTCATCTAAACTGGATATATTTCCTGATGTAATTCTAACTACTTCATAATTTCCTCAGTCTCCCTGGTTGTTGAATATGAAGATTTCATTAATGGCTTCCTCATCACCTTATTCTCCAACAGGCTCCAAGCACTGTGGTTTCTATCACTAAATTATTTGAACATTTACCATTTTCCTTCAATTCCTATTTTCACTAGTCTACTTAAAGTTTTATTTTATCTCTTTTAGGTAATTGCAATTAATACGTTCTATGAGTTGCGTTAATTGCATTCTGCTTTTCCATCTAATACATTCTGTCTACTGATTCATACATTTATTCAGAAAACATCTACTACATGCTGCACTGTTCTCAACATAGCAGATAAAGCTGTGAACAACTGAAACATAAATCTCTGCCTTCCTGGAGCTTACATTTTATTAGAGGAGGCAGAAAATAAGATAAATACATAAATATATGGACTGCTATAGTATTGAATAATAAATGTTAAAGGGAACAATAAAACGGTAAAGGGGATGTGAAATATTAGAAGGGTGTGAAATTTTAGGTAGGATGAATGGAGAAAGTCTCACTAGGAGATTAATTTTTGAGAAAAAAAACTGAAGGAAAGAGGGGGCTAACTGTAATGCAATTAGGGTAACTATAGTTGCTATAACATATAAGTCACGCAAACTCATCAGCTTAATTTTTTAAAATGTGCATCTCTTTTTCACATAATAGTTCAGTGCAGGAAGGCTCATAGGCAGGAACACTCTAGGACATAGATTACCTAGAGTCAGGCCAAATTTCACAGGTTATGGGCACATCTTTCATATGATGGCTTTCACTTTAGGTGCCAGCTGCAAGTTTGGGGGTCCCCAGGCCACACTCACTTCAGACCAGCTGACTACAAATTCGGAGGTTCTCACTACCCCTGTCAGGTTTTGTAATTGGCTGGAATAACTCAGAGTGCACAGGAAAGTGTTATAAAATGATACAAATTTAAACAGCCAAAGAGAGAAACACATATGGTAAGGTTTGGGAGGATCCTGGAACAATGACGAGTGACAATACACAGAGCATTGTCAAGCAGAGATTCTCCCCCCCCCAATCTTTGAAGTCCATAGCTTTTAGCAGGGTTACATTACGTAGGCATGTTTAGTTGAACAATTAGCTATTTTACTCAACCTGCAACTCCCCTTTCCTCCTGGCAGGTTAGACCAATATTACATGGCTCAAAGCTCCAATCCTCTAATCACATGGTTAGTTTTATGGCACGTCCAGCCCCTATCTTCAGTCATCTCCTTAGCATAAACTATGGGTGCACCAGGAATAACAAAGACACTCTTACCACCCTGGAAATTTTTCAAGGTAAAACTTTAAGTGTTTTATATCTTTATATTAGTTCCTCTTACTTTTAACTGCTATATATACTTTTAATAACATTGAAATGTGTCACTATAAATCCTTGTTATGTGCAATGAGTGGAAAATCCATGATATATTGAACAGAGTTCTCAGAAGAGCCTGACCTCAGTGGTGGGAGAGCCATTAGCCCTAGATAAAACATGACTCTGGTCCCACCTAATAAATCTTAAAGAGAAACCTGAAAAGATAAATCTTATTTCAAGTAACTTAACTATATCCTACAACAAAGCTAAAAATATTTATACCCCCAGCCCTGTGTGAACTCTAGGTGCTATTCCTTCTAATTCTTTCAGGTAGCCCTTACCCTTGCCTTGGGTACTTTCCTAATGTGAATGTGCTGATTGTTATTCTGCTGAATATCCAAGGGGAACTTCTACAGATCTCCATGATTCTCTCAGTATAAAGATCTCTACTCACCAGTACTCTGCTCTGTGAATATTAGCCTTTTTGGTTTCTCTGAATTCTCAACTCTCTCTCCTCAACTAAAGGTGTGTGTCTGGATCCGTATGTGTTCTCATTCTCTGTGTCATGTATTGGAAATTCTCTCAAGGGGTAGTGTGCTGGGACAATTATAGAATTCAACCGTTTTATTTCCTGTCTTTCATGGGTTATTCTCCTTTGTTACCTGATGTTCAGTAGGTTGAAAATGGTTATTTTATATTTTCATCTGTTTTTCTAGTTGTTTCAGATGGGAGGGTAAATCTATTTCTTGTTATTTCATCTTGACTGGAAGTGGAAATTGGCAATATGGTTTTGATTTGTGTTTTATTTTACATTTGTGTTCACTTTTTAAAAATATTATACTAAGGCAGTAATTATAATAAATATTTTCTAGAGGGGAAGAATGCTTATGTTTAAGAGGAATAGAGAATTGTAAAGTTTTCTAGGGTGGTTAAGAGTTGTATGTTCTCCAAAGGAATTAATTATTTGGAGAAAGCTAAGCATTTCATTGTGTTTTATCTCTCTCTCTCTCATATATATATATATATATATATATATATATATATATATATATATATACACTCTGTTTTCTTTCTTTCCTCTGTGTACGTTTTTTGGTAGATTTTGACGCTTCATTAATTTAAAAAATTACAAACTCTGGCTTTAGTATTTTTTCTTTGAATAACACTTTCAGATGTCCTTAAAGAACACTATTTTACTGGGCAAGAACCAAACAAGTAACAAAACAAAAGCAATCTTATCTTTGCCTTGAAGCAACTATCCTTCCAATCACTTTATCAAGAGATAGCATTTGTGGAAGCAGTTTAGAAGAGATTTACCTACAAGGGTGTTTATGTAAGCATATTGTTGCTTTGACAAAGGCCATGGGAAGCTCACTGCCCAGAACTTCTGTCTTCAGAGACACTCAGAGGGCTGGGAATAAGAGAACATAGGAATTCTGGGTCTCACCAAACTTCAAGGTACTTTTTAGCCGTGGTCTGGGAGTTATCACTTCAGCAGCTTTATTAAAAGAAAAGTTTGGTTTTGTTCCATTTGCCATAGGCATTCTGACCAAATAGGTTGTCATCAGGTAGGGAGATGGAACAAGATTTTGTAGAAATTCTGGGAAAGGCTAATAGTATACAAAAAAGATGAACAGCAATAAGACAAACAAGATAGACTGGGACAAACTTTAATAAAAAAAAAAATAGCAACCTATAGCCATGGAGACTGGAAGAGCCAAAACAAACAAACAAAAACAAGAAAAACTTGGCATGCAGACCATCCCAGGGAGACAGTTTAAAAACTGAAGTGGAACTTGGTCTTTAATCCCCAATCTTCAGACTCCCTCAGCCCACTCTAAAAGAAAAAGAGGGAGAACACAGATGACTGGAGGGCATCCTCTTTCCAGTGGGGGTGAAGAGTAAACCCACAATTTCTTTTTTCAAGGAACCATGGCCTTTTAGAGCATATTAAACCATGAACATCAGGGTTAGTAAAGAGGTTTTCTTCACCTCACCAAGGGGCTCATTTCTCACATTTTTGTTTTATACTATTTACTACCACACTGCAGAAGTGTTTGAGATCTTTTCCTTCTCAATCTCTGCCTCATTTCCATTCAACACTCTACAGTTTGCCTTCCCCCAGTGCATACAATTATCACCTCTCCATTCTAATTAGCTTCCAAGCTGCCTATATGTCACCCCTACTCTTACAATATTGGCTCCATATATTTTGATCTCTTAATTGGCTTTTGATTCATCCCATTTTACAAAGTGTTGCCAAGAGCTTTTTTTTTTTTTTTTTTTTAATATACTTTCAGGGCTGCTTTGCAGTGTACTTTTTTTTTTGTATGTCCTTTTTCAAATCTGGTTTCCTACTCAATATAACTCAAATCTGCTCTTGCTGGCAACATATTAAATCTCTAGAAAAAAAGCTTTATTGAGGTTTTTGTTTGTTTGTTTTGGTTTTTCTTTTTCTTTTCTTTTTTTGCTGTAATGGTGCACAATGCACTGCCAGATCAATTTTTAAAAGGATTTATTACTTTTCACTTGATATTCCTGGACTTTGTCAGTGATGACAATCACTTTCTACTGAGGCTAGGAAACTTCTCCCTTGCAAATCACATTTGTGATAGTTTGTAATGTCTTGAAATCTGTAGGAGGTAGACATCTGAAAAGTGTGATTTCTTGACAGATTGTTTATGTACTAATGTGTAAAATTTCCCAGAAATCTGCTCTGCCATTTCTGTTGCCCGTGGGGTTGAGAAATCCAACAGCTCTTTATGTTGGTAGATGTCTAATTATGTTGCGTTGCTTGTCTGCTCGCATTGACTGTCACTCGGTAAAATAGTCCTTCAAAGTTTCTAAAAATGTAAAAATAGTTATTTTTCTTATGATTTTTATGATGTTTTAAAGTTAAATTACTCCTTCCGGTTCATTGCACATATCAAGGATTTATATTGACACATTTCAATGTTTAAATAAAAAGTAAATATAGTAGTTAAAAGTGAGAGGAATAAATATGAAAATATAAGACACTTAAAGCATTACCATTATGATAATAGCTGTTGCAGTCTTCAGTTTGTTATAGTTTTTGTTTTGCTTTTAACTACCCAAATTATGAGTTAAGTGATTAAAATGAAATTAGTGATTCTGTTTTAAGGTGCCATTAGCAGAAATTATTTTTAACTCAATTGCATGAAGAGCATTATAAGCTAAAGAAATGTGAATCATTTGAAAATTGGAAAGTTTGGATAAACAACAAACAGTTGTTTTTTTTGGTTTAAATCACTAATTCAGTCAAGCTGCTTAAATATTCTATGCCTCAATTGCCTCATCTGTAAAATAGAGATAATGAAAATCTTTAACTCACAAAATTGTGGTGAGGATTAGATGAGATGATGCATATCTCAGTGCCTGCCACATAGAAAATACCCAGTAAATGCTAGCTTTAATAATTATTTGACTGAATGGATTGAGTTAGATTATACTTAAGCCTTAAGCAAGTACACTGTATCTAGTACATTGTAGGAAATGTTATATTAAGCTTTTTGGTCTCTGGAGTAACTTTGAGTACTTGAATATGTGCATGTTTCTGTGTGTAAAGTGATCATATTGGATGAGAGAAGTGGGTTGTAACGTAAGTACTTCACCAAATCTATCTTATCAGACAGATGTAATCATATTAACATCATGACCAGATGAATTGAACACAGGAAGGAAGGCCAGGCAGAGCCTTAGGAGGGGTCATGAGTTGGTCCAAGGGGACTTGGTGCTTCTTAGTTGTATCTGGTCAAGTATGGAAGAAAAAGAAGGGGACAGGTGACTGCAAGGGGTTATATGGGAACACGACAAATTGAGGGACCCTAATGACAAAACTAACCTACCTAACCATTATGCCATATATGACAAATAATTCATAATAGTGAGAATTTTTCTCATGAATAGTTTATATTTTAGGAAGAATTCACCAACAACACTTCTTTATTCTAGGAGCATCAAGGACTTACTTTTTGAATACCAAAAATTTCCCAGACACAGTAAGTGTTACATCTATTGTCTTACTTAATCCTTCTAATCTCATCCATGAAAGAGATATTCTCATATCTGTTTTGCAGATAAGGAAACTGAGGCTCTGAGAGTTTAAGTAACCTTGTAAAGTTACAAAACTAGTAAGTGGCACAACTAGCGTTTGAAGACAGACATGCCTGATCTTCATGTGCTCGTGATTAGTGGTCTGTGCTCTTCCCACTGTGCTGTACTGCCTCTCTTTCATAATATTTCAATCTTTTAGCTACTAGAAGTTGACTTTGTGCTTGAGTTGGTAAGCCTCTCACAATGTGCCAGTTTGAGTTGTGTGGGTAACATGGAACTACGGGCTATCTCAGACATTCTAGGGCTATATTTGCACTTGTGGTGCCAGTAGTGTGTGAATAGACATGTTTAGAAGAATTTGGGGTGAAGCCATGAGCTTTAGGTGCCTGAGTTGTCGTTTCTTCCCACAGCACTCTTAGGAGCTTTCTACAGACATTAGAACTCTAACCTTAAGCCATCGGAGGGTAGCACTCCCTTGTTCGCCTCAGAAAAGAGCAGGATGAAGCAAAGGGAGAAAGAAAGAAAAGGGTGGGCTTCCCTGGTGGTTGAGAGTCCGTCTGCCGATGCAGGGGACCCAGGTTCGTGCCCCGGTCCGGGAAGATCCCACATGCCGCGGAGCGGCTGGGCCCGTGAGCCATGGCCACTGAGCCTGCGCGTCCAGAGCCTGTGCTCCGCGACGGGAAAGGCCACAACAGTGAGAGGCCAGCGTACCGCAAAAAAAAAAAAAAAAAAGAGAGAGAGAGGAAAGGCTGATGTGTAGTTTCTGTGTCGTGCTTCACAGTATTGCTTCTCTCAGATAATAAAGAAATACTTGAACACAAAATGAACTTTGTGGGCCATTGACACCACAGGTCTCCCAGTGTGAACAATCTTCCTGGAGGAAGTAGACTTGATCTAGTTTGTTCCTGTGGAATTTTAGGTTATAAGAGTTAGAGCAGAGAGGGTCTTCTAATAGTAAGAGTTACAGACAGCTGTTGTCACTCCAAGAAGGTGCAATTGCCCCCAAGGAGAGTGGCCTAGAGGAAGCACCCAATAGGAACAATTACTGGGAACCTACCAATAGCTTGCTTCATTTTTTAGAATTAGCCCAATGGGAAGAGAAGACAGAGCAGTTGGCTGAGGAGGACATGTCCAGCCTTGTTAACCTGAAAATAATTACCCTTGTAATGCAGTATGAATGACCATCAAGGTCTGTGTACTTTCAAGAGAGATAAAGATTACATTTTTTTCATGGCTGCCATAAACAGATTACTTCAAATGTAGTGGTTTAAAACAACATAAATTTATTATCTTCCAGTTCTGCAGGTTAGAAGGCTGACTCAGGTCTCATTGGCTAAAATCAAGGTGTTGACAGGGCTGTGTTCTTTCTGGAGACTCTAGAGGAGGATCCATACTTTTTCCCAGATTCTAGAAGCTGCCTGAATTCCTTGTGTCTTGGATTCCTTCCTCCATCTTCAAAACCAGAAATATCAGATCAGCCTCTTCACATCACTCTGATCTTTGTTAGCCATATTTCCCCCTCTCAGACTCTTCAGCCTCCCTCTTTCACTCCCTTGTGATTACATTGGGCCACCTCTATAATCCAGGATAATCTATTTTAAGGTCTGCTAATTAGCAACCTTACTCTGTCTGAAACCTTAATTCTCCTTTACCATGTAATCTAATATATTCACAGATTCCAGGGATTAAGATGAGGGCATATTTGGGTGGCCTTTATTTGTATACCACACCAGTCTTTCTATATAGGCCTCATTGAAGAGAAAGAAGCAATTTCCACCAAGAAAACTGGTAAAAGAACCAGAAATTCTATCTGAATGATCTATCCAAGTATAGAGACTTCCAAATAATGACCTGTGCTAGAGATGTTTGGGGCAGTATAAAGAAACATGAATCTGCCTTCAGTGAGCCTGAAGTAGGTAGGAGTAGACTCTAATCACAGAATCCCACAAAAAATTTAAAATTTCAATTGTGATAAATGTTACAGTGACATGGTATCTAAGAGAAGGGGCAGTACATTTAGAAGAGGCTTCTTTGAGGAAGTGCTGATTGAGCTTAGATGGAGCAGGAGAGTTACGTTAGATGAAAAGAAAAAAATGGAGATGGAGGATGGTAACAGCCCTGGTCAAGGCAGGCACAGGATTGAATAGGAGACGGTTGGAGAGTGTGAATGGCGTTGTACATGATGAAGCTAGAGAAAAAGGCAGGCCCAGACCTGGTAGGGCCTGGCCACTACATTCACCACTTCACTTTAATCTTAATCTCAATAGAGTATCACTGAAGCATGTTAAACAGAAGTCTGAAACAGAATATGTGTACATGAATATATTTGTCTTTTGAAAGGATCATTCTTGCTACTGTTTAGTGAATGGGTTGGGAAGAGTGTGTCCCAAGAAGAAACTAAATGAATTCAGAGGGATCAGTTGAGAGCATGTGGCACAGTCCTGATGAAAGAGGTTGGTTGGTTTGAACTTTAGCAGTGACCATGTAAATGGAAAGAAGTAGACACACTGAGAGTTCTGTCAGAGGTAAAATCATCAGGACATAAGGAAGAATTCAATGTAGAGAAATGATGGAGAGGAATATGTTGCATATGATTTCTGGGTCTCATGGCTTGTGGGATTTGACCAGGTGGTCTTTTGTTTGGGTCTTCTGTTGCTTTTATCTCTAGAACTTTGGTTCACCTGAGTCTGCATCTGCCCACATTCCCAGACCATCAACCATGGCACCATCTTTACTACCTTGGAAGCTATTCCTTGTTTTGTCCTCATCTTGGGCTACCTCCTGGACTTTCAAGGTGGTCTCTGCTCACTCTATTAGCAACAACATTTTATCTTCTTTGCCAAATTTTTGGGACTTCTGCTATCATTTGTCCTTTCTGCTGACCCAACCCAGTGAACCTTTGCTACAAAAGCACTTGTTTGGTGGTGACAGAAGATGATCTTCTAGGGATTCACTATTGCATATCTTGCCTTAGGTTTCCAATTTTATTTTTAAACACCACCCTTGAAACTTTAAAGGGTGACTCTCATGACTGTTCCTGCTATCCAGATATGAGTCTTTGGAGTTGAGACCCTTTGCCTGATTAACCTTGATTTTTCAGTGTTCTTTCTTTACATTATCTCACTTCTTCCTCTTCAAGGACATGCTGGCCTGGGTAACTTGGTTTTCTAGTTGCCATTTAATTATTACACCATTGTTCTTTGTGCTGCTGTGATCATATCTAGTCTGATTGTGACAACTTCTAGTCTGTTTCTCTGCATGTGGGTTCTAAGAATGAAAATTATAACTTATTTTCAAAATAACTGATCAAGGATTTCCAATTGTCCTTTTGAGTTCAAAGCACTTCACAGATTCATAGAATAACAAACAACCAAATTCATAGTGAAATCATTAGTATTGCACTTTATGGACATTATTCCTTATCCTTCAACAGCTCTGAAAAGCAGGCATTGTTATATCTGTTTTACAAATGAAAAAACAGAGACTCATAGAAGTTAAATATATTACATAGCAGTGAAATAGCTTAGAGCAAGGTGAATTATTTTCCCAAAGTTACAAAGCTCATAACTGATAGAGCTGACACCAAAGGTCTATCTTACCTTTATGCTGGTCTACCTCCCCCTAGGCTACATTTATATCCTTGAGAAAGATCAACTCTATTTTGCAGCCCTATCCCACTTCCTGAAGTCCTCAGCTCGTTTGGCATCAGAAGTATAACTACCCTGGACCACAAACCTAAATAGGCCTAGGCGAGGAGAGTTATGCTGATAGCATTTTTAGCACTCATTCTTTTAACACTGTGGCAATTCAGGATACACGTGGCTGCTCAACTCAGAACTTGGAAGCGGCTGTTGGTGCTACCATTGTACCAAGGGACTGCTCTTATTCCTTAATTTCCAAATTAATAGTTCCTTGCTTTCAGGCCTCTTCCTTCAGATCTACACATTCCATGGGGAGTTCCAGATAAGAAAGGCTCAGGTATGACATTGTTGAGTGATCTTGGAGCTATACTCCTTCTCTGATCCCAGCAGTCTTATTATTTTTCTTTGCAGTTTTGCTTAAATTGATTACTTCCTAGGTTTCTCTTCAGACCTGCTGAGTGAACATGTTTCGGATTACCTCCCCCCAGACTGATTATTTACACTTTTCTAAATGGAATCTAATTTTCCTCTTTTCTTCTTGTATTTATAATCTCATTAGATCCATTTGTATTAATTCTTAGTCTCCTGGTGTGTGCAACAGCATCCAAATTTGTAACATCTGCAAATTTTATTAACATGCTGCGTGTTCTGCTTTCACATCATTAATGCTAACCATCAATAATCAGGATGTTAGAGAAGACAGGAGCTTCATGCACACCCCTGTGGCCCTCACAAGAGACAGCTCTATGCTCTGAACGTTGCCATTTGTCATCACCTTTTATTTATGACCATTCTGCCAAAATGATGTTAATGTGATCACATTTTCTCCATGTCTAATGGTCATTTAAAACCAAAATTTTAAAGTTGTATCTCTTATTTTAAGGGCAAGAATGTAGTTTTTGGCACACTCTAACCTCTTGTGTAGAAGTTACAATCAAAACTGTTCTAACTTTGTGAAAGTCTAAGAAAACACTTATGTAGCATTTTCTTATTCCTAACCTTTCTAAATACCATTGAAAGTCATTTTATAATTATCCACCAATTTGGATCAGGTGTATTATTTTTTTAGTTGGGGAAAGAAAATTAATTAACATTTATTGAACATCAGTGTGCAAAATATGTGGATCCTGAATTCAGATGAATGAGAGCTGCAATTTGATGAAAGTGCTGGTTGAATTCACCTGCAAGGTACACCTTTATTGTTTTCCTACTCATACTCTTATTTAAATTTCTCTTTGCAAAAGATATTCAGTGGATTTAAAATATTTTATTGGAATAATTATTCAATTGTTAGCATGATATTCACAACATTATTCATAGGGTGATTCTTTCCACTTTAAGGACATCTATTTTTAGAGATCACTTCAGTGATTCCCATTTGAGCAAGCTTTCTTCCTTTTTAAAAATCCTATCCAAGGGCTTCCTTGGTGGCGCAGTTGTTGAGAGTCCGCCTGACGATGCAGGGGACACGGATTTGTGTCCCGGTCCGGGAGGATCCCACGTGCCGCGGAGTGGCTGGGCCTGTGGCCAAAAATCCTATCCTGCCCTATGTCTCTTTTTTTCATTTTTATTGTCTCTCTGTATTATCTCATTTCTAGAATAGATCATTTGGAGCCTAATTCTGTTTAATTCTAGAGCCTTAGAAACCCACTGATTACATTCATATTCACAAAAAAGTGTGCCATGTTCTGAGGGAGTTTTACTCATAATTCATTAAAATTTTTTATAACAAATTTGAACAACCTTTAACAAATTTAAAATAGCAGGCAATAATCAGAACAAACAATGCATTACTAATGATTATATTTGATATGCAAATAGTTCCATTCTTCAGTGTAACTGTACATATTTTAACTCATTTTCATATGGAACCTTGAGGTAGACTACATGAAAGAATGACTAATTCCATTCTAAATGAGAGGAACATTGAATAAAAAGGAATTCTGCTTATTTGTTCAAAGTCTCGCCTATGAAGTACTGAGGAAAAGACTAGAGATCCACAGTTATGCTTGCTCATGGGTAAAGTCTATAACTAAGATTTCCTATGATAAAGGCTATTTCAACTAACTTTTCTCTAGCTGAGGACTAACAAATAAAGGTGTTGAGGTAAAAATAGGGTCTATATAATTTGGAAATGAATGTAACATAAACATTACTAAAACTGCCTCATCAAATAAGGGTTGACTTTTCTACCCTTGGAAATAGGCAATTCCAGACTCATGCTCAAGTAATTAAATAAGGACCCAACTTCCTTCTAACTTCTGGTTCTGTCATCTTTACTGAGAGGGTTTGGTACTCAAAGTAACAAGACAGCTGCTCTTCGTCCAGGTATCAAATTTGCATTCTAGACAGAAAGAGGAAAGAACAAAAGGCTGAACAACAGCTCTTCCCAAAGCTCTACCCAGTATACTTCTGTTTACACTTCCCTAACTGCAAGAGAGTCCAAGAGGTGAATATTTTTAACATCCTTCTGAGCTTACATTCTGAGAAACAAAGAACTCATGCACTAGGCCATACAAACCTCTTTCTGCATAGAATTTGAACCAGCTTTCTTGACTTTCTAACTGAAAACCCTAGACGACCTTTGTAGCTACATGCACCAAAGTAATTGGGGCTCAAGTTGTCTAGGCAAGGAATACAAAAACCATTAATTATACCTCCCTGTTTATTCAGAAAAGCCTCTAGAAATGGACCGAACTTAACCTCAACCCCTCACAGGTTCAGGAAGCAGTATTATTCAGGGTTTAGGAGAATGAAGGACTTGGGATAGAGCCAGACAGCTCTGCCATTTACTAGCACTGAGGTCTTTGGCAAGTTAATTAACCTCTATAAACCTCTACTTCATGATCTCTACAGTGTAATAGGGATAATTCTTACATTAAAGGGTTATTTAGGAATTAAAAGAGATAATGTATGTAAAGAGTTTGGGACAAAGGAACTGCTCAATAAGTGACAATAACTGACAGCAGAGTTATAGTGTGTCCACCATTCCAGAGGTTGGGGAAGGAGGTAGTCCATGACCACTTCTCACATCTGCCTCTCTAATGGAACAGAGAAGTAAGTTCTGAGTGAGACCTTCATTACTTAACAATGCCTAACTTAAATTGAAGGCTGGCTATGGGCAAGAAGTGTTGCATTCATTATACCCAATTCACAATAAATTTAATCAAAGAAGAAACATAGGACACAGACCCGTAAGTCTATTTTGTTTAGACTTTAAGAACATGAAAAAACAACAGTTTTAAATGCTCTTGAAAAGTTAAGCTCTCTTATGATAATCATAATTTAACAGCTTTGCCTAATCAGAGATATTTGGACTGAATGAGTTGAGATTCCTATGTCTCTTTAGTGCCAAACAGTGGGAAAAAGGAGTTTATTAAAAGGAGGCCAGTCTGTGGATGAACATCCTTCAATACTCACCCTTTTCTTCATGTGTCTTGAATATTCTAGTCTATTGAATTAATAGCACAGTATTAGCTGCAAATCCAGAAAAGGAGAAAAAAAATTTATTAATTGCCTAAAAATCCTCTCTTTAATGAAATAAAGTACATATCAGTTCACAGAGAAACTGATCTCATAAAGGTAATGAGAGCTCTTTGGCCATTGTGAGCTGTGGCTTCAGAATACTCTCTTGGTGTTTATAACACTATGTAATATTCTGCTCACTTGTCAGTCATCCTCATGAGACTGTGAGACATTTAAGTGCAAGGACTAGGACAGAATTTTATTTGAATCTCTAGCTTTAGCACAGAGCCTCCTATGTTGTAGGTGTTTAAAAAATATCTAATTGAATCAATTCATAAGCAAAATGTAATGAGAAATAATAATAACTAGTATTTCAGTGAAAACAAAGTGAGCATTTTCAAATTAAGACTTCTTATTGAATTCCTGATGTTACAATAGCTGAGTTTTATCAAGTTATGAAGCTCACTAAGGTGAGTGAGATGAGTGCAGTGTGCTCCATGGAGCTGCTCACACCCAAGAGCTTCCCTTTCTTCTGCCCCATCAATTCTGCCAACCAATCAAAGTCCATGTAAATCATGCCGTCTTCATGAAGTCTTTTCCTTTAACTCCAACAAATGCTGATTTTCTCTCTTGTTTTATGTGTGTGTGCTTATTAACTCATAGTCTATAGTCAGCCCAGAAATGTTTTAAACTGAATTTTCTTGTTTCCTAATTGTTTCATAAGTCTTGTCTCATTCATTAAGTAATGATTTTATGAGATAGGTCGTGGTCTAGGTGCCTGGAATATACTGATGAAGAAATCAACCAAGAAGATTTCAAATGTAGAGTCAAGAACATTAATGTGCCTCTATAATACACTATGCCTGAACCCCCAAGTATGCTGCAATCAATTTTGTTGGGTTGAATCTCATCATTCATTGAGACAGCATATTCCAATGAACAGGCACAAGGACTCCCAAGAGTACTATTCTTTCTCACACCATTGCCCATTTTGAGGCCTATACTTGGCACCACACTCTGAAAGTCAAAGCCTTGGGACTCATTCTTTATCTGAGAATCATTCACATGCATGGTTCAAATAACTGTGAATGGTTCTAGGTCTTTCAAGGGAGTGGGATTTATCCTAACTGGACTTTTGAGGAAGAAGTCCAAAACTAAAAGACAGTATACCATCAGGTCTAGTTTATTGAGTTCATTTTTACATGGGATCTACATGAATATACTGATAAAGATGGCTATGGGTAATAAATGTGTTAATTGATCATTCCAAGTGAAGTGAATTTTGTAAATTGAATCACAATTTACAAGTTTTACGGAAATTTGTTATACAAAGAAGTCTCTTAATGAATCTAATCATCACCCCCTTCACATTTTTTGTAATGTTCTGTATAGTGAGAAGTACACAAATAAATAAGTATCAGATGGCCATGTGAATGCAATTGTCCCTAATTTTGACTTTGCGCTACTTTTTGTGACTGAGTGAGGGGCAATTTTGTTTCTGTATTTGAAAAAAGCCCAATATGGTTATGATCACTATTAGGATACAACCTTCCCAAATTATTGTCACGTGCTATAATGATTAAAGCCTTATTCCTGGATTCTCTACACTAAAATCAGGTGTATTTGAGACTGGGTTACATAAAAATTAGTTATATGACTCTGACTAATGTTTATTTGTGCTAATCTGGTCTCATTAAGAACCAAAAATTAAAAAACACTTTTAACAGGTTTGTCACTGCAATTAAAAGTTAATCAATTTCTTATCTATCCTTCATAAGATAGAAATAGAATTAAACCTGTCTGATTAATAATTCCACTATGTAACTAATGTTAATAACTGAGATTAACATTCTCAGCAGATGTAATATTCATTTCTCATGATGCTATATCTTACCATTTCAAAGTCATTAATGACCACAGGTGTCTTAATTTTGATATATCTTCCTTTATAAAATAGGGATACAGCCTTAGCTTACATATTTAGGTAGATGGAACTACAATTAACAAATTCTAACTTAAACTAAACTGTGATTATTATTCACTCTGAAATGTACTTAAACTAAACTGTGATTATTATTCACTCTGAAATGTCTAACACTTATCTCTGGTTTTATTGAGAACAACTTTTGATTATAAGAAAAATGTGATTGCAATAATGTCACTCATGAAGTTGATTTGATTTTCAGAAAAACTGCTCAGCCTAGCATTCTCAAGAAAACAATGACTGAGAATTTTAGGGAGAATGGATATTCTGTATGAACAGAACATCATAGTAAGATCTTCACACTGACAACAAATAAGTTATTCCTCTATTGCTAGTAAAATCATCTGGTTAAATGTGCATGGATTTTCCTTTTTAAAGAAAGCAGCATGTAATATAATGACTGTACTGTCAGACAAATTATTCAAAACTTAGAAATAGGCAAATGAGATTACTGAGTATTCTTTCATTGCAGTGCTTGGCTTGACTTTCTATTGGCTGGGCAATTTTCAGCATTGAAAGGGCAGATATTAACTTGTAGATTTTTTTTCAGGAGAGATGCAAATAATATCTGTGCAGTGAAATAAATAACCTCAAATATTTCAGCTTTTCTCCCTGTTAGATATTAATCTGTTTTATGTCTAATGTAACAATCTTATCCAAACATTTCTTTGTTAAATTGCCATTATATACTAGTTTCTCAAAATAAAAAGATTTTGGACTAGCTTTAACATCTTATTGGTTCCCTTATTAATTACTAAATTAAATAATTTGGATGTGTGTTCATTTTATATTTGCCTGAGTGTCATGATTTTGCCTTTTTGAAAATTATTCTTCTACAACTAGCAAAGAAAATGAACAAGAATAGAGATAGGAAAGCTCTTATATTCCTTGCTTTATTTCCTTTCTGAGTTATTTCTTTTTTATTTTCCAAGGTCCTTTTATGTTTCTGAATCTTAACTTTTCTACACGCATTTTTAACTTGCATGCAATTAATAAAAGAATTCAAGAAAAAATATTAAAAGCAGTAAGGGAAAAACAACAAATAACGTACAAGGGAATCCCCATAAAGTTAACATCTGATCTTTCAGCAGAAACTCTGCAAGCCAGGAGGGACTGGCAGGACATATTTAAAGTGATGAAAGGGAAAAATTTACAGCCAAGATTACTCTACCCAGCAAGGATATCATTCAGATTTGACAGAGAAATTAAAATCTTTACAGACAAGCAAAAGCTAAGAGAATTCAGCACCAGCAAACCAGCTTCACAACAAATGCAAAAGGAAATTCTCTAGGCAGGGAACACAAGAGAAGGAAAAGACCTACAATAATAAACCCAAAACAATTAAGAACATGATAATAGAAACATACATATCGATAACTACTTTAAATGTAAGTGGATTAAATGCTCCAACCAAAAGACATAGACTGGCTGAATGGATACAGAAACAATACCTGGATATATGCTGTCTACAAGACACCCATTTGAGACCTAGGGACACATAAGACTGAGAGTGAAGGGATGGAAAAAGATATTCCATGCAAATGGAAATCAAAAGAAAGTTGGAGTAGCAATTCTCATATCAGACAAAATGGACTTTAAAACAGAGACTATTATAAGAGACAAAGAAGGACACTACATAATGATCAAGGGATCAATCCAATAAGAAGATATAACAATTGTAAATAATTATGCACCCAACATAGGAGCACCTTAATATATAAGGCAAATACTAACAGCCATAAAAGGAGAAATTGAGAGTAACACAATCATAGTATGGGACTATAACACCCACCTCTCACCAATGGACAGATCATCCAAAATGAAAATAAATAAGGAAACATAAGCTTTAAATGACACATTAAGCAAGATGGACTTAATTGATATTTATAGGACACTGCATCCAAAAACAACAGAATACAATTCTCAAGTGCTCATGGAACATTCTCCAGGATAGATCATATCTTCGGTCACAAATCGAGCCTTGGTAAATTAAAAAAATTGAAATCATATCAAGTATCTTTTCCAACCACAACACTATGAGACTAGATATCAATTACAGGAAAAAATCTGTAAAAAACACAATCATATGGAGGCTAAACAATACACTACTAAATAACCAAGAGATCACTGAAGAAATCAAAGTGGACATCAAAAAATACCTACAAACAAATGACAATGAAAACACTATGAACCAAAACCTACAGGATGCAACAAAAGCAGTTCTAAGAGGGTAGTCTAAAGCAATACAATCCTACCTCAAGAAACAAGAAAAATCTCAAATAAACAATCTAAATTTACACCTAAAGCAATTAGAGAAAGAAGAACAAATACCCCACAAAGTTAGCAGAGGGAAAGAAATCATAAAGATCAGATCAGAAATAAATGAAAAAGAAATGAAGAAAACAATAGTAAAGGGCTTCCTTGGTGGTGCAGTGGTTGAGAGTCTGCCTGCCGATGCAGGGGACATGGGTTTGTGCCCCGGTCCGGGAAGACCCCACATGCCACGGAGCGGCTGGGCCTGTGGTGAGCCATGGCCGCTAAGCCTGCACATCCGGAGACTGTGCTCTGCAACAGGAGAGGCCACAACATTGAGAGGACCACGTACCGCAAAAAAAAAAAAAAAAAAAAAAAAGACAATAGCAAAGATCAATGAAACTAAAAGCTGGTTCCTTGAGAAGATAAACAAAATTGATAAACCATTAGGCAGACTCATCAAGAAAAACGGGAGAAGACTCAAATCAATAGAATTAGAAACGAAAAAGGAGAATTAACAGATGACACTGCAGAACTATCAAGGATCATGAGAGATTACTACAAGCAACTCTATATCAATAAAATGGATAACCTGGAAAAAGTGGACAAATTCTTAGGAAAGCACAGCCTTCCGAGACTGAAACAGAAAGAAATAGAAAATATAAACAGAACATCACAAGCACTGAAATTGAGACTGTGATTAAAAATCTTCTGACAAACTAAGGCCCAGGACCAAATAGCTTCACAGGCGAATTCTATCAAACATTTAGAGAAGAGCTAACACCTATCCTTCTCAAACTCTTCCAAAATATAGCAGAAGGAGGAACACTCCCAAACTCATTCTACAAGGCCACCATCACCCTGATACCAAAACCAGACAAAGATGTCACAAAGAAAGAAAACTACAGGCCAATATCACTGATGAACAGAGATGCAAAAATCCTCAACAAAATACTAGCAAACAGGATCCAACAGCACATTAAAATGATTATACACGATGATTAGTGAGGTTTATCCTGGCATGCGAGGATTCTTCAATATATGCAAATCAATCAATGTGATAAACCATATTAACAAATTGAAGGAGAAAACCATATGATCATCTCAATAGATGCAGAGAAAGCTTTCAACAAAATTCAACACCCATTTATGATAAAAACTCTCCAGAAAGTAGGCATAGAGGGAACTTACTTCAACAAAATAAAGGCCATATATGACAAACCCACAGCAAACATCATTCTCAATGGTGAAAAACTGAAACCACTTCCACTAAGATCAGGAACAAGACAAGGTTGCCCGCTCTCACCACTATTATTCAACATAGTTTTAGAAGTTTTAGCCACAGCAATCAGAGAGGAAAAAGAAAGAAAGGGAATCCAAATCGAAACAGAAGAAGTAAAGCTGTCACTGTTTGCAGATGACATGATATTATACATAGAGTATCCTAAAGATGGTACCAGAAAAGTACTAGAGCTAATCAACAAATTTGGTAAAGTAGCAGGATAAAAAATTAATTCACAGAAATCTCCTGCATTCCTATACACTAATGATGAAAAATCTGAAAGAAAAATTAAGGAAACACTCCCATTTACCATTGCAACAAAAAGAATAAAATACCTGGGAATTAACCTACCTAAGGACATAAAAGACCTGTATGCAGAAAACTATGACACTGATGAAAGAAATTAAAGATGATACAAATAGATGGAGAGATATACCATGTTCTTGGATTGGAAGAATCAACATTGTGAAAAAATGACTCTACTACCCAAAGCAACCTACAGATTCAATGCAATCCCTATCAAACTACCACTGTCATTTTTCACAGAACTAGAACAAAAAATTTCACAATTTGTATGGAAACAGAAAAGACCCTGAATAGCCAAAGAAATCTTGAGAACGAAAAATGGAGCTGGAGGAATCAGGCTCCCTGATTTCAGACTATACTACAGTAATCAAGACAGTATGGTACTGGCACAAAAACAGAAATATAGATTAATCGAACAGGACAGAAAGCCAAGAGATAAACCCACACACATGTGGTCACCTTATTTTTGATAAAGGAGACAAGAATATACAACGGAGAAAAGACAGCCTCTTCAATAATTGGTGCTGGGAAACCTGGACAACTACCTGTAAAAGAATGAAATTAGAACACTCCCTAACACCACACACAAAAATAAACTCAAAGTGGATTAAAGACCTAAATGTAAGGCCAGACACTATAAAGCTCTTAGAGGAAAACATAGGCAGAACATTCTATGACATAAATAACAGCAAAATCCTTTTTGACCCACCTCCTAGGGAAATGGAAATAAAAATAAACAAATGGGACCTAATGAAACTGAAAGGTTTTTGCACAGCAAAGTAAACCAAAAACAAGACCAAAAGACAACCCTCAGAATGGGAGAAAATATTTGCAAATGAAGCAACTGACAGAGGAACAATTGCCAAAATTTACAAGCAGCTCATGCAGCTCAATATCAGAAAAACAAACAACCCAATCCACAAATGGGCAGAAGACCTAAATAGACATTTCTCCAAAGAAGATATACAGATTGCCAACAAACACATGGAAGGATGCTCAACATTACTAATCATTAGAGAAATGCAAATCAAAACTACAATGTGGTTTCACCTCACACTGGTCAAAATGGCCATCATCAAAAAATCTACAAACAATAAATGCTGGAGAGGGTGTGGAGAAAAGGGAACCCTCTTGCACTGTTGGTGGGAATGTAAATTGATACAGCCACTATGGAGAACAGTATGGATGTTCCTTAAAAAACAAAAATAGAACTTCCATATGACCCAGCAATCCCACTACTGGGCATATACCCTGAGAAAACCATAATTCATAAAGAGTCATGTACCACAATGTTCATTGCAACTCTTTTTAAAACAGCTGGGACATGGAAGCAACCTAAGTGTCCATCGACAGATGAATGGATAAAGAAGATGTGGCACATATATACAATGGAATATTACTCAGCCATAAAAAGAAACAGATTGAGTTATTTGTAGGGACGTGGATGGACCTAGAGTCTGTCATACAGACTGAGGTAAGTCAGAAAGCGAAAAACAAATACCATATGCTAACACATATATATGGAATCTAAAAAAAAAAGAAAAGAAAAGAAAAGGAAAAAGCTTCTGAAGAACCTAGGGGAAGGACAGGAATAAAGACACAGACGTAGAGAATGGACTTGAGGACACGGGGAAGGGGAAGCATAAGCTGAGACGAAGTGAGAGAGTGGCATGGAGTTATATATACTACCAAATATAAAATAGATAGCTAGTGATAAGAAGATGCATAGAACAGGGAGATCAGCTTGGTGCTTTGTGTCCATCTAAAGGCGTGGGATATGGAGGATGGGAGGGAGATACAAGAAGGAGAAGATATGGGGATATATGTATATGTATAGCTGATTCACTTTGTTGTAAAGAATAAACTCACACACCATTATAAAGCAATTATTCTCCAATAAAGATGTTAAAAGAAAAAAAGAATTCACTGTGAAAAATCATTTTAAAGATTTTATCTAAAAAGTTTTTTTTTCCATTAAGAATGAAGATCGACCAAATAACTTATGTCCATTGAGAACTTCATGGTACTTGAGCATTAAGTACCATCAATATTGATGGTATGTCACTCTAAAACAGTCAGTGCATCTGTTTCTCGGAAAATGACGGAATTCTGTTTACTTTTAATTTATTACTAAGACTTTATTTTCTTTAGAGCAGTTTAAAATTCACAGCAATATTAAGGGGAAGGTGCAGAGATTTCCCATATGTCTTCTACCCCTCTCATGCAGTCTCCTCCTTTAGCAACACCCCGTACCAGAGTGGTACATTTGTTACAATCCATGAAGCTATTTGACACCTATCATAATCTTAATCATAATCACCCAAATACCATAGTCTACATTGGGGTTCTCTCTTGATATTGTACATTCTATGAGCTTAGACAAATATATAAGGACATGAATCTACCTATGGTGCCATACAGAGTATTTTCACTGCCCTAAAAACTTCTATTCTCTGCGTATTTATACGTCCCACGTTTCCCAGCCCTGGCAACCATTGATCTTCTAATTGTCTTAGTATTTCTTTCTCCAGACTTCCATATAGTTGGAGTCTTATGATATGTAGCCTTCTCAGATTGGCTTCTTTTACTTAGTAACACACATTTAAAGTTTCTCCATGCCTTTTCATGGCTTGATAGCTTATTTCCTTTTAGAGCTGGATACTATTCCATTGTCTTGATGTACCACAATTTATTTTTCCATTCACTTTCTGAAGGACATCTTGGTTGCTTCCAAGTTGTGGCAAGTATGAATAAAGCTGCTATAGCATCCGTGTGCAGGTTTTCATGTGGACATAAATTTTCAAGTCCTTTGGGTAAATACCAAGGAACACAGTTGCTGGATAATATGGTAAGTGTATGTTTAATTTTGTGAGAAAACTCTAAACTGTCTTCCAAGGTGGCTATACCATTTTGCATTAAATGAGAGCTCCTTTTGCTCTACATATTCACCAGCATTTGGTGTTGTCAGTATTCTGGATTTTGGTCATTCTAATAGGAGTGTAGTGGTATCTCCTTGTTTTAATTTTCATTTCCTTGATGAAGTATGTTATGGATTCCTGACTTATTTTTCATTTTAAACATTATTATAGCTCTAGCTGTAAAAGTAATTGTGTACTGAGTAGTTTCACTGAATCTGGAACATTTACATGAAAAAAAATGTATCTTAAGCTTGAAGAGAGCTATGTCATGGACCAAGAGGTCAAAGTAACAAAGAAAGACGCTAAAGTGAAGCTGCTGCATTATTCATGGAACAGAGACCTCTGCTAGCCCTTTGTTTTTAATCTTAACAGTCAGAATCATTTAATTATTCATTCATAAAAATCTTTCCTATATAAGACTCCAGAACAAGTCGTACCTCTGGTCTGGAGCACAGACATAGGAGCTCTGGATAGGTAATCCAGTGATTCAAGAGTGAGCAGGGGGACTTCCCTGGTGGTCCAGTGGTTAAGACTCCATGCTTCCACTGAAGTGGGCACAGGTTTGATCCCTGGTCGAGGAACTAAGATCTCACATGCCACGTGGCGTGGGCAAAAAAAAAAAAAAAAAAAAGATTGAGCAGGATTGGCTGCTGCTCCTAATATGAACTTTATAACCTGTTCTCTGGAAATTAAGCCCTTGCTTTATCTTCCAATTCCTCTGTGACTGCCTTATGCTTTAAATCCTCCTATCCTATGCTCCAGCTCTGTGGCAGCAGGTTCCTACTATATTTTCTGGTTCTTCAATGACTTGGTTCTTCCCTTATTCTTCTCTCTCCTTTTACTTGGTAGATAATCTGAAGGGTACCCAATATCTCTTTCTTTTAGTGACTGCATCTTGTCTCTAAATTTCGGGCTTCATATCATTCTTTGATATCTGACACTGGCCATCTGCCTTCCTGTACTCCTTCTGGTTTGTAGACATCCATTGATTATTTTTTGCACCAGCCTAGCCCTTTATATTCTGGGGTGGGTTTTTTTTTGGTTTTTTTTTTGTATAAATTTATTTATATTTTATTTTTGGCTGTGTTGGGTCTTTGTTGCTGCACGTGGGCTTTTCTCTAGTTGTGGTGAGCGAGGGCTACTCTTCGTTGTGGTGTGTGGGCTTCTCATTGTGGTGGATTCTCTTGTTGTGGAGCACGGGCTCTAGGCTCACGGACTTCAGTAGTTGTGGCTCATAGGCTCTAGAGCACAGGCTCAGTAGTTGTGGTGCATGGGCTTTTTTGCTCCACGGCATGTGGGATCTTCCCGGACCAGGGCTCGAACCTGTGTTCCCTGCATTGGCAGGCAGATTCTTAACCACTCTGCCACCAGGGAAGTGCCTCTCTATTCTTTACCCAGTTGTATTTCCCACTAGGTTTGAGTCATTTTTGATGGTGTTGTGCCTTCTTTTTCTCCTTTTACAGCCTACACTTGAACTTATATCCATGTTTAACTGCTCTATCCTAAAAGCTGAACTTTGTGCTTTCAGAGTTCTCACTTTGGAACATGGCCTCTTCTCCATCATTCCTCAGTATCAGTTAAAACACTTGGCCAAGAAAAAAGAAAAAAACAACACTTGCTCCATGAATGGATACTGGTAGAAAAATTTCTCACTATTACATCACAATTTGTGGCCCAGAGAAATTCAGAAAACATATTGGTAAACTCTTATAGCATTAAGTTTGTAATACAGCAATGTCTATATTTTTAATTCTTGTACAATCATATTTTACTTGTAACATGCTTTATCAGAGGTTCATTAGATATATTACTCTTTTCCAAAGTCCACTTGAGAATCTATTACACAATGCAGAAATTTGGGATAGATATTTCATGTGGTCCATTGCTTTAATAAACTTATCCATATACATGCAAACATTGCAAACCATGGATATAAGGATATTTTATTTATATTATCAAATAAACCACTGGGACTACTCTTACATACATTGCAGCTAAATAAGAGTTTGTCAAGGCATTTCTGAATTTTATTCCTAAATCTTGTCCCTGGGCTCTTTGCCTAATGTATTTTTAGTAACTATAATGATAATGAACTAATATCTACCATTTAATGAGCCAGGAATTGAACTAGGAAATTTAGACTTTCCAATGTGAACTAATCACCTTTTCCAGAAAATATATTTATTACATTGCACTTGAGAAATTCTAAGACTTAAATAACAACAGCAATACATACATAATGCTTTACTATGTACCAGGCCTTCTTTTCAAGCCCTTTACAAATATTGAATCACATAGCCCTCATAACAACCTTGAGAGGTTGGTAATATGAGAAACCCAAAACAGAGATAGTAAGTAATGTGCTTAAAATCAGACTGCTATAAGAAGTTTGGCTTTCTCTCTTTCCTAAGTTTTATTAAAAATGAGAATGAGGGGCTTCCCTGGTGGCGCAGTGGTTGGGAGTCCGCCTGCCGATGCGGGGGACACAGGTTCGTGCCTCGGTCAGGGAGGATCCCACATGCTGCAGAGCGGCTAGGCCCGTGAGCCATGGCCGCTGAGCCTGCGCGTCTGGAGCCTGTGCTCCGCAGTGGGAGAGGCCACAACAGTGAGAGGCCTGCGTACCGCAAAAAAAAAAAAAAGAGAGAATGAGCAGTATCTCCATTCTGTGCTTTAGGAATATGCTACCTCTGGAGTAATATGGCAGCTCCTTGCCATATTACTGTGAACATAGTGATCATGTGAAATCTTTTTTATTTTGTTAATTTTAATTTTATTTAAAAAAATTTATTGGGGTATATTTGATTTATAACGTTGTGTTAGTTTCAGATGTACAGCAAAGTGAGTCTGTTATACATATACATATATCCACTCTTTCTTAGATTCTTTTCCCATACAGGCCATTACAGAGTATTGAGCAGAGTTCCCAGTGCTATACAGTAAGTCCTTATTAGTTATCCATTTTATATATAGTAGTGTGTATGTGTCAATCCCAATCTTCCAATTTATTCCTCCCCCCATCCATTTTGTTAATTTTTAAACTCATGTCTTTATGAGACCAAGAATGCTAACTTAGCTAACTGAATAGCTGGAAAGTGGTCTAATGCATGATTCAGTTTGTCTGAAAACAGAAGATACAAAACTAATTACTTCTCTGTCTGCATCTATCTCAGTAGCACTGACCTCCTTCCTCTTTCCTCATCTTGTTCATCTTTTATTCCCATTTCCTGACTGTGTCCTCTCCACCCCCACCCTAAAGACCATCCCTGGTGTCTGGAAAGCCTTATGAATTATCTTCAACTGGACATATTTAGTACTTAGGTCCATTAATACTTTGAGTATTGGCTAATATGTTTGTCTGATCTTGCATTTGAATGCATTTCCCTAATATTGAATCCCCAAATTGTTTTAAATTCTCCATTAGGATCATTTGAGGTATTTAAAAATGTATGAAGGTTTGATGCCTCTTGATGTGAGCCTGTCAGTCACTGCCAATGACTGCAGTCAGAGGCTCTGGTGATGAGGATGTGAGTTACTGCTGGACTTAAGTAGAGAACTGTAGAGTCTTCAATGGCCTGAATGATATCTTAACATGTCTCTAATTTAATGCTTTCATCAGCTAATTCAGTTTTCTATCCAGACTGTATTGTTTTCTTTCAGATCAGTGAATTGATGGGATAAAATGGAGAAGCAAGATAACAAAATTTCTAAGCATAACCCTACCAGCTTCTGAAATGTACACTAGAAATGAGCTTAAACCTTGACAAAAGGTATTTGGAAATAAATTAAAAATAAATTATTTAGAAAAAAAATTTTAAAGACTATTTTTCTTCAAAATAAATGTAGAATACAGTCTGCTTTTAGAAAACATCCAGAATAAGTCAACAAAAAGAGAGGTGGCAGTGGTTCAGAAGAGTTCAGAAGTCTATTTTGAAACTCAAGTGATGAGCGTTGCTGGGCAGCCAGCTACTTCACTCTTATTTTGACATATAACCATGGAGAACCAGACTGGACCAATTCAACAAATTGTGACATTTGTAAATTTTTTTATAAAGGGCAAAGAAAAAAAAATCTAGGTCTTTCTTTCCACTGCAGTTTGAGACCAAAATCTTTGAAGGTCCTTTACTTCTCCCAAAATACAGCAATCCTGTTGGTAGCAATTTGGTGCTCACGCTTGCTGAAATAAGTTTACCAATGCAAGGTGTTTGGATTATACTAAGGTTTGAGGTATTTGTTTGGAGATAAATAGTTTCAAGTCATGTCCTGAGTCAAAGTCTTCAACATGTGTGGGCCAACTGAATAACTCTGTTATAATCAAGTACATGTATGTCTAAATTAAATGTATCACATGCTAAAATATATCATTTATTTAGCATTTATATTCCAAATAGGTATTATTTACATTAGCTATGGGTGGCTGCAGTAGTTGCTACCTTTATGACACCTTTGGACATGTTTCTCTGAGTTAATATCATTTTGAAACTTAGATTTCTCATGTGATCACAGTGATTCTGTATTACTTTTAAATAAGATGGTAAGCTGGAATAATTAAATCAAGGCATTAAAATAACGTGCATGCAAAATTTCTTTTTTGCTTTATTAATTTTTTCACCCACAAGAAATAATTCCTGAGATTGTCTTTTCCTGATGGGAAAACTAAGTTAGACTGTCTGAGAACTCAGAAGATTTCAGTGAGGTTAGACAAGAGAGGACTTCATGATTCCTCATCTTATGATGGTGCTGACCAGTAAAGGACACCCCCTCCCTATTTCTCTCATTTTGAAGAGAGATAATTCAGTGGGTACAATACAGCTCTCAGCTATAGGTTCAAGATATTATACTCCACAGCAGGACTCCTTTTCATCCTGCAGGGAAATAGGTTTCCATTATAACCCTCAACTGTCAGCAAGAACACAGTTAAGGACTGAATTAAGCTATTGCCCACAATTGCAAAAAATTGGATACATCTTTTCGTTACTTTTGAAGATATAATGACAATACATAGGCTTTCTTGAAGTGGAACAAATGTACTCAGTAGGCTCATGGGAGCATAAATCTGTCTGTGACAACTGTAATAGAGTTATGCAGGCTACTGCTTATTAATCAAGAGTTTAAGTCTTAGGCTGAAAAATTAAATTCTGTCGATTTTTGTTTTTTGAAGAGTAAATCAAACTAGTTTTCTCCCACAGATTTGACACTGCTCATCTCCTGTTTCTTTTTTATCTCTCTTCATGTTTGCTCATCTTTAATGTAAATGTAACTTATGGATTGTTGAACTTTCTAGAGACTCCTGCTGTGTTGATTAATTGTTAATGAATGCTAATGAAGGAGTGAGGTGAATTTACACTATGATGTATTTAAGGGATGATTGATTAGATTTAGCACTGGCTGTCAGGAGAGTACTTACCACAACAACAAGTCCATAAATATGCACAGAGTAGTTGGCAGTCTCACTCTGTGATTCTGGCCTTTCAAGTCAAGTTCCTGGGTTCATTGAATCAGAGAAAGCACTAACATTTTAGCTTCTGTAGCTGAAATTAATTTTCTTGTTAAAAAACTATAGTGATTTCATTGATGTGTTTTAATGTAAAATTGATAATCTGTGGATATTTAATTGCTAAAATATTTCACAGATTTTTTTAAAGGATAAAATTAATTCCTAGTAAAAATAGGCTCTAGCAAATATGTTTGGAATTCATGTAGTTAAATAAAAAATTAACTGACTTTGCAAACAGGACAGTGTACAGTTATTGTGTAATAATTATTTGTATATTGGTTCACTTAGGAAAGGTACTGAAGTGTTAAAATCAGATGCTATGATTCCAATGAATTTGATTTTAAAAGTCAATTTCTATTCTTTTTCTACTCACGACACTTGTACTTGCAAACTTTTCTTAATCTACTTGGTGAAAAAATACCTCCTTGGGTCCCTCTCTCCTGCTGAAGCAGCCCTGAAACAAAAATAATTGGGGGGGGGGGTTGGAGAATGTTTGGATTTTGGAGAGACAACTAAATTATAATACACTTTTTTCCTACTATCTTTTTGAATCAGTTGAGAGATAAGACAAAGCATTTCATAAGATAAAACATTATTATTCATAAAGCTAATGTTGGAGAATGTGATTTAGGTTTGTGGCAACAGTAGGTGCAATAGTATAAATGATCAGATACAGTCTCTCAGGCTCAGGTACCATTGAGAACTCATGGACTTCTCCAAAGGGGGCCTATATTGTGTTTTTTACAGGATGGAGAATTAGAGGAGAAAACCTGCTCCCTGTAGTCAGGTATTGTCTAAATAAGTGAGCAGGAAGGGCTAAGACATCATACATGGTTCATCTCCTAAACTCATCAAATAAGTCAGATCTCTCACTCAAGAGAGATTAGAGGGAAGTACCAAAAAAAAAAAAAAATAAGACAGTGAAACCCCCTTCACATAGAAGGGAATATTAGGGAGATATTTTGGGGAAGAGCATTGCCCCCAGTCAAGAAAAAAGTTGATTTGATCCACCTCAAGTCAATAAAAACCCATTAATAAATAAAAAGAAAAATGTTAAATATTACTATGAAAAGAGAACAGCTTATCATGAGGAGTGGTTCCATGGGCCATCAGTTTTAAGAAGCACAGTCTCAGGTTCATGCCACAGTTCAGAAATATATACACTCAAAAATTATTCCTCAAGGAATGTGCCAGGGTAAATATTAAAAAAAAGGAAGAGAGATGATGACACAAAAACTTATAGATAAGTGTTATCTACATGAGATCAAGATGCAGTATACACATTGTATTAAATACAATACTGTATGTATTGTAGTATATCTAATTGACTAGATATTAACATATGTATTGTAGTATATCTAATTGACTAGATATTAACATATGGATTCAAACATATAGTTCTTCGATTGCCTTTTTTTCATGTACCTGTTTTGGCCTTGTGTTTTGTTGTCTTATACTATCAAATACTATACAAGGTATTGACATTTCTTATTAAAAATTAAATAGATATTATTCAATTTAGAGCCATATGCTATTTTGATGATCAGATTGAGTCAGATTTACAATCAAAAGTTCCTAAAATTTTACCAAGGGAGGATTTGTAATTTTTTTTTTATCATATAAGAGTAATTACATATTCTGTACTTAGTTGCTTAATCATGTTGCTTCAAAAGATGTAGAATATAAGTTTTAGCTAATTCACTTTACAACATCATTTGCTATAAAGTTTATACAGTTGGATAATAAAACTGAGCTATTATTTGATGTAAGGAAGATTTGTAAAATACTAATCATATTAAATTTAAGTTCACTTTAAAATCCATATTCTACGCGCTCTATTTGTTATTTTCTTTTTCGAGAAGGTCTTTCATATGGCATGCTTTATTTTTTCATCTGTTATCTAACATTTTTATTCACAGATCATAGAATATGGCTATTCCTCTAAGGCACCATGGAGATGTGAAAATGTAATTGCCTTAATATTAACATTATGTGGTAGACAAGCTTTTGGATGATAACTGGATATTTCTTTGTGGATTATTAATTTAATTTTCTTTTTTTGATATTTTAAAGATTAGATAGGCTGTGCCTTAAGTTAAGGCTTTATATTCTACATGTTTTCCTATCTTATTTAATTGATTAACTTCTTAAGTTATGTGTGTGTTTGTGTGTATGTGATATCTTTTGCCATCTGAGCATGTGTCTGTATTTTAAGGTGATGATATATCATTTCACTCTTTTTCTGTAGCACTTCCAGAGTAGGATAACACTAATCAATAGCTATTTGAATCTTTATACAACTCCTATAGTATAGCCTCCTGATTCTGGATAGTTTCAAATAATATGTTCAAAAAGTTTGCACAAACGTAATGTATTTGCTTTTTATACTTCTTTTTTATATACACATTTTGAAAAAGATTAGATACTATACAACTCTATAAATTGAGGACAGCCATATCTAAAGAAAAATAATTAAGTAAAACTTTGATTCTCTTTTACTAAGTTAATTATCTTTCCTTAACTAGATGTACATCAGTACATCATGGTAGTCTTTTTCTGTTATCTTGATGCAGTTTTTCTGCCAATATTCTATTGCAACCCAGTGAACGTCTTTCTTGGCCCTAAATTAATTCCTGGACATTGGAAAAGACCTTGTCTACTATAGTAGAAACTAGTGAAAATTGTTGCATCCCTTTGCCTCTCAACCTCAAATAGCTTTAAATATTTTCTTTTGTCCTGACTTTAGAATCCCATTTGTAATTGCATGGTTCCACCTCTGCAATATTCCTAAATCCACCATGAAACATGAGTATGGGCAATACTTTAAAGGGACAAATAAAACTCTTGTGACTTAAGCTCTTGTCATGTGTGATGATTTAAATTTAATTATCAGTGTAAGCCCATGCTGTATCTTTAATAACTTTTGAGTTAAATACATCTGCCAAGGTAAATATTAAATAACTGCATAGGGAGAGAGAGAGCAATTAACAAGTGTAGGCAATAGAGAGCCTTTCTCTGGTGAGAGCTGAAACACAGAGAGTTGGTGATGTGAAGAAACTCTCAGTGATAGAAATTACTTAGAAAGTTCTATTAAGAACAGAAAGAGTATACTTAATTTTATATACCAGACCATGACAAGGTGGAATTTAGGGGAGTGTTTTATGAAAGGATTTATTGTAGTTAGAGACAGAGGAGAGAAAGAGGAAAGGAAACTACTAAATAGTAGTCTCTGTCTTTGGCTTTTAAAATTTTGATTGTAATGCGTCTCAGTGTGGATGTCTTTGAGTTCATCTTACGTATAGTTTGTTGAGTTTCTCTGATGTTTCTTTTTCTTATTTTAAAGAACGTTATTTTTTAAGAAATTGTAATTACAATAGCAATACTTTTTTTTATTGTCAAAGCTTTAGAAAATACAGAAATCAAAAAAAAGGAAAAAAATCATCCATAATCTATCTTCTTCCATAAAAAAAAACCAAACACCCAAATTTTGGAGACTGTTCCTCTACTTTTTTATGCATATGTAAATATATTTATATAAAAATAGGATCATACTTGACATGCTGTTTTTAACTTGCTTCTCTTTAAAATTATGAACACCTTTCTGTACTAATATATCTACATCATCCTTTTTAATGTCATGTATTCCATGGTACGGATGGACTGTAATTTGTTTACTCTAGCCCCAGTTGCAAACACTATAGTTTCAATATTATGGCTTTTATTAAAATGCTACACAGAATATCCTTTTACACACATTGGATTCTATCATTAGGATAAACTTCCAAAAGTGGAAACACTGGGTCAAAGGGTGTTTAAAATTTCAAGGCTTTTGATGCATATGGTTACCTCCAAAGAGGTTTATAAACAAAGTGTAAAACTGGTTGTTCCCCCACAGCCTTAAATACTGGGTAACATTGTTCTTTTTAATCTTTGCTAATCAGCAAAGGAAAAACAGTAAAACAAAACGAAAGGCATTTCCGTGGTAATTTATATTTAATTACTGTGGAGATTGGCTCCTTAAAGATATATATTCACTATTGAATTTTTTCTTTATTGTATAGCTTCTTCATATCTTTTGGGCATATTCACCCATTCTTTTTTTATTTATTTAATTTATTTAATTATTTTTGGCTGAGTTGGATCTTTGTTGCTGCATGCGGGCTTTCTCTAGTTGCAGCGAGTGGGGGCGACTCTCTCGTTATGGTGCGCAGGTTTCTCATTGCGGTGGCTTCTCTTGTTGCAGACCATGGGCCCTAGGGTATGTGGGCTTCAGTAGCTGTGGCATGCAGACTCAGTAGTTTTGGCACGAGGGTTCTAGAGTTCAGGTTCAGTAGTCATGGCACACGGGCTTAGTTGCTCCGTGGCATGTGGGTTCTTCCCGGACCAGGGCTGGAACCCCTGTCCCCTGCACTGGGAGGCAGATTCTTAAACACTGTGTCAACAGGGAAGGCCCTCACCCATTCTTCTTCTTTTTTTTTTTTAAACATCTTTATTGGAGTATAATTGCTTTACAAGGTTGTGTTGGTTTCTGTTGAACAACAAAGTGAATCAGCTATACATGTACAGTTATCCCCATATCCCCTCCCTCTTGCTTCTCCCTCCCACCTTCCCTATCCCATGCCTCTAGGTGGTCACAAAACACCAGGCTGGTCTCCCTGTGCTATGCAACTACTTACCACTAGCTATCTATTTTACATTTGGTAGTGTATACATGTCCATGTCACTCTCTCACTTCGTCCCAGCTTACCTCTCCCCATGTTCTCAAGTCCATTCTCTACATCTGGCCCCCATTCCTGTCTTGCCCTTTCCCCTAGGTTCTTCAGAAACTTTTTTTTTTTTTTTTAGATTCCATATTTATGTGTTAGCATATGGTATTTGTTTTTCTCTTTCTGACTTACTTCAGTCTGTATGACAGACTCTAGATCCATCCACCTCACTACACATAACTCAATTTAAGTTCTTTTTATGGCTGAGTAATATTCCATTGTATATATGTGCCACATCTTCTTTATCCATTCATCAGTCGATGGACACTTAGGTTGCTTCCATGTCCTGACTGCTGTAAATAGAGCTGCAATGAACATTGTGGTACATGACTGTCTTTGAATTATGGTTTTCTCAGGGTTTATGCCCAGTAGTGGGATTGCTGGGTCATATGGAAGTTCTATTTTTGTTTTTTAAGGAACATCCATACTGTTCTCCATAGTGGCTGTATCAAACTACATTCCCACCAACAGTGCAAGAGGGTTCCCTTTTCCCCACACCCTCTCCAGCATTTATTGTTTGTAGATTTTTTGCTGATGGCCATTCTGACTGGTGTGAGGTGATACCTCATTGCAGTTTTGATTTACATTTCTCTAATGATTAGTAATGTTGAGCATCCTTCCATGTGTTTGTTGGCAAACTCTATATCTTCCTTGGAGAAATGTCTATTTAGATCTTCTGCCCATTTTTGGATTAGGTTGTGTTTTTTTTTGGTTTTTTTTTTGATATTGAGCTCCATAAGCTGCCTGTATATTTTGGAGGTTAATCCTGTGTCTGTTGATTTGTTTGCAAATATTTTCTCCCATTCTGAGGGTTATCTATTTGTTTTGTTTATGGTTTCCTTTGCTGTGCAAAACCTTTTAAGTTTCATTAGGTCCCATTTTTAAATTTTTGTTTTTATTTCCATTTCTCTATGAGATGGGTCAAAAAGGATCTTGCTGTGATTTCTGTCGTAGGAGAGTAAATTCATGAATTTATAAATACTACTTTAATTTTGTTTCATTCAAAATAATCCAGTTTTTGTGAAATCTTTCTCTATTTTGTTAAATAAACTTGAATTAGTGTACTACCTCCACAAGTAAAACAAAAAGAGATATTTTTCCAAAAAAGGCATATGGATGGCCAACAGGCACAAGAAAAGATGCTCAACATCACAATCATCAGGGAAATGCAAATCAAAACCATAATGTGATACCACCTCACACCTGTCAGAATGGCTATTATCAAAAAGACAAGACACAACAAGTGTTCGTGAGGATGTGGATAAAATGGAACCATTGTGTGCTGTTAGTGGGAATGTAAATTGGTGCAGCCACGATGGAAAACAGTATGCAGGTTCCTCAAAAAATTAAAAATAGAACTATCATATGACCCAGTAATTTCACTCCTGGGTATTTAACTGAAGAAAATGAAAATACTAATTTGAAAAGATATATGTGCCCCTATGTTCATTGCAGCATTATTCAAACAGCCAAGATATGGAAGCTGCCCATTGATAGATGAATGAAGAAGATGTGGTATACACACACACACACACACACACACACACACACACACACACAATGGAATATTACTTGACCATAAAAAAGAATGAACTCTTGTATTTTGGGACACCATGGATGGACCTAGAAGGTATTGTGCTAGGTGAAATAAGTCAGACAGAGAAAGACAAATACCATATGGTCTCACTTATATGTGGAATCTAAAAATTAGAACAAACAAATAAAACAAAGCAGAAACAGACTCATAGACACAGAGAATGAAGTGGTTGCCAGAGCAGAGCAGTGTGAGGGGACAAATAACATAGGAGAAGGGAACTAAAAGGTACAAAATTCCAGGTATAAAATAAATAAGTCACAGGGATATGATATATACATAGAGAATATAATCAATAATATAAAACTTTGTATCATGACAGATGGTAAGTGGTCTTATTGTGGTGGTCATTTAACAATGTATACAAATGTTGAATCACAATGTGGTACACATAAAATTAATATAATATTGTATGTTAATTATAACTTAATTAAAAATTTTGTTGAATAAAAAACCCTTGCAGAGTATCTTAATTCCTCTATTCAAGTGATTGGGGGAGAGATTAGACAACTCTTGTTTCAGGGTATTAGAAGATATATTTCCTCTCAATATGGACACAGACCTCCAGATATTTATATACATTTATATCAATGTAATCATGCATTGATTTTTCTGTATATACTTATCCATCATAAATAAGAACACAGGTATGTCTATACACACATATGTATCTGATTTGGAATTCTCTTAAACACCCATGTTTACCATTGATCATTACTAGGGTGGTGCTCTAAAATTATTTTTCATTCATCTCTCTAAAAATATACCTTTTTTTGCCTTATACTTATGTGTATTTCTGGAAATTCTTGGATAGAACTTTACTTGATTTTAAGAGCAAAGAGCAGAAATGGGTTAGAACTCAGGAAAGTGAGAAACCATACCCCAGAGAAGGCTGGGATCGTTGGAGTCAAAGCCAAAATCTGTAAATGGGTTCTATGCTTGAAACTCTTTCTAAAAAAATGGATACTGCCTGTGTCCTCCATGAATTTTCAGAAAGAATGACCGTTGTGTTTGTGATAGAAGGCTTTGAATCCTTAGATAATTACATCAGTCACACTTAGTCACATTATCTAATGCATGCTGATTTTAATACAGGCTTTTTTCCCCTTTAAGTATTTATAAAATGAAACATCTTCTGGTCCTCTAACTATTGCATCTCATATTAAAATTCAGACTACATCACCACAGTTACCAATTTACCTTTTTGAAAATAAAAAGGTTAAGAAAAACTGAAGTGGAAAAACAGGATACTAGGGAAGTTCAGACAGTATTACAATATGATATCAGCTTTTCCTCATTCTTGAATATTACATTAGCTACTTGAAGATTTTTCCTTTGGTTTTAAAATTTTATTTTTAATAAACTTTAAATATAATTGACATTCAATCAAATGCACCCATTTAAAATGTAGTTTAATGAGATTTGACAAATGCATGCACTTGAGTAACTGCTAGCACAAAGCATGGAAACATCACTCAACTACATTTTCTCACGCCTTTTTGCAGTTAGCCCCTTCTCTCCACCCTGGGTCTCTGGAAATCACTAATCTGTTTTTTGTCATTATAGATTAGATTTCCCTTTTATAAAATTTCATATAAATGTAATAAAGCAGAATGTACTTTTTATGCCTGGTTTCTTTTCTTCAGTATAATTTTTTTCCCCATTCTTATTACATATATCAATAGCCCATTTCTTCCAATAGCTAAGTAGTAATACATTTTATGAATATATCACAATTTGCCTGCACATTCATCTCTTGATGAACATTTACTTCCAGTTTTTGGCTAATATAAATGAAGCACCTATGAACATTTTAATACAGCTTATAAATACACACTTTAGATCTTGTGCTACTTTTGAAAAAAAGATTCTAATCAACTTTAGATCCAGATTTTCAGAAGACAATCTGAAATCCTTTGTATGGACATGTATTTTCATTTATTTTGGGTAAAGACCTAGGAGTGAATTAGTTGGCTTGCATATAAATGTATGTTTAATTTCATAAGATACTGTCAAATTTTTCAACATTTTGTTTTAATATTTTACATTATCATCAGCAATGCTTGAGAGTTCTAATTGCTCAACTTCCTCTACAAATCTTTGTATTGCCAATCTTTTAATTTTCGTCATTTCAGTGGGTCGGTAGTGGTATCTCAATTTTAATTTACTTTCCCTCATGACTGATGATGTTGAGTATCTTTTGATGTGCTTATTGGCCATTAATATATCATTTTTCATGAAATGTTTGTTCAAACACTTTGTTCACTTTATGTTATCTTATTATTGAATTGTAAGTGTTCCTTATTTTTTTAAAAAGGGACATTTCTAAAGTCTTTGCATTTTCATATAAATTTTAAAATAAGTTGGTTAAATTTATACAAAATATCTGATGCAATATAAGTGATTGCAATCTCTATATCTATAGGGGGAGAAATTAAAATATAAACAATATCTGAGTCATTTAATCCATGAACAAAATTTATCTCTCCATTTTACATATTCTCTAATTTTTCTCTTCAAAATTTTGTAGTTTTCAGTGTACACTTTACATACTTGTTAGATTTTTCCTTAAATATTGCACACTTTTTACATTATTACAAATTTTATTTTAAACAATTTTAATGTTTGATTGTTTATTGTTAATATACAGAAACATAATTGATTTTTGTATGTTGACTATGTATTCCACAACCTTGTTAAATCACTTAACAGTTCTAGTAGAAGTTTTGGATACTCTTCAGGTTTTCTAAAATAGTCATGTCATCTGTGGGAAAAAAGGACAGTTTCACCTCCTCCTTTCCAATGTGTAGTGGTATCTCCTTCATTCCTAGACATTTGTTTCTCCTTTTGCTCTTTTTTTTTCTTTATCATTATAGCTAGAGGATTATCAATTTTGCCAATTTTTTCAAAGAACCAGTTTTTTATTTCATTGATTTTTCTCTATTTACTTTTGCCAATTTAATAGATTTCTGCTTTACTTTTATTGTTTTATCTTTCTGTTTACTTTGGATTTAATATGTTCTTAGTTTTCTAGTTTCTTGGGTGGAAGCTCAAGTTATTGTTTTGAGACCTTTTTTCTTATCAACTGCTGGAAGAGGTTTGTTAAATCTCTGACTGTGTTTATGAAATTTTCTATTTCTCTCTTAAATTCTGCCAGCATTTTCATCATGTACTTTGAAGCTCCATTATAAAGTACATACAAATTTATAATTGTTGTGTCTTCTAGATGTGTTATCCTTTTACCACTATAAATGTCCTTTGTTTTTACTCTTATATGGCTTTTGTCCATCTACTTATTTTCAACTTCTTTGCATGTTCATATTTGAAGATGGTTTCTTTTAGACAGGATGCAGGTGAGTTTTGCTTTTTTATCCATTCTTATGGTCTGGTTTTCATTGGAGTGGTTAGTTCACTAATATTTAAAATTTTTTGATGTGGCTGTATTTTGATCTATCACTTTACTATTTGTTTTGTGTTTTATCTCTTCTCTGTTTTTGTTTCTTTGGTATAATCCTTTCTTCTTTTGGATTAAATATTTTTTTTTTAGAATCCCATTTTAACTTATTTATTGACTTTTCAGCTAAACTTTATTTCTTTGTCTTATTTTTTACTGGCTGCTCTGGAGATTGAATATACATTCTCAGCTTTTCTCAGTCTACTTAATATTTAGATTATAACTATTCAGGTAAACTATCATAAATGTGTAACCACATAAATCTCTTCTATCACCCATCTTTAATATTATACTTGTTACATGTAGCATAGCTACATGCATTACAGTCTCAATATAATGATACAATTTTTGCTGTAGACAGATGTATGTATAAAATAGCTACAATTTTTATTTAATCTCTCTCAAGTCCTAGCCAAAGTACCTCATTTTCTTAATACTATTAGCTAGCATGGACCATTGGCATTTGTTTTTGTGAGATGTTTGTTAGAGTAATCTAGAGATAATTTTGCAATCTTGAGGTATAATTTTGTGTGATTCAACTTTGTTACATTTCCTCTAATACAATTGAAGTCTGTCCTGGTGAGAAGACATGTTGGCTAAAAATTGGGATTTTCCATTGCTTCACTCTTCTATGCTTTTCCCCAACAAGGCACTTCTGTAAATAGATTTAATCAATATTTTCCTACTATAGGAACAGGTTTTCTGAAGAGTCAAAAAGTTGGGCTTAACACTACTATAGGTAGGAATAAATGATGATGTAGTATTCCAGCAAAAAACCTAATGCAAAAAAAAACCCCCAAAAACCACACACTCCCCCCCCAAAAAACCCAAACTATAACATATATCATTAATTGAGAGCACACTGCCTCTGTTATTTTGAGTGAGTTTAAAAGAAAATTTTTTTTTACCTTTTCATTCTGTGGAAGCTCAATAAGAACAAATCCTGCTCCACTGATTTAATTGCCCAATTGCAGCTGCTGCATCTCGCAAAACTTTGAGTCCCTGAATACAGATCCCAATGTGACCTAAACAGAGAACCTGAGACAAGTAATGGATGAAAGAAGTTCAGGAATTCCCCATCCACTTTTCTCACATAATGCAAAGGTATCCTGAACTTTCAGGTATCTGGCATAAAACATAACACTTATTTTTGTGAACTGACCTAAGTAACTTTGGTCATTCAACAATTAAAAGATCTAATAAACCCCTGCCAGAGCAAGATATAAACTATACTACCTTCACTACAATCTCATTATCAGCTTTCAGTCTAAATTTTGCCACCAGCACACATATTTATTACTAGGAATGCATATATGCACAGGCACATGCACACACACACACTCACACACACACATTTAACCTGATCTTGTAATTTTAAGTCTCTACTTGTCCTCTCTCTTCAGACACTCCCACAAAGTGCCTGGAAAGGAAGATTTACTTCAAGGCTGATGTTATGCTGATGTCTGATCAGCTAGTCTTCTGTTCAGTTCAGCTTTGGAGACCTCCAGTGTGTTTCTGTGTGTACAGCCAAGTGAAGTTGTAGATTTGGTGTTCTTCCCTGAAGGTTCATTCAAGTAGAATGGAGTTTGCAACATCTGGAAGTCTAGTCAGCTCTGTAACTTTAAAAAAGAACACTCATTTAATCAGTGAAAAATTATGTCTAATATTCCTTATTCTACTTAACAAACCCTGTGCTGTATATCTAGGTAAAATCACTTCTTGTCACCACCTCTGGATTTCTGATTAGTATAACTAACTGCCTCTAGGGTATATATTACTGTTAAATTAAGCACACACATCTGCTTTGAATTTTGAAGTATTTTAATGTAAGAAATTTTGACAAGATAACACATATTCTACCACTTGTCCCTTTTGAGGGTAAGGATAGATATACTGAAGTGAATACTAGACTTCTAATTAGCAAAACAAAACAAAACAAGCTAGCCTAGACTTTGAAATAAACATTTGTGGAGCACCAAACTCAGTTCAGGGGTCAACAGTGAGGACATCCTATCAGCTGTGGGACTTTTAAAAGAAATAATTACATGATACCTACTTATTTATATGCAAAAAAATCCTCAGCTTATGAATGGATCCATTAGCTCTTTACACTCTTCGTCTTGTATGTTAGTTCAGGTCCAACTGAAAAGCAGAGTCTAAGATGGGATTATACATGAAAAAGAACACCTGAGTATGATAGAAGGAGAAGGAGTAGGAATACATAGAAGGAGAAGGAGTAGGAATACAGGGAGTCTTTAGACCATACTGCAGAACTGATGCCTGTAAAAGAAGGGCTAGTGGAAGGAGGACAGGAGAGGAAAGTGTCTACACCACAGCAGAGTTTTAGGAAGGAATCAGCCAGCAAAATATGTAGTCTTCAAGCCAACATCACCTATTAGGAGAGTCTCCCATCTTGCAGGAAAATTTGCTTCTCTGCCACATGCAATCTTTGGCTGGAAGTAGCTCCTGGGAAGTGTGGTCTTGGTAAAACACAGTGGTGGATTCAATATGCAGTAGCTGGAGCCATTAGGAAATTATATACTCACAGCCAGAGACCTGAGTGCTACATTCTCTTGACTGATACGTCTTTTCTGAATGTATGCGAATTATGGAAATTATTAATTATGGGAATTATTCCTAAAACTAAACTCATTGCTTGAGTCAAGTATTTCTTATAAGGAAACCAATGATAACCTCTTTTACTTGATGTACTTTTCTTAGTTATCCATGTCATATGAGTAAACGTAATGTCATTGGTAGTTAAAATGTTAATTTTGGCTTAGAATTTTTCATTAGGAGAGGACTTAAGATGACAGTTATAGGAACCTTGCTTCTAATAGTCCATTGAAGGACTTGAGGGCTTTACAGTGAAGTAGAATGGATACTAAACTGGCTATCATATGTCTTGACCCTGCCCCTTGCTAATGGTATGACTTCTGGCCGGCTACTTGACAACTCTGGTTCTCAATGTTCTCATAGGCAAAAAGGTTTTTTATTTCAACTTTAAAATTCTGTGACTTTCTACACAAGGAGAAATGTTAAGTTATCATAGAGATCCATATTAAGAAATAATGGGATAAAAGAATAAGATGCATTTTTATGTTGTGTATAAGTGTCTGTGTGTTTGAGTTTAATAATAAACATGTTCATACCCTCTTACTTGTTAAAAGTGTAAGTAGGTATAATCTTTCTTGAAACTCATTTGTCAATATGTATCTAGAACACCTAAACAACAGCCATTTGACACACTTATTCAAGAGCTTCTCAGAAATTCTAACAAAGATTCATGTACAAGGATGCTTCCACAGCACTGTTTAAAATAGTGCAGAATTAAAAACAATTCACATGCCTACCCTGGTGGGATAGTTTTAAAAAGCCTTGATTATATAGACTATTCCAGACCCACATCAATGTATGTTTTTGAAGAAACAATGACATGTAGTAATGATATATGAGAAAAGAAAGATTAAAAACTATATACATTATTAGCAAACGTTAGAAAAAATATATGCAGACAGACAATGGAAGAAGCTTCAAATGCATGTTAATCATCCTTGCTAGGGATTATAGATGCATTTTCTTTTCTTTTTTTTTTTTTTTTTTTTGCGGTATGCAAGCCTCTCACTGCTGTGGCCTCTTCCGTTGCGGAGCACAGGCTCCGGACGCACAGGCTCAGCGGCCATAGCTCACGGGCCTAGCCACTCTGCGGCCTGTGGGATCTTCCCGGACCGGGACACGAACCCGTGTCCCCTACATCGGCAGGTGGACTCTCAACCACTGTGCCACAAGGGAAGCCTCTTATTTTCTTTTTATATCTGCTTTTATTTTCAAAGTTTTGCAATATCCAATGATTATTGCTTGAACAATTATTTTCAATAAGCAGTTTTTGAATGAACAATGAATATGACCAATAAATATATTTTAAAGGTGAAACAATTTGTTGAGAAAAAGGAGCTGAAACAATCAAAAAGAGAATGAGATTCAAGAAAGAGATGACAAATTTGAATTCTATCTTTAAAAATAACCCAAATACTTTACAAATAACATAATAAATATTAGGGAATGAATGCTATGAATCTCACATTGTTTTTACTAGGCACAGTAACTTAAATCTGTTTTCTTTGTCTGGAGTTTGCTCTGGAGAGCGTTTGGGGACAGTACATTAAAGTCAAGCCTATTTTATGTCTTCATTGTTTTCATGCAGTTTTATTGAGATATAAATGACATACAGCACTGAATAGATTAGAGGTGTACAACATAATGATTTCACTTACATCATGGTATGATTATCACAATTAGTTTAGTGAACATCCATCATCTCATATAGAGACAAAATTTAATAGAAAACATGTTTGCCTTGTGATGAGAACTCTTAGGATTTATTCTCTTAACAACTTTCATATATAAAATACAACAGTTTTAATTATATTTATCATGTTGTACATTACATCCCTAGTACTTATTTGTCTTATGACTGGAAGTTTATACTTTTGACTGCTTTTATCTTATTCCTCTTACCCCCAACTTCCACTTCTGGTAACCACAAATCGTATCTCTTTTCTATGAGTTTGTTTTTTATTGTTGAAGTATAACTGAATTGCAGTACTATGTTCGTTCCTGGTACACTGCATAGCGATTTGATATTTCTATACATTTCAAAGTGATCACCATGATAAATCTAGTTACCATCTGTCACCATACAAAGATATTACATAGTTCTTGACTACATTCCCTACACTGTATATTTCATACTCATGAATCATTTATTTTGCAAATGTAAATTTGTACCTTTCATTCTCTCACCTGCTTCTTCCCTCCCACTCCCCCTCCCCTCTGGTAATCACCAGTTTGTTCTATCTATAACTCTGTTTCATTGTTTTGTTTTTTTAGACTCCACATATAAGTGAAATCATACAGAATTTGTCTTTCTCTGTCTGACTTATTTCGTTAAGCATAATACCTTCCAGGTCCATCCATATTGACTCAATGGCAAGATTTCATTCTTTTTATGCCTGAGTAATATTCCATTCCATCTTATTTATCCATTATCTATTGATGGACTTTTTGGTTACTTCCATATCTTGACTATTGTAAATAATACTGCAGTGAACATAGGGCTGCATAGCTTTTAGAATTAGTGTTTTTGGTTTTTTCAGATAAATACCTGAAGTGGAATTGCTGGATTATATGGTAGTACTATTTTTAATTTTTTGAGGAATCTCCATATTGTCTTTCATAGTGGCTGCACCAGTTTGCATCTCCCTTAAACAGTTCACAAGGCTTTCCTTTTCTTCAATTCCTTGCCAACACTTATAATTTGTTGTCTTTTTGATAATAGCCATTCTAACAGGTAGGAGGTGATATCTCATTATGGCTTTGATTTCCATTTCCCTGATGCTTAGTGATGAGCACTTTTTCATATGCCTGTTTGGCCATCTGTATATCTTCTTTGGAAAAATATCTATTCAGATCTATGTCCATTTTTCAGTCAGATTGTTTTCTTGATGTTGAATTCATATGAATTTTTTGGATATTAGCTCCTTATCGGATATATCATTTGCAAGTATCTTCTCCCATTTACTAAGCAGCCCTTTCGTTTTTTTGATAGTTTCCTTCACTTTTCGAAAGCTTTTTAGTTCAATGTAGTCCCATTTGTTTATTTTGGCTTTTGATTCCCTTGCCTGAGGAGACATACCTTATTTCTAATACTGATGTCAAGGAGTATCCTGCCTATGTTTTCATCCAGAAGTTTTGTGGTTTCATTCTTACATTTAAGTCTTTAATCCATTTTTGAATTTATTTTTGTGCATGATGTGAGAGAATAGTCCAGTTATTTTGCATGTAGCTGTCCAGTTTTCTCAACACCATTTATTGAAGAGGCAGTCTTTTCCCCATTGTATATTCTTGCCTTCTTTGTCATAGATTAATCACCCACATAAGTATTAGTTTATATCTGAGCTCTCTATTTCATTTGTCTATGTGTCTGTTTTTATGGCAGTACTATACTGTTTTTCTTTTGTGATGTGCTTATTATTATTATTATTAAACTTTTATAGAAAATGACCAAGTTCACTCCTGGACGTTACTCACAGCCAAGCCTTAGATACTATGTGGCAAGTAGCAAAAGAGTCAGTGATGCTGGCTGTTTCATTTCTGGTGACTGACCTCTGCTACTTCAGAAGGCTGCATCTATATTCAGGACACCAGCTGAAATGGTAGGTGGTTGCATCATCTTTAAATTTCAAAAATACCCTTGCTCTTCAAAGTAGCAATTTGATATTATTGTCCCCTTTTTCTTTTAGGTGGATTGGATAGCTGCTGAAACAATTTAAAAGTAAATATTTTCATGCATATGTTTTATTTTTAAGGTTCAGAGAGAGTTCAAGACGGGAGAGAAAAGGGAAAATTCACCAATTTTCTTTCTTTTTACTTGGTTCAGGGAACCTCAGCATGGAGGTGGAAGTTGATTTACTCAGTTATTGTGCTAGAGAGTGGAAAGGAGAGACACCCCATGCCAAGCTGATGAGAAAGGTGTGTCTATTTGTACAGCTCACGGAGGAAGGAGAATTTTTGTGAAAAATCAGGAAACACATTCCAGTCTGCTTTACTAAATCCCAAGACCAACTAATACCAAATGTGATTCAAGGAACAATTGTGGTTCTAATTAAAAGCCAAACAACTGCTGGACATTGCCTTTGGGCCTTTCACCTAGAGCTAGTGCCTTTGAGGACTTGAGTAAATTAGGTCTGTAATTTCAGGACACTTGAGCATTGTACCCTTTTCAGCTCTCTTCTGGCCAGGTCTATTAAATATCTGCACATGCAGTGGAGACTTCTGTCCTTGAAGGGATCAGGCAACTTGACATACAATACTTGGAGGATTTTTAGAATTTTCCATTAGACCAATCTTGGTAAATATTCCCAGCACTGCTGTCCAACCTTGTCACTAGCAAAAGCCAAAAAAAAAAAAAAAAAAAAAAGACAAAAGTTCATTTAAAGTACTCTTTAGTGTGGTCTTAAAAGTGTACACTAGTACTTTTCATTGTGCTCAAGTTGTATCCATCATCTCCCCAAAATGACATTCCCTGGATCTGTGCTTCCAGGAATTTGTCAGCTAAAAAAGCATGACATGGACTCTATACACACGAAAGTCACTTTAAAATTATATGTGGTCATATTCATAACTTATAATTGTCTTTGTTTCTGTTGCCCACTTAATTTGAGAGTAACACCTTGCTGAAAATGCAGTAAGTTCACTTTTTTATTTTCTTATCCAATGTAATTAAAAACAACTTTTTCTTTTTGTGCTAATAGGTTCATGAGGAGCTGCTTTGGTGGCATTATATTAAGTGTGTTGGACAATAAAGAGATATAACAGTGATGCACTACAATGAATGCATCAGATCTTCAACCAGTGCCTCTCTTTTCCACTCTGGAAAAGAACAAGAAATAGTGAAGGTGTGTCCTCATATTACCGAGTCCAAGCTTGTACTGCTCACTGCAGGACAGGTCAATAAATGGATAGATAATGTGTTAGGGCAAGAAAATAACAACTTTATTCAGAAAGCCAGCAGAACAAGAAGATGGTGGACTAGTGTCTCAAAGAACCATCTTACCTGGGTTAGAATTCAGGCTTTTTTTAATACTAAAAGAGGAGAGGATGTGGCTTGTTGTTGCAAACTTCTTGGTGCTGGAATCCTTTGTTCTTGCAGCTGTTCACCTATATCTGGTCACAATATTCCTATAAACCTCCAAAAAGACAATTGTTATTTTCTGTTCTGCAACTTTTTATCTCTGTATGAATGGAAAAGTGTATCTTAAAAAGTGAGGCCTGGAGGCAGAGCATTGAGAAAGGGCAATTATGTATATTTCAGGTTATAAGCAACATTCTTTCACAAATGCACAGAGTCAGCATGACTAAGCACAGGCAACAGAGTATAAAGGTTAGCACTAAAGGAATAGGTCCAATATGGAGTCAGGTTTGTTCTTCTCTGTTACACACACACTGGAAACACAGGAAAAAGTTACATTGATGGTAACTGGAGCACAGATGCTCTGGGTCTTCTTGGGTGGCTTTGTACACAGAATATCATGAGATTGAAGGAATTTTGAGAGGTCTTTTAGCCAAGTCCTCTGCCTCTCATGTCAGTTTTTAAATAAATCATCTCAGAAAGATAGTCACACTCAATTTTGTTTGTTTTTAATCCAGCATCTGTTCTTGAGAATTGCATCTGTCTTTAATAAGTAAAATGTTCTACTAAAATTCACTTTTTTACTCCATAGTTATTTGACCTTTTAAAAATTATTATTTTTTAATTGATGTATAGATGATTTACAGTATTATATAAATTTCAGGTATACAACACAGTGATTTGCAATTTTTAAAGATTATAATTGTTATAAAATAGTTCATATAAAATATTGGCTACATTCCCTGCACAGTACAATATATCCTTGTAGCTTATTCACTTTATACATAGTAGTTTGTGTGTAACTACTACCCATTTCCTCCCCCTCTCCTCTTCCCTCTCCCCACTGATAACCACTCATTTGTTTTCTATATCTGTGAATCTGTTTCTTTTCTGTTATATTCATGTTAGTTTTATTTCTTAGATTCCACATATAAGTGATAACATAGAGTTTTTGTCTTTGTCTGAGTTATCTCACTAAGCATAATACCCTCTAGGTCCATCCATGCTGTCTCAAATGGCAAGATTTCATTATTTTTTATTTTTTTTATTTTTTATTTTTTATGTCTGAGTAGTGTTACACACATACACACCAAGTTTTCTTTATCCATTCATCTGCATGGACAGTTAAGTTGTTTCCATATCTTGGCTGTTGTAAATAATGCTGCTATGAACATTGGGGTACATGTACTTTTTTGAATTCGTATTTCTGTTTTCTTCAGATATATAACAAGGAGTGGAATTGTTGGGTCATATGGTAGCTCTACTTTTAGTTTTTTTTAGGAAACTCCATACTGTTTTCCATAATGGCTGCACAAATTTACATTCCCACCAACAGTGTACAAGTGTTTGCTTTTCTCCATATTCTTGCCAACATTTGTTATTTGTTGTTTTTTTAATAGTAGCCATTCTGACAATTGTGAGGTGATATCTCATTGTAGTTTTGATTTGCATTTCCATGATAATTAGAGACGTTGAACATTTTTTCATGTACCTGTCAGCCATCTGTATGTCTTCTTTGGAAAAAATGTCTATTCAGGTTCTCCTGCCCATTTTTAAATTGGGTTGTTTGTTTTTCTGATATCAAATTTTATGATCTGTTTATATATTTTGGATATTGACCCCTTATTGGTCATTTCATTTGCAAATATTTTCTCTCATTCCATAGGGTTTTTTGTTTGTTTGTTTTGTCAAAAGTTTCCTTTCCTGTGCAAAGGCTTTTAAGTTTAATTAGGTCCCACTTCTTTATTTCTTGCTTTTGCTTCCTTTGCCTGAGGAGACAGAGCCAAATAAATATTGCTATGATTTATGTCAGGGTGTTCTGTCTATGTTTTCCTCTAGGAATTTTATGGTCTTTGGCCTTACATTTAGGTCTTTAATATATTTTGAGCTTATTTTTGTAAATTGTGTGAGAAAATGTTCTAATTTTATTCTTTCACATGTGGCTGTCCAGTTTTCCTAGCACACTTACTGAAGGGACATTTTCCCATTTATATTCTTGCCTCCTTTGTTGTAGATTAATCAACCATAAGTGTGTAGATTTATTTCTGGACTCCCTATTCTATTCCATTAATCTTTGGGTCTATTTTTGTGCCAGTAACATACTGTTTTGATTACTGTGTAGCTTTGTAGTATAGTCTAAAGAAAGTGTGAATGATACCTCCACTCTGTTCTTTCTCAATATTGTTTTGGCTATCTGCGGTCTTTTGTGTTACCATACAGATTTTAAAATTATTTGTTCTGGTGCTGTGGAAAATGCCATTGGTGTTTTGATAAGGATTACATTGATTCGGTAGATTGCCTTGGGTAGTGTGGTCATTTTAACAATATTAATTCTTCTGATTATGACCATGGTTTATCTTGCCATCTGTTTGTGTCATCTTTAGTTACTTTCATCAGTGTCTGATAGATTTCCAAGTACAGTTCTTTTACCTTCTTAGTTAGATTTATTCCAAGGTATATTATTTTTTTGATGCAATATAACTAGGATTGTTTTCTAAATTTCTCTTTCTGATCACTTGTTGTTAGTGTATAGAAATGCAACAGATTTATGTATATTAACTTTGTATCTTGAAACTTTACCAGGTTCACTGATGAGGTCTAGAAGTTTTTTGATGGCATCTTTAGCATTTTCTATGTATAATAACATAACATCTGCAAACTGTGACAGTTATACTTCTTCCTTTCCAAATTGAATTCTTTTTATTCTTTTTTCATCTCTAATTGTCTAGTAATTCCAATACTATGTTGAATAAAAGTAAAGAGAGTAGGGATCCTTATCTTGTTCCTGATCTTAGAGAAAATGCTTTCATCTTTTCACTGTTGCATATGATGTTAGCTCTGTGTTGTCATATACAGCCTTTATTATGTTGAGATATATTCCCTCTATACCTGCTTTGGGGAGAGTTTTTGTCATAAATAGATGTTGAATTTTATCAAAATCTTTTTCCACATCTATTGAGATGATCATATGATTTGTGTTCTTCAATTTGCTATTGAGTTGTATATGGATTAATTTGTGGATATTAAATCATCCTTGAATCCCTGGGATATATTCCACTTGGTCATGGTGTATGATTCTTTTACTGTATTATTTTCTTTTTCATGTTTCGTAAAGTATTTATTAATTGTATGCTGATATTCAGTCACCAAAATAAACACTGTTATACTATACCTAGGTCATTCAAGTTTTCCCTTCTCAGTAGTTGCCCTAACAGTGGGATTATCCTGAAGTGAAAAAAGGTCAGGATTTTTTCATTTCATTTCATAGGATACAAGAATGACAAATTTACAAGCACATACCACAGCCCAGGGAAGTACTGACATTTTCACCTATTCTTTTGCCTTTCAGCTTTGCTTTTCAGATACAAAGAATTATCTGAATATAATCTTATTCTGGGTAAATTTATTGTAGCCACAGACACTCCAGGATAGTATTTGGCTTAAGAAGAAGAACACTGTTTCACAAACAAGAAAGACATTGGTACAAACATAGGTTTGCAACTTACTGTTTGTGTGACCTAAACTCCCTGAACCTTATCTGTTGAGACACGGCACCTATATAATATCAGCTATTTTAATTACAGGGATTGTGGTGAGACTTATATAAACATATAATTATGAAGATTGGCAAGTCTCACCCATTGAAAGAGCGAGTCCCAAGGACCTGTGTCACCATGGCAAGTGAATTAGTTAACAATTTTCTCAACCCTTCCCCAAAGGGACCTAACCTAAGACCATTTAGTCAACAAAGAAAATACCCAAACATTTCAAGGGTTTTGGGCACAGGGTTTAGGTTGACACTGAAACATCATCATGTTCTCCCTGTTAGAGTACCAGAATATGGGAGTGAAGTAATAAATCCAGTCCTTTCTAAATCCTCTGCTAACAGTGGGTCCACAGAGCGCACTAGTGCCTATTTGTCCTCTCTCCTTTTCCTAAAGGCGTAATTATTATGAACATATTTGGTAATTAGCAGAACCTCCATATTGGTTCCTTAGACTTTGGGATAAGACCTATGCAGCTTCAAACCATCTTCTTCAAGATTATAGTTTTGTTTTGTTTTGTTTTTTAATTCAAACAGAAAGTCACAAAAATTATAATCATCCTCATCAGTTCACTCAGTCCCATGTAATTAATTTTTTTTCATCTTGATCTTTTGTTAGAACTTTTATGAATTCATCAGTTTTCCATTAGAGTTCTGAAAATGCTTATTCATTCAGTTCAGCAGTATAGTCAGTTACCAGAAACCTGTACTTGTCAGAGTCTTTTCCATGAATTCCTTGAAGATGAAACCATTTTATAGGAACATATTTGCAAAAGCATCAGAGTACACCCAGAACTGTCTGTAAATGAAAAAAAGACTTAAAAATGACCACAGTTAAAGATTTGATGAAAGTTCATAATAATGCAATTGACAAGGAAATTTAGTTATTTCTGAGATACACATTTTAAAGTAATAACTAGAATATGACTTATAACATTATACTAGAACATATAAGATTTTTAGAAATGTCGTGTAATGTCTGACACATTTATATTAACATATTTCCATACAAATAACCCAAAGAAAGTTTAGTATTAGTTGTTTTTGTTTGTTTGTTTGTTTGTTTGTTTTATACTGCAGGTTCTTACTAGTCATCAATTTTATACACATCAGTGTATACATGTCAATCCCAATCGCCCAATTCAGCACACCACCATCCCCACCCCACCACAGTTTTCCCCACTTGGTGTCCATATGTTTGTTCTCTACAACTGTGTCTCAGCTTCTGCCCTGCAAACCGGTTCATCTGTACCATTTTCTAGGTTCCACATACATGTGTTAATATACGATATTTGTTTTTCTCTTTCTGACTTACTTCACTCTGTGTGACAGTCTCTAGATCCATCCACGTCTCAACAAATGACTCAATTTCGTTCCTTTTTATGGCTGAGTAATATTCCATTGTATATATGTACCAAAACTTTTTTAACCATTCGTCTGTCGATGGGCATTTAGGTTGTCTCCATGACCTGGCTATTGTAAATAGTGCTGCAATGAATATTGGGGTGCATGTGTATTTGAATTATGGTTTTCTCTGGGTATATGCCCAGTAGTGGGATTGCTGGATGATATGGTAATTCTATTTTTAGTTTTTTAAGGAACTTCCATACTGTTCTCCATAGTGGCTGTATCAATGTACATTCCCACCAACAGTGCAAGAGGGTTTCCTTTTCTCTGCACCCTCTCCACCATTTGTTGTTTGTAGATTTTCTGATGATGCCCATTCTAACTGATGTGAGGTGATACCTCATTTCAATTTGATTTGTATTTCTCTAATAGTGATGTTGAGCAGCTTTCCATGTGCATCTTGGCTATATGTATGTCTTCTTTGGAGAAATGTCTATTTAGGTCTTCTGCCCATTTTTGGATTGGGTTGTTTGTTTCTTTCATTAATTCATTTTATTTATTTTTTTAAACATCTTTATTGGACTATAATTGCTTTACAATGGTGTGTTAGTTTCTGATTTATAAAAAAGTGAATCAATTATACATATACATGTGTTCCCACATCTCTTCCCTCTTGTGTCTCCCTCCCTCCCACCCTCCCTATCCCACCCCTCTAGGTGGTCACAAAGAACCGAGTTGATCTCCCTGTGCTATGCGGCTGCTTCCCACTAGCTATCCATTTAATGTTTGGTAGTGTATACATGCCCATGCCGCTCTCTCACCCATCACAGCTCACCCCTCCCCCTCCCCAGCTAACCCCTCCCCCTCCCCATATCCCCAAGTCCATTCTCTAGTATGTCTGTGTATTTATTCCCGTCTTACCCCTAGTTTCTTCATGACTTTTTTTTTTTTAGATTCCATATATATGTGTTAGCATACGGTATTTGCCTTTCTCTTTCTGACTTACTTCACGCTGTATGACAGACTCTAGGTCCATCCACCTCACTACAAATAACAATTTCATTTCTTTATATGGCTGGGTAATATTCCATTGTATATATGTGCCACATCTTCTTTATCCATTCATCCGATGATGGACACTTAGGTTGTTTCCATCTCCTGGCTATTGTAAATAGAACTGCAATGAACATTTTGGTACATGATTCTTTTTCAATTATGGTTTTCTCAGGGTATATGCCCAGTAGTGGGATTGCTGTGTCATATGGTAGTTCTATTTCTAGTTTTTTAAGGAACCTCCATACTGTTCTCCATAGTGGCTGTACCAATTCACATTCCTACCAGCATTGCAAGAGTTTACCCTTTTCTCCACACCCTTTCCAGCATTTATTGTTTCTAGAATTTTTAATGATGGCCATTCTGACAGGTATAAGATCATATCTCATTGTAGTTTTGATTAGCAATTCTCTAATGATTAATGATGTTGAGCATTCTTTCATGTGTTTGTTGGCAATCTGTATAACTTCTTTGAAGAAATGTCTATTTAGGTCTTCTGCCCATTTTTGGATTGGGTTGTTTGTTTATTTGTTATTGAGCTGCATGAGTTACTTGTAAAATTTGGAGATTAATCCTTTATCAGTTGCTTCATTTGCAAATATTTTCTCCCATTCTGGATGTTGTCTTTTGGTCTTGTTTATGGTTTCCTTTGCTATGCAAAAGCTTTGAAGTTTCATTAGGTCCCATTGTTTATTTTTGTTTTTATTTCCATTTCTCTAGGAGGTTGGTCAAAAAGGATCTTGCTGTGATTTGAATCATAGAGTGTTCTGCCTATGTTTTCCTGTAAGAGTTTGAAAGTTTCTGGCCTTACATTTAGGTCTTTATTGCACTTTAGGCTTATTTTTGTGTATGGTGTTATGCAGTGTTCTAATCTCATACTTTTATATGTACCTGTCCAGTTATCACAGCACCACTTATTGAAGAGGCTGTCCTTTCTCCACTGTACACTTCTGACTCCTTTATCAAAGATAAGGTGACCATATGTGCATGGGTTTATCTCTGGGCTTTCTATCCTGTTCCATTGATCTATCTTTCTGTTTTTGTGCCAGTACCATACTGTCTTGATTACTGTTGCTTTGTGGTATAGTCTGAAGTCAGAGAGCCTGATTCCTCCAGCTCCATTTTTCATTCTCAAGATTGCTTTGGCTATTCGGGGTCTTTTGTGTTTCCATACAATTTGTGAATTTTTTTGTTCTAGTTCTGTGAAAAATGCCAGTGGTAGTTTGATAGGGATTGCATTGAATCTGTAGATTGCTTTGGGTAGTAGACTCATTTTCACAATGTTGATTCTTCCAATCCAAGGACACGGTATATCTCTCCATCTATTGGTATCATCTTTAAATTCTTTCATCAGTGTCTTATAATTTTCTGCATAAAGGCCTTTTGTCTCCTTAGGTAGGTTTATTCCTAGATATTTTATTCTTTTTGTTGCAATGGTAAATGGGAGTGTTTTTTGATTTCACTTTCAGATTTTTCATCATTAGTGTATAGGAATTCCAGAGATTTCTGTGCATTAATTTTGTATCTTGCTACTTTACCAAATTCATTGATTAGCTCTAGTAGTTTTCTGGTAGCATCTTTAGGATTCTCTGTGTAAAGTACCATGTCATCTGCAAACAGTGACAGCTTTACTTCTTCTTTTCTGATTTGGAGTCCCTTTATTTCCTTTTCTTCTCTGATTGCTGTGGCTAAAACTTCCAATACTATGTTGAATGAAAGTGGATAGAGTGTGAAACCTTGTTTTGTTCCTGATCTTATTGGAAATGCTTTCAGGTTTTCACCATTGAGGATGATGTTGGCTGTGGGCTTGTCATATATGGCCTTTATTATGTTGAGGAAAGTTCCCTCTATGCCTAGTTTCTGCAGGGTGTTTATCATAAATGGGTGTTGAATTTTGTCGAAAGCTTTCTCTGCTTCTATTGAGATGATCATATGTTTTTCTGCTTCAGTTTGTTAATATGGTGTATCACGTTGATTGATTTGCATATATTGAAGAATCCTTGCATTCCTGGAATAAACCCCACTTGATCATTCTGTATGATCCTTTTAATGTGCTGTTGGATTCTGTTTGCTAGTATTTTGTTGAGGATTTTTGCATATATGTTCAACAGTGATATTGGCCTGTAGTTTTCTTTCTTTGTGACATCTTTGTCTGGTTTTGGTGTAAGGGTGATGGTGGCCTTGTAGAATGAGTTTGGGAGTGTTCGTCCCTCTGCTATATTTTGGAAGAGTTTGAGAAAGATAGGTGTTAGCTCTTCTCTAAATATTTGATAGAATTTGCCTGTGAAGCCATCTGGTCCTGGGCTTTTGTTTGTTGGCAGGTTTTTAATCACAGTTTCAACTTCAGTGCTTCTGATTGGTCTGTTCATATTTTCTATTTCTTCCTGATTCAGTCTTGGCAGATTGTGTATTTCTAAGAATTAGTCCATTTCTTCCAGGTTGTCCATTTTATTGGCATAGCATTGCTTGTAGTAATCTCTCATGATCTTTTGTATTTCTGCAGTGTCAGTTGTTACTTCTCCATTTTCATTTCTAATTCTATTGATTTGAGTCTTCTCCCTTTCTTTCTTGATGAGGCTGGCTAATGGTTTTTCAATTTTGTTTATCTTCTCAAAGAACCAGCTTTTAGTTTTATTGATCTTTGCTATTGTTTCCTTCATTTCTTTTTAACTTATTTCTGATCTGATCTTTATGATTTCTTTCGTTCTGCTAAGTTTGGTGTTTTTTTGTTCTTTCTCAAATTGTTTTAGGTGCAGGGTTAGGTTGTTTTTCTGAGATGTTTCCTGTTGCTTAAGGTAGAATTGTATTGCAATTAACTTCCCTCTTAGAACTGCTTTTGCTGCATACCATAGGTTTTGTGTGGTCGTCTCACCATTGTCATTTGTTTCTAGGTATTTTTTGATTTCATCTTTGATTTTTGCAGTGACCACTTCATATTAAGTAGTGTGTTGTTTAGCCTCCATGTGTTTGTATTTTTTACAGGTCTTTTCCTGTAATTGATATCTAGTCTCATAGCATTGTGGTCAGAAAAGATACTTGATACAATTTCAATTTTCTTAAATTTACCTAGGCTTGATTTGTGACCCAAGATATGATATATCCTGGACAATGTTCCATGAGTCTTTGAGAAGAATGTGTATTCTGTTGTTTTTGGATGGAATTTCCTATTAAGATCAATTAATTCCATCTTGTTTAATGTATCATTTTAAGCTTGTGTTTCCTTTTATTTTCATTTTGGATGATCTGTCCATTGATGAAAGTGGGGTGCTAAAGTCCCCTACTATGAATGTGTTAATATTGATTTCCTCTTTTATGGCTGTTACTAATTACCTTATGTATTGAGGTGCTCCTATGTTGGGTGCATAAATATTTACAATTGGTATATCTTCTTCTTGGATGGATCCCTTGATCATTATTTAGTGTCCTTCTTTGTCTCTTATAATAGTCTTTATTTTAAAGTCTATTTTTTCTGATATGAGAATTGCTACTCTAGCTTTTTTTTTTTTTTTTGTGGTATGTGGGCCTCTCCCATTGCGGAGCAACAGGCTCCAGACATGCAGGCTCAGTGGCCATGGCTCACGGGAGCAGCTGCTCCGCGGTATGTGGGATCTTCCCAGACCGGGGTGCGAAACAGTGTCCCCTGCATTGGCAGGTGGACTCTCAACCACTGCGCCACCAGGGAAGCCCTACAGCTTTCTTTTGATTTCCATTTGCATGGAATATGTTTTTCCATCCCCTCACTTTCATTCTGTACATGTCCCTAGGTCTGAAATGGGTCTGTTGTAGACAGCATATATATGTGTCTTGTTTTTGTATCCATTCAGGCAGTCTGTGTCTTTTGGTGGGAGCATTTAATCCATTTACATTTAAGGTAATTATTGATATGTATATTCCTATTCCTATTTCTTAATTGTTTTGGGTTTGTTATTTAGGTCTTTTCCTTCTCTTGTGTTTGTTGCCTAGAGAAGATCCTTTAGCATTTGTTGGAAAGGTGGTTTGGCGGTGCTGAACTCTCTCAGCATTTGCTTGTCTGTAAAGGTTTTAATTTCTCCATCAAATCTGAATGAGATCCTTGCTGGATAGAGTAATTTTGGTTGTAGGTTTTTCTCCTTCATCACTTTAAATATGTCCTGCCAGTCCCTTCTGAATTGCAGAGTTTCTGCTGAAAGATCTGCTGTTAACCTTATGGAGATTCCCTTGTGTGTTTTTTGTTGTTTTTCCCTTGCTGCTTTTAATATATATTCTTTGTATTTAATTTTTGATAGTTTGATTAATATGTGTCTTGACGTGTTTCTCCTTGGATTTATCCTGTATGGGACTCTCTATGCTTCCTGGATTTGAGTAACTATTTCCTTTCCCATATTGGGGAAGTCTTCCACTATAATCTCTTCAAATATTTTCTAAGTCCCTTTCTTTTTCTCTTCTTCTTCTGGAACCACTATAATTCGAATGTCGATGCGTTTAATATTGTCCCAGAGGTCTGTGAGACTGTTCTCAGTTCTTTTCATTTTTCTTTATTCTGTTCTGCCATAGTTATTTCTACTATTTTATCTTCCAGGTAACTTATCCATTCTTCTGCCTCAGTTATTCTGCTGTTGATCCCTTCTAGAGTATTTTTAATTTCATTTATTGTGTTGTTCATCGTTGCTTGTTCCCCTTTAGTTCTTCTTGGTCCTTGTTAAATGTTTCTTGCATTTTCTCTATTCTATTTCCAAGATTTTGTATCATCTTTACTATCATTATTCTGAATTCTTTTTTCAGGTAGGCTGTGTATTTCCTCTTCATTTTTTAGGTCTGGTGGGTTTTTATCTTGCTCCTTCAACTGCTGTGTGTTTTCTATCTTCTCATTTTGCTTATCTTACTGTTTTGGGGGTCTCCTTTTTGCAGGCTTCAGGTTGTTACTCTCCTTGTTTTTGGTGTCTGTCCCTAGTGGCTAAAGTTGGTTCAGTGGGTTGTGTAGGCTTCCCGGTGGGGGAAGTAGTGCCTGTGTTCTGGTGGATGAGGCTGAATCTTGCCTTTCTGGTGGGCAGGTCCAAGTCTGGTGTTGTGATTTGGGGTGTCTGTGGCCTTAATATTATTTTAGGCAGCTCTCTGCTAATGGGTGGGGTTGTGCTCCTGTCTTGCTAGCTGTTTAGCATAGGGTGTCCAGCACTGTAGCTTGCTGGTCGTTGAGTGAATCTGGGTCTTTGTGTTGAGATGGAGATCTCTGGGAGATTTTCGCTGTTTGATAATACATGGAGCTGGGAGGTTTCTTGTGGACCAGTGTCCTGAGGTTGGCTCTCCAAGGTCAGAGGCAGAGCACTGACTCCTGGCTGAAGCACCAATAGCCTTTTATCCACATGGGTCAGAATAAAAGTGAGAAAACTAGAAAGAAAGAAAGAAGATATAATAAAATAAAATAAAGTTATTAAAATAAAAAATTATTATTTGAGAAAAAATTTTTAAGTAAAAAACAAACAAACAAAAAGATGGACTGACAGAACCCTAGCACAAATGGTGAAAGCAAAGCTATACAGACAAAATCTCACACAGAAGCATACACATACACGCTCATAAAAAGAGGAAAAGGGGAAAAATAATATATCTTGCTCTCAAAGTCCACCTCCTCAGTTTGGATGATTCGTTGTCTATTCAGGTATTCCAGCGGTGCAGGTTACGTCAATTTGATTGTGGAGATTTAATCCGCTGCTCCTGAGGCTGTTGGGAGAAACTTCCCTTTCTCTTCTTTGTTCACACAGCTCCCGGGGTGCAGCTTTGGATTTGCCCCGCCTCTGCATTTAGGTCGCCGGAGGGTGCCTATTCTTCTCTCAGACAGGACAGGGTTAAAGGAGCAGCTAATTCAGGGTCTCTGGCTCACTCAGGCCAGGGGAAGGGAGGGGCACAGTGTGTGGGGCGAGCTTGCATTGGCAGAGGCCAGTGTGACATTGCACCAGCCTGAGGTGCACCATGCATTCTCCTGGGGATGTTGTCCCTGAATTACGGGATCCTGGAAGTGGCGGTCAGCACAGGCTTCCGGGGGGGTGGTGTGGATAGTGGCCTGTGCTTGCATACAGGCTTCTTGGTGGTGGCAGCAGTGGCCTTAGCGTCTCATGCCCGTCTCGGGTCCACGCTGATAGCCATGGCTCGTGCCCGTCTCTGGAGCTCCTTTAAGCAGCCCTCTTAATCCCCTCTCCTCGTGCACTGGGAAACAAAGAGGGAAGAAAAAGTCCCTTGCCTCTTCGGCAGGTCCAGAGTTTTTCCCGGACTCCCTCCCGGCTAGCCGTGGTGCACTAACCCTTTCAGGCTCTGTTCACACTGCCAGTCCTCTCCCTGCGATCCGACGGAAGCTTGAGCCTCAGCTCCTAGCCCCCGCCCACCCCGGCTGGTGAGCAGACAAACCTCTCGGGCCGGTGAGTGCTTGTCGGCACTGATCCTCTGTGCGGGAATGTCTCCATTTTGCCCTACGCACTGCTGTTGCTGTGCTCTCGTCCGCGGCTCTGAAGCTTCCCCCACCCGCCACCTGCAGTCTCCGCACGAGAAGGGGCTTCCTAGTGTGTGGAAACCTTTCCTCCTTCACAGCCCCCTCCCATTGGTGCAGGTCCCATCTCTATTCTTTTGTCTCTGTTTCTCCTTTTTTCTTTTGCCCTACCCAGGTACGTGGGGAGTTTCTTACCTTTTGGGAAGCCTGAGGTCTTCTGCAAGCGTTCAGTGGGTGTTCTGTAGGAGTTGTTCCACGTGTAGATGTATTTGTGATGTATCTGTGAGGAGGAAGGTGATCTCCATGGCTTACTCTTCCGCCATCTTCCCTGATCTCTCTGTTTCTTTAATATTGAGCTGCATGAGCTGTTTATATATTTTGGAGATTAATCCTTGTCCGTTGATTCATTTGCAAATATTTTCTCCCATTTGAGGGTTGTCTTTTCGTTTTGTTTATGGCTTCCTTTGCTGTGCAAAAGCTTTGAAGTTTCATTATGTCCCATTTATTTATTTTTGTTTTAATTTACATTACTTTAGGAGGTGGATCAAAAAGGATCTTGCTGTGATTTATGTCAAAGAGTGTTCTGCTTATGTTTTCCTCTAAGAGTTTTATAGTGTCTGGTTTTACATATAGGTCTTTAATCCATTTTGAGTTTACTTTTGTGTATGGTGTTAGGGAGTGTTTTAATTTCTCTTTTACATGTAGCTGTCCAGTTTTCCAAGCACCACTTATTGAAGAGGCTGTCTTTTCTCCATTGTATATCTTTGCCTTCTTTGTCATAGATTAGTTGACCATAGGTACATGGGTTTATCTCTGGGATTTCTGTCTTGTTCCATTGATCTATATTTCTGTTTTTGTGCCAGTAAAATATTTTCTGAAGTTGGGGAGTCTGATTCATCCAGCTCCGTTTATTTTTTTCCCAAGATTGCTTTCGCTATTTGATGTCTTTTTTGTCTCCATACAAATTTTAAGATTTTTTAAAAAATTTAGTTTCTAGTTCTGTAAAACATTCCATTGGTAATTTGATAGGAATTGCATTGAATCTGCAGATTGCTTTGGGTAGTAGTCATTTTCACAATACCGATTCTTCCAATCCAAGTACATGGTATATCTCTCCATCTGTTTGTGTCAGCCTTAATTTCTTTCATCAGTGTCTTATAGTTTTGTGAGCACAGTTCTTTTACCTCCTTAGGTAGGTTTATTCCTAGGTGTTTTATTCTATTTGTTGCAGTGATGAATGGGATTGTTTCCTTAATTTCTCTTTTTGATCTCTTGTTCGTGTATAGGAATGCAAGAGATTTCTGCACATTAATTTTGTATCCTGCAACTTTACCAAATTCATGGATGAAATTTAGTGGTTTCCTGATGGCATCTTTAGGACTTTCAATGTAGAGTATCATGTCATCTGCAAACAGTGACAGTTTTACTTCATCTTTTCCAATTCTTATTCCTTTTGTTTCTTTTTCTTCTCTGATTCCCATGGTTAGGACTTCCAAAACTATGTTGAATAATAGTGGCAAGAGTGGACAACCTTGTTTTCTTCCTGATCTCAGTGGAGATGCTTTCAGTTTTTCACTATTGAGTATAATGTTTGCTGTGGGTTTGTCAAATATGGCATTTATTATGTTGAAGTAGATTCCCTGTATGCCCACTTTCTGGAGAGGTTTTATTGTAAATGGGTGATAAAATATGTCAAAAGCTTTTTCTGCATCTATTGAGATGATCATATGGTTCTTATGCTTCAGTTTGTTAATATGGTGTATCACATTGATTGATTTGCATATATTGAAGAATCTTTGCATCCCTGGGATAAATCCCACTTGATCATTCTGTATGATCCTTTTAATGTGTTCTTAGATTTGGTTTGTTAATATTTTGTTGAGGGTTTTTGCACCTATATTGATCAGTGTTATTGGTCTCTAATTTTCTTTTTTTTAGTATCTGTCTGGTTTTGGTATCAGGGTGATGCTGGCCTTGTAGAATGAGCTTGAGAGTGTTCCTTCCTATGCAATTTTTTTGGAAGAGTTTGAGATGAATAGGTGTTAGCTCTTCTCTAAATGTTTGATAGAATTTGCCTGTGAAGCCATATGTTCCTGGGCTTTTGTTTGTTGGCAGATTTTTTTTTTTAAATTTTTCAGCACGCGGGTTTCTCACCACTGTGGCCTCTCCCATTGCAGACCACAGGCTACGGACACGCAGGCCCAGTGGCCATGGCCCATGGGCCCAGCTACTCTGTGGCATGTGGCATCCTCCTGGACCGGGGCACGGACCCATGTCTCCTGCATCGGCAGGCGGACCCCCAACCACTGCGCCACAAGGAAAGCCCTGTTGGAAGATTTTTAATCACAGTTTCGATTTCAGTACTTGTGATTGGTATGTTCACATTTTCTGTTTCTTCCTGATTCAGTCTTGGAAGGTTATACCTTTGTAAGAATTTGTCCATTTCTTCCAGGTTGTCCATTTTATTGGCATAGAGTTGCTTATAGTTGTCACTTATGATGCTTTGTATTTCTGCAGTGTCTGTTGTAACTTCTCCTTTTTCATTTCTAATTTTATTGATTTGAGTCCTCTCTCCTTTTGTTGATGAGTGTGCTAAAGGTTTATCAATTTTGTTTATCATCTCAAAGAATCAGCTTTTAGTTTTATCGATCTTTGTTATTGTTTTCTTCATTTCTTTTTCATCTATTTCTGATCTGATCTTTATGATTTCTCTCCTTCTGCTAACTTTGCAGTTTTTTCGTTCTTCTTTCTCTAATTGCTTTAGGTGTAAAGTTAGGTTGTTTATTTGAGATATTTCTTGTTTCTTGAGGTAGGATTGTATTGCTATAAACTACCTTCTTAGAACTGCTTTTGCTGCATCCCATAGGTTTTGGATTGTCGTGTTTCCATTGTCATTTGTCTCTAGGTATTTTTTGATTTGTTTTTGATTTCTTCAGTGATCTCTTGGTTATTTAATAGCATAGTGTTTACCCTTCATGTGTTTGCGTTTTTTACGATTTTTTCCTTGGAATTTATTTCTAATCTTGTGATTAGATAAGATGCATGATATGGTTTCAATTTTCATAAATTTACCAAGGCTTGATTTTGTGACCCAAGATGTAGTCTAACCTGGAGAGTGTTCTGTGCACACTTGAGAAGAAAGTGTAACCTGCTGTTTTTGGATGGAATGTCTTATAAATATCAATTAAATTTATTTGGTCTATCATGTCATTTAAAGCTTGTGTTTCCTTATTAATTTTCTGTCTGTATAATCTGTCCATTTGTGTAAGTGAGGTGTTAAACTCCTTCACTATTATTGTGTTAATGTCAATTTCCCCTTTTATAGCTGTTAGCATTTGCCTTATGTATTGAGGTGCTCTGATGTTGGGTGCATATATATTTATAATTGTTATGCCTTCTTCTTGGATTGATCCCTTGATCATATGTAGTGTCCTTCTTTGTCTTTTGTAATATTCTTTATTTTAAAGCCTAATTTATCTGATATTAGTATTGCTACTCCAGCTTTCTTTTGACTTCTATTTGCATGGACTATCTTTTTCCATCCCCTCACTTTCAGTGTATATGTGTCCCTAGGTCTGAAGTGTGTCTCTTGTAGACAGCATATTTATGGGTCTTGTTTTTATATCCATTCAGCCAGGCTGTGTGTTTTGGCTGGAGCATTTAATTCATTCCCATTTCAGGTAATTATAGATGTGTATGTTCCTATTACCATTTTCTTAATTGTTTTGGGTTAGTTTTTGTAGATCATTTTCTTCTCTTGTGTTTTCCACTTAGAGAATTTCCTTTAACATTTGTTGTAGAGCTTTTTGTGGTGCTGAATTCTCTAAGCTTTTGCTTGTCTGTAAAGCTTTTGATTTCTCCATTGATCTGAATGAGATCCTTGCCTGGTAGAGTATTCTTGGTTGTAGGTTCTTCCCTTTCATCACTTTAAATATATCCTGCCTCTCCCTTTTGGCTTGCAGAATTTCTGCTGAGAAATCAGCTGTTAACTTTATGGGAGTTCCCTTGTATGTTATTTGTCATTTTTCCCTTGTTGCTTTTAATAGTTTTTCTTTTTCCTTATTTTTTGTCCATTTGATTACTATGTGTCTTGGTGTGTTTCTCATTGAGTTTATGCTGTCTGGGACTCTCTGCACTTGCTGGACTTGGGTGGCTCTTTCCTTTCCCACGTTAGGGAAATTTTTGACAGTAACCTTTTCAAATATTTTGTAGTGTCCTTTCTATCTCTCTTCCCCTCCTGGGACTCCTATAATGCCAATGTTTGTGAGTCTAATGTTGTCCCAGGGAGCTCCTATGTTGTTTCCATTTGTTTTCATTCTTTTTCTTTATTCTGTTCCACAGCAGTTATTTCCACCATTCTGTCTTCCAGGTCACTTCTTCGTTCTTCTGTCTCAGTTATTCTGTTATTGATTCCTTCTAGTGTATTTTTCATTTCAGTAATTGTATTGTTCATCTCTTTTTATTCTTTAGTTCTTCTAGGTCTTTGTTAAATATTTCCTACATCTTCTCGATCTTTGCCTTCTTTCTGTTTCTGAGGTCCTGAATCATCTTCACTATCATTATTCTGCAGCCTTTTTCTGGAAGGCTGCCTATTTCCACTTCATTTAATTGTTTTCTGGGGTTTTATCTTGTTACTTCATCTGGGACATAGTCCTTTGCCTTTTCATTTTGTCTCTCTTTCTGTGATTTTGGTTTTCTTTCCACAGCCTGCAGGATTGTAGTTCTTCTTGCTTCTTCTGTCTACCCTCTGGTGGATGAGGCTAAGTGGCTTGTGCAAACCTCCTGATGGTAGGGCCTAATGGTGGGTAGAGTTGAGTGTTGCTTTGGTGAGCAGAACTCAGTAAAACTTTAATCCACTTGTCTGCTGATGCCTGGGACTGAGGTCCCTCCCTGTTGGTTGTTTGGCCCGTGGCAACCCAGCACTGGAGCCTACAGGCTCTTTGGTGAAGCTAATGGCAGACTCTGGGAGCACTTACACCAATGAGTACTTCCCAGAACTTCTGCTTCCAGTGTCCTTGATCCTGCAGTGAGCCACAGCCACCCCTGCTTCTGTAGGCCACTCTCCAACACTAGCAGGTAGGTCTGGTTCAGTCTCCTATGGAGTCATTTCTCCTTCCCCCGGGGCCTGATGCACACTCTACTTTGTATGTGCTCCCAAGAGTGGAGTCTGTTTCCCCTAGTCCTGTTGAAGTCCTGCAATCAAATCCCACTATGACTCAAAGCCTGATTCTCTGGGAATTCCTCCTCCCTTTGCCAGACTGCCAGGTCGGGAAGCCTGACATGTGGCTCAGAACCTTCACTCCAATGAGTGGACTTCTGTGGTATAATTGTTCTCCAGTTTGTGAGTCTCCCACACAGCAGTTATGGGATTTGACTTTATTGTGATTGCATCCCTCCTACTGTCTATTGCATCTTGTCGTTTGTCTTTGGATGTGGGGTATCATTTTTGGTGAGTTCCAGTGTCTTCCTGTTGATGATTGTTCAGCAGTTAGTTGTGATTCTGGTGCTCTTGCAAGTGGGAGTGAGCACATGTCCTTCTACTCCACCATCTTGAATCAATCTCCTATGTTGATTTCTTTTAGGTTGTCAATTTTATTGGCATATAATTGTTTGTAATAATCCCTTATGATCCTTTGTATTTCTGTTTTCAGTTGTAACATTTCCTTTTTCATTTAAGAATTTATTGATTCAGGCCCTCTCGCTTTTGTGCTTGATTAGTTTGGTTAAAGGTTGACCCATTTTCTTTACTTTTTCAAAGAACCAGCTCTTAGTTTCATTAATCTTTTCAATTGCTTTTTTTCTCTACTTCATTTATTTCTGCTCTCCTCTTTACGATTATGTTCCTTCTACTAACTTTGGTTTTTGTTTGTTCTTTTTTTCTATTTCTTTTAGGTGTAAGGTTAGGTTGTTTATTTGAGATTTTTCTTGTTTCCAGAGATAGGATTTTATAGCTATAAATCTTCCCTCTTAGAACTGCTTTTGCTGCATCCCATATATTTTGGATTATTGTGTTTTCATTTTCATTTGCCTCAAGGTATTTTTTGATTTCCTCTTGGATTTCTTCAGTGACCTATTTGTTTAGTAGCATACTGTTTAGCTTCCACATGTTTATGTTTTCTGCGTTTTTTTGTTTTTTTTTCTTGTAGGTAATTTCTAGTCTCAGCACTGTGGTTGGAAAAGATGCTTGATATGATCTCAGTCTTCTTAAATTTACTGAGACTTGTATTGTTGCCTAGCATGTGGTCTATCCTGGAGAATGTTCCATGTGCACTTGAAAAGAATGTTAATTCTGCTGCTCTTTGATTGAGTGTTCCATATATATCCATTAACTTCATCATTCTTATTGTTTTGTTTAAGGCCAGAGTTTCCTTATTGAATTTTTGGCTGGATGATTTGTCCATTGTTGTGAAGGGGTGTTAAAGTCCCCTACTCTTGTTGTGTTACTGCTAATATTTCCTTTTATGTCTTTTAATGTTTGCCCATATATTTAGGTGCTTCTATGTTGAGTACATATGGTTTTTACAATTGTTATATCTTCTTCTTGAATTGATCCCTTGATCATTATATAATGTCCTTCATTGTCTCTTGTTACAGTCTTTGTTTCAAAATCTATTTTATCTGTTTTAAGTACTGTTATTCAGGCTTTCTTTTCGTTTTCATTTGCATTGAATACCTTTGTCCTTCCCCTCACTTTCAGTCTGTGTGTGTCTTTAGATATGACATTATTCTTTTGTAGGAAGTATGTATATATATATATATATATATATATATATATGTATATATAATGTCTTATTTTTATATTCATGCAGCCACTCAATGTCTTTTACCTTTTTTTTTTTTTTTTTTTTTGCGGTACTTGGGCCTCTCACTGTTGTGGTCTCTCCCATTGTGGAGCACAGGCTCCAGATGTGCAGGCTTAGCGGCCATGGCTTACAGGCCTAGCCACTCCATGGCATGTGGGATCTTCCCAGACTGGGGCAGAAACCCGTGTTCCCTGCATCAGCAAGTGGACTCTCAACCACTGTGCCACCAGGAAAGCCCCCAATGTCTTTTGATTTGAGCATTTAGTCCATTTACATTTAAAGTAAGTATTGATAGGTATGTATATATTGCCGTTTTCTTAACTGTTTGGGGGCTGTTTTGTAGTCCATTTTTTTGGTTCCTTTTCTCTTCTTTTGTTCACTTCCCTTGTGATTTGATGGCTTTCTTTAATATTACTTTTGGATTCCTTTCTCTTTTTTATGTTTGTATCTAATATAGATTTTTGGTTTGTGGCTATCATGAGGTTTACATATAGCAATCTGTATTTACATGTAATTATTTTGAGTAGCTGATCTCTTAAGTTGAATGCATTTTAACAACCTAGCATTTTTAGTCCCTCTCCCCAGTGTTTAGTGTTTTTGACATCATATTTTACAGGGTTTTTTTGTGTGTGTGTATCTCTTAACTACTTCTTGTGGATATGGAGGATTTTACTCCTTTTGTTTTTTAACCTTCCTACTAACCTTATATGTGTTGATTTACTACTTTTACTCTCTATTTACCTTTACCAGTGAGATTTTTTCTTTTGTAATTTTCATACTTATAGTTGTGGTCTTTTTTTTTTAGCTTAGAGAAGTTCCTTTAACATTTCTTGTGAAGCTGATTTGGTGGTACTGAACTCTTTTGGGTTTTTCTTGTCTGTAAGAATTTGATATTTCCATCAAATCTGAATGAAAGTCTTGCCAGGTTGTATATTCTTGGTTGCTTTTTTTTTCCTTTTCATTATCTTCAATATTGCATGACACTTACTTCTGATCTGCAGGGTTTCTACTGAAAAGTCAACTTATAACATTATGGGGTTTTCCTTATATATAACTTGTTGCTTTTAATATCTTCTCTTTGACTTTATTTTTTGCCATTTTAATTACAGTATGTATTGGTGTGGTCCTCTTTGGGTTGATCCTGTTTTGGAGTCTCTGTGCTTCCTGGACCTGGAAGTCTGTTTCCTTCCTCTGGTTAGGAAAGTTTTCATCTATTATTTCTTCAAATACTACATCTGTCCCTATCTCTTTTCTTCTGGGTCCCATATAATGCAATGTTAGTACACTTATTGTTGTCTCAGAGATCTCTTAAGTTGTCCTAATTTCTTTATATTCTCTTTTCTTTTTTTTTCTGTTCAGCTTCAGTGATTTCCTCTACTCTGCCTTTCAGCTCACTGATCCATTCCTTTGTATTATCTAATCTATGGCTGATTCCTTTTAGTGTATTATTTATTTCAGTCATTGTATTTTTCATCTCGTTTTGGTTCCTCTTTTTATTTTCTAATTCTTATTTTAAAACTTCTAACTTGTCACTCTGTTCATCAAACCTTCTCCCAAGTTCTTTGAACATCTTTACTATCATTGAACTTGTACTCTTCATTGGGTAGATTGCTTACCTCCAATTTGCTTGGTTCTTCCTCTCAGATTTTATCTTATTCCTTCATTTGGAACATATTTCTCTGTCATCTCATTTAGCTTAATTTGCTGTTGATATTTCTATATGTTTAGTACTATTTGTTGTGCTTCCTGACCTTGGAGAAATGGGCTTTTGTAGGAGACATTTTATATGTCCCAGCAGCACACTTCCCTCTGGCAACTAGAGCTATATTTTCCATGGGTGCCCCCTTTGTGGCCTGCATTGGTCTTTCTGTTTTGCTGGACTGACTACTATGTGTGGTCTGGTGGGTGTGGTTGGCCCCTCATCTAGCTGATTTCCAGGTCCTTCTTTGTTCAGTGGCTGTTGGTCAATGGTGGACAGGACCCAGTTCACAAGGAAGGTGGTTGTAGAGCACTGAGGGCTCCCAGGGCTAATGCTGGCTCACTGGTGGGCAGAATCAGGCTCCAGAGTGAGTGTTATAATGTTGGGGGGTCTCAGATCTAGTGTCAACCTGCTGGTGGGTGGGGTCAGATTATGTCATGGCTTGCTGTGAGCCCAGGCTGTCCCAAAGCAGTTATTTTCCTGCTGGTGAGTGGCACTGGATGTTGGGACATCTGACTGATGGGTCCAACGTGTCTCAGAGCTGGTGTCATCCTCCTGGTGGGCAAAGTCCTTGTACAAGATCTCGGCCTGCAAAGTCCTGATGGTCCTGGGTCTGATGTTGGCCTTTTGGTGGGCAGAACCAATTCCTGACACAGCTGGCAATGGAGTCCAAGGTGTCCTGAAACTTGTGTGTGTGGCCTGCTGGCAGGTGCCAGCCTGTAGTGCGTGGTCTGGCTCCTGACATGACTGACTGTGGTGTTTTGGTGGTCCTGGGCTTGGTGTCCAACCACTCATGGGTGAGATCATGTCCTGGGGCTAATGCCAGACCACTGGTGGGTGAAGCCAGGTCCTGGGATCTGTAGCTGTGGGGCCCTGGGGGTACCAGGGTTGGTATGTTGGCCTGCTGGTGAGTGGAGCTGGGGCCCAGGGAATCCTGGGGTGGCTCTGGGCTTAGGGGTTCTTAATGCAGCAGGTCTGCTGGTGGGTGAGGCTGTGTCCTCACCTGGCTAGCTACTTGACCTGAGCCATCTCAATACTGGTGCTGACAGGCTGGTGGTGGGGTCAGGTTCCAGTGCTCATAAGCTGGAGGAAGGATCCAGAATGGTGCTCACCAGCAGCAGTGTACTCATGGTAGATCAAGTACCCCAAAATGGCTGCTGCCAGTGTCTATTTACCAAGGGCGAGATCCTCTTGCCTCTCTGGGAAGCTTTTCAAGGTCAGCAGATGGGTCTGATATAGGCTCATTTCAAATTGCTGCTTTTTCCCTGGGTCCCAGAGCATTTGAGAATGTGTGCACACACTTTAAGAGTAGGGTCTCTATTTCCCACAGCCCTCTGGCCCTCTTGAAAGTAAGACCTGCTGGCCTTCAAGGCCAAATATTCTGGGGGCTTATCTTCCTGGTTCTGGACCCTCAGACTGGGGAAATTATGTGGGGCTTGGACCCTTCACTCCCTGTGGAGAGCCTCTGCAATTGTAATTATCTTCCCTTTTGTGAGTCACCCACCCAGAGTTATGGGTATTGACTGTACAATTTTCTACCCCTCTTACCAGTTTCATTGTGGTTCCTTCTTTATATCTTTAGTTGTAGAAGATATTTTCTGCTAGTTTTCCAGTGTTTCTCATCAATAGTTGCTCTGTAAATAGTTGTAATTTTGGTGTGCCTGTGGGAGGAGGTGCATTCAGTGTCTTTGTACTCCCCCATGTTGGCCAAGAAGTCACCTTGTTCATGTTTTTTAAATTCAATCTACCAGTGCTGATCCTTCCCTTCTGATTAAACCAATTACTACTGTGCTTAAGGGGTATCATTTCATATACAGAGACCAGACACCAAATTCTCCAAATTTTATTTTTGAATCCTTAATGTCCTAGTCTTCATTAATTTCTCAGCATTCTATCTCATGTATTTCCTTCCCCTGCCATCAAAGATCCTGACTGTGCAAACAAATATATTCTTAAATATTAAAAGATCAGGATTTTGTTATGATAAGTGATAGACTTTTAGAAAATGAGGCACAAGAGCTTTTGGCCTGTGACATCAGGCTCCATTTTGGTTGGGTTCACAGATGATGGTCTGGCTGTGGAAGTAGGTGATAAGAATTTTCCTGACCTTCAGTTTTTCTTAATGCTGTACTGTGGGGCAGCACCATGAAACTATCACTCCCAATGATTTCTCTGCAACACAAGGACCCAGGAATAATCAATGTGATCAAAATCTTGACCTGTAGCCTACCTCCTATGTGTTTTCCAGATTGGACACAGGAAAAAATGTTACGGGCCAAATAACAACTAAATGCTAAATGTCTCTAAATCAAAAAGTGAAAAATTTCTCTAACTTAACCCTTTCCCATCTAGCTTCTATTGATGTAAAACTAAAGTGCCCAAGATTTTTCTTGTGTCAATAAAGACTGTAATAAATAATCAATGGTGACTTGTTTGAATATGAAGGTCAATCATTGTTTTCTAAGTATGCTTTCAGAGATACAAGCTTTTACTTTTTGCTTTTTTTTTTTTTTTTGGTATTCAACTGATCTAACTCAAGAGGAAGAACGAGGAAGCTAACATCTATTTAATATCCACCAAAACTTTGTTATGAGCTTTACATATGCTGTCTCATTTACATCTCTAAAGATCCCTATGTGATAATTATTAATGTTTTGACTTTTAACAATAAGGCTTAGGTACGTTACTTAACTTGGTTATAGCCACATACATAATTAGTAGCAAATTTGAGGTTTGAACCCATGGTTGTCTGGCTGCAAACCCACACCACTTTCAATGCTGACTTTTTTGTTAATGGCCTTGAATCAAAATTAGATAATTTAGGGCTTCCCTGGTGGCGCAGTGGTTGAGAGTCCGCCTGCCAATGCAGGGGACGTGGGTTCGTGCCCCAGTCCAGGAAGATCCCACATGCCGCAGAGTGTCTGGGCCCGTGAGCCATGGCCGCTGGGCCTGCACGTCTGGAGCCTGTGCTCCGCAACGGGAGAGGGCGCAACAGTGAGAGGCCCGCATACCGCAAAAAAAAGAAAAAAAAAATTAGATAATTTGAAATTTCTATTTTATGGAGTCATTTGCACCATAGGAGCAAGTGTTCTCTTCTTTTGATTGGGAAACAATTACAAATGTAAAAGGTGGTAAAGGGTAAGGAGCAAAGTTTTCTGCATCTTGTTCCTGCTACTTAACTTTTTTTTATGATGTATTTCAACTCATTCAAATTTTCTCAGTCTTGGTTTCTCATCTGTAAAATAAACATATTACCAAAAATTGCCTCACTTAGCTACTTAAATTGACTATGATAATATGAATACCTTGTAAACTATAAAGCACTACATAAATATTTATATCCTCATTGTTTTAGCTTATGATAAGTATATTAGTTTCCTATGGCTGCTATAACAAAGTACCAAAAACTGGGTGGCTTAAAACAGTGAAAATTTATTGCTTCACAGTTCTGGAAGTTGGAAATCTGAAATCAAGGTATCCACAGTGTCATACTCTCTCTGACATCTCTAGAGGAGAATCTTTCCTTGACACCTCTATTCTGGTATTCGTTGGCAATCCTTGACATTCCTTAGCTTGCAAGTACAGTCGTTCCTTTGTATCCAAGGGGGATTGGTTCCAGGAGCCCTTGTGTATACCAAAATCCAGCAAATCCTCAAGTCCCATAGTCGGTCCTATGTATCTGTAGTTCTGCATCTGCAGATTCAACCAACCACTGAATGTGTAGCACTGCATACACTTATTGAAAAAAACCCTCATATAGGCGGGCCTTCCCAGTTCAAAACTGTGTTGTTCAAGGGTCAGCTGTACATCATTTTTCAATCACATGGCTGTCTCCTCCCTGTGTTTCTTCATATTGTCTTCTCTCTCTCTCTCTGTGTTTATCTCTGTGTCCAAATGTTCCCTTTTTATAAGGATTAATGCCCAACATAATGACCTCATATTAACTTGATTACTTCTGTAAAGATCCTATTTTCAAATATGGTCACATTCTGCCTTAATGGAAGTTAGGACTTCAACATATCTTTTTGGAAGGTCACAATTCAATCCATGAAAATTGGGTCATTCTAAAAGAAATGGTTAATAAAGAGAATGCAAAAGAAGTAAAAAGGCAGTTAAGACCAGGTGATATCTACCCATATATTTTTATCAGAATGATAAAGGAAAATCCCTGTATGAGAAACCTCATTGATGATCAGGATTCCTGCTTCCAGAATATCTGTTATGTTCCTGGAAGCTGGAAGGATTATCAGGCTGAATGATCAAATGATAAGAAATTTGAGGCCTCTGAAGATCCCATAGTTCTTCCGGATGCATCACAAAATTACTTAGATATATGATTTTACCTTTGGACCCCTAACAAGGATCTCCTTGGTAAATGAAGCAGATTATTCAACTGGAGCTGGGCCTGCAATAACTTATCACCATAATTTAAGTTAGTGGTTCTCAAAGTATTTTTCACAAAGCATTAGCATCAGAATCACTTGGGAACTTAGAGATGCACATTCTCAGGTCTTACCCCCCAATCCTCTTAATCAGAAAATTCTGAGTCTAGAGGTCATAAATCTAAGTTTAATTATCCAGGAACTTCTGATGAATAACAGAATTAAGTGATTTTTAATCAATTATGAACAACTGGTGAATCTGTAAAGATTTATAAAATATAAATTTGTCCTTGTCTCTGCCCCAGAGCTTCTGCATTAGAGGGTCTGAGATGGGACATGAGAATTGATTTAAAAAGCTCCACATGTGATAAACACTTCTGATTTAGAACTATTCAAAGTCTGCAGAACTGTACCAGAGACAAGCCCGACTCAGTAATTTTGAATGGCTTAGAATGAAAAGCCAAATCAGTTCCTTGGAAGCCAACGTTCACTGGTTCACTTGGTGCTGCCCTTGGTGCTGATCTAGCTCCATCTGATGCATCCTGCTCAAAAGTCTCCCTATTTATGCATTCTGTTAAGTGCTGGAACTGTTTGTTGAGATTTACCATGACAGATCTTCCTGACCATGAGATTTAACTTGAAATATTTTTGTTGGTCCATCCTTGACTGAGTGAAGTCTGGATGATATTTATCGCAAAAGAGAATTAAAACTAATTTAAATATACTGTGATGGCAAGACATTAAGGTTAATATGTTGCTAAAAATCTCAGTTGCTGTATACAGAACCTCATTATAAACAAATGAATAGTGGGGCACATAAGAATCACTGTGAGTAAGTAACAGACACCTGGGCCACAATCTAGGGGCTGAGACTAAGGGTGATGTAGCTTCAAAAGTCAAATGGATAATTTTGAGGTACACCATCAGTTAAGAGGTACTGCCTTAATAGTTACTGACTGGTAAGTATAAGTCAAAATTTCCTGGAATATGATATTTGTCTATTCAGTGGCAGAATCCATTTTCTAGGTTCACCTCAGAGTTTTTCAACAAAGATGCATACACACTGTTCCTTTTCTTCTCTTTCTGGTGTTTGTTTTTGATGAGCAATTTGACTGATAAATAGATTTGGTTTATGCTGTTGGGTTGTTAGAGAAAAGGAGGACTGAAAACAGCTGGAAAATGTCTACTAATTCATAGAAGAACAATCACCTCTAAACAACTCTCAGCTTCCCTTCACTCTTAGACAAGGACTCACCTATCATGCTATTTTTGGAAGCAAAATGTCAACAGTGTTCATAAAATTAAATATTATACCATTGTATATTAAACCACACAGCTTTGGCACTAATGAGTGTAACAAACATCAGTGCATTGTAAATCCAGTGCTTAAATCTCAAATCCCAAAGCTCTTTTTGTTAGTTGCAGAGCAGTGGAAGTGGGATGTGTCTTGGGTGCCATGGAGAAAAGAAATGGCGAGAACATTTTAAAACTTATTCACTGGAACCACTATTAAACTGATTAAAAAGCTGCAGACATAGTAGGAGCTTAACTTCTTTCAAAATATTTCAGATTATCACCATACAAAATATTTGCAGTTTTATGAAGAGCTACAGCTGCAGCTACATTGAATTTAACAAGGTGTCTCTTTCCACGAACATCAGTCCCAGTAACTTGTGAAAGCAGAAGAGAAGAAGTGCTATTAACAATTTAGCTCTGAATGCCTGAAAATTCAGGCTTTAAAAGATACCAGAGCTATATACAGTGTCCAGATTCTGAAATTCCATTACTTCTCAGTTTCAGGAATACAAGAATATGGTATTACCCCTGCTTTTGAAAAACCATCTAAAAATAACCTCCTTACATTCCAAACACAATGAGCTGTAACTATGGTATTGCCTAAAGGCATTTGAAGGTGTAGAGGAATTGAATCTTGGCAGTTGTTATAAATTCTTCCAAGTTGTTAGAGCAGATGTTTTTGCCTTACCACCTTTTACCTACTTCACTCTTAACTGAGCTTTATTTATTTTTAAAATTTTTGTCTTTCCTTTTATTATTAATTTTTATTGGAGCATGGTTGTTTACAATGTTGTGTTAGCCTCCACTGCACAACAAAATGAATCAGCCATATGCATACAGATATCCCTTCCCTTTTGGAATTGCCTCACATTTAGGTTACCACAGTGCATTAGGTAGAGTTCCCTGTGCTATACAGTATATTGCCAACATTTGTCTATTATATACATAGTATCAATAATGTATATGTGTCAATCCCAGTCTCCCAATACCTCCCACCCCACCCCTTTAACCTTGGTATCCATACATTTGTTCTTTACGTCTGTGTCTCTATTGCTGCCTTGCAAATAAGATCATTTATACCATTTTTCTAGATTCCACATATATCCGTTATTATACGATATTTGCATTTCTCTTTCTGACTTACTACACTCTATGACACACACTAGGTCCATCCATAGCTCTACAAATTACCCAATTTCATTCCTTTTTATGGCTAATATCTCATTGTATAGATATATACCACTTCTTCTTTATCCATATTGGGATTGTTGGGTCATATGGTAGCTCTATTTTTAGTTTTTTCAGGAACTTCCATACCGTTTTCCATAGTGGCTGTATCAATTTATATTCCCACCAAGAGTGTATGAGGGCTCCCTATTCTTGACGTCCTCTCAAGCATTTATTGTTTGTAGATTTTTTTGATGATGGCCATTTTGATTGGTGTGAGGTGATTCTTCATTGTAGTTTTGACTTGCATTTCTCTAATAATTAGAGATGTTGAGCATCTTTTCATGTGTTTGTTGGCCATCTGTATATCTTCTTTGGAGAAATGTCTATTTAGGTCTTCTGCCCATTTTTTGATTAGGCTGTTTATTTGATATTGAGCTGTATGAGCAGCATGTATATTTTGGAGATTAATCTTTTGTCAGTTGCCTCATTTGAAAACATTTTCTCCCATTCTGAGGACTGTCTTTTTGTCTTGTTTATGGTTTCCTTTGCTGTGAAAAGCTTTTATTAGGTCCCATTTGTTTATTTTTGTTTCAATTTTCATTACTTTAGGAGATGGGTCAAAAAAAATCTTGCTGTGATTTATGTCAAAGAGTGTTCTGCCTATGTTTTCCTCTAAGAGTTTTATAGTGTCTGGTCTTACATTTAGGTCTCAAATACATTTTGAGTTTATTTTTGTGTATGGTGTTAGGGAGTGTTCTAATTTCATTCTTTTACATGTAGCTGTCCAGTTTTTCCAGCACCACTTATTGAAGAGGCTGTCCTTTCTCCATTGTATTTTTGCCTACATTGTCATCGATTAGGTGACCAGAGGTACAGGATTTATCTCTGGGCTTTCTATCCTGTTACATTGATCTACACTTGTGTTTTTGTGCCAGTATCATACTGTCTTGATTACTGTAGATTTGTAGTATAGTCTGAAGTCAGGGATCCTGCTTCCTCCAGCTCCATTTTTTTCCTCAAGATTGCTTTAGTTATTCAGGGTGTTTTGTGTTTCCATACAAATTATAAAGTATTTTGTTCTAGTTCTGTGAAAAATGTCATTGGTAATTTGATAGGGATTGCATTGAACCTGTAGATTGCTTTGGGTAGTATTGTCATTTTCACAATATTGATTGTTCGAATCCGAGAACATGTTATATCTCTCCATCTGTTTATGTCATCTTTGATTTCATTTTTCAGTGTTTTATAGTTTTCTGAGTACAAGGGTTTTGTCTCCTTAGGTAGGTTTGTTCCTAGATATTTTATTCTTTTTGTTATAATGGTAAATGGGATTGTTTCCTTAATTTCTCTTTCTGATCTTTTGTTGTTAGTGTATAGGAATTAAAGAGAGATTTGTGTATTAATTTTGTATGTTGCAACATTACCAAGTTCATTAATTAGTTCTAGGAGTTTCCTGCTGCCATCTTTAGGATTTTCTATGTATAGGATCATGTTATTTGCAAACAGTGACAGTTTTACTTCTTCTTTTCCAATTTGGATTCCTTTTATTTCTTTTTCTCCTCTGATTGCTGTGGCTATAACTTCCAAAACTATGTTGAATAATAGTGGAGAGAGTGGACACCCTTGTCTTGTTCCTAACCATAGAGGAAATGCTTACATTTTTTCACCATTGAGAATGATGTTGGCTGTGTGTTGGTCATATATGGCCTTTATTATGTTGAGGTAGGTTCTCTCTTTGCCCAATTTCTGGAGAGTTTTATCATAAATGGTGTTGAATGTTGCTGAAAGCTTTTTCTGCATCTATTGAGCTGATTATATGGTTGTTATTCTTTAATTTGTTAATATGGTGTATCACATTGATTGATTTGCATATATTGAAGAATACTTGCATCCCTTGGGTAAATCCCACTTGACCATGGTTATGATCATTTTAATGTGTTGTTGGATTCTGTTTGCTGGTATTTTGTTGAGGATTTTTGCATCTATGTTCATCAGTGATATTGGCCTGTAGTTTTATTTCTTTGTGGTATCTTTGTCTGGTTTTGGTGTCAGGGTGATGGTGACCTTGTGGAATGAGTTTGGGAATGTTCCTTCCTCTGCAATATTTGGAAGAGTTTGAGAAAGATAGGTGTTAGCTCGTCTCTAAATGTTTGATACAGTTCACCTGTGAAGTCTTCTGGTCCTGGACTTTTGTTTGTTTGAAGATTTTTAAATTTCAATTTCATCATGTGTGAATTGTCTGTTCATATTTTCTATTTCTTCTATGGACTATTGTACTTTTCTAAGAATTTGTCCATTTTATTATTGTATAGTTGCTTGTAGTACTGTCTTATGATCCTTTGTATTTCTGTGGTGACAGTTGTAACTTCTCTTTTTTCATTCTTATTTTATTGATTTAAATCTTCTCCCTTTTTTTCTTGATGAGCCTGCTTAAGGTTTATCAATTTTTTTTTATCTTCTCAAAGAACCAGCTTTTAGATTTATTGATCTTTGCTGTTGATTTCTTTATTTCTGTTCTGATCATTATGATTTCTTTCCTTCTACTAACTTTCAGTTTTGTTTGTTCTTCTTTCTCTAGTTTCTTTAGGTGTAAGATTAAGTTCTTTTATTTGAGATTTTTCTTATTTCTTGAGGTAGGATTGTATTGCTGTAAACTTCCCTCTTAGAACTGCTTTTGCTGCATCCCATAGGTTTTGGGTGGTTGGGTTTTCATTGTCATTTGTTTCTATGTATTTTTTAATTTCCTCTTTATTATCTTCAGTGATGTCTTGGTTATTTAGTAGCATATTTTTTAGCCTCCGTGTATTTGTATGTTTTTCACTTTTATTCCCAAAATTGGTTTCTACTCTCATAGCATTGTGGTCAGAAAATATGCTTGATATGATTTAAATTTTCTTAAATTTACTGGGGCTTTATTTGTGACCCAAGATGTGATCTATCCTGGAGAATGTTTCATGAGCACTTGAGAAGAAAGTGTATTCTGCCACTTTCAGGTGGAATATCCTCTAAATATCAATTAGGTACATCTGGTCTAATGTGTCATTTAAAGCTTGTGTTTCCTTATTTATTTTCTGTTTGGATGATCTGTCCATTGGTGTAAGTGGGGTGTTAAAGTTCCCCACTATTTTTGTGTTACTGTTGATTTCTCTTTTTACTTGTCTTATGTATTGAGGTGTACCTATGTTGCGTGTGTAGATATTTACAATCGCTATATCTTCTTCTTGGATTGATCCTTTGATCATTATGTGTGTCCTTCCTTGTCTCTTGTAATACTCTTTATTTTAAAATCTATCTTGTCTGATATGAGTATTGCTACTCCAGTTTCTTTTGATTCCCATTTGCATGGTATATCTTTTTCCATCCCCTCACTGTCAGTCTGTATGTGTCCCTAGGTCTGAAGTGGGTCTCTTATAGACTGCATATATATGGGTCTTATTTTTGTATCCATTCAGCCAGCCTTTGTCTTTTGGTTGGAGCATTTAATTCATTTACGTTTAAGGTAATTATAGATATGTATGCTCCTATTATCATTTTCTTGATTCTTTTGGGTTTGTTCTTGTAGGTCTTTTTTTAAAATTTTTACTTTTGAATTTTATTTTATTTATTTTTTTATACAGAGGCTCTTATTAGTTATCCATTTTATACATATTAGTTTATATATGTCAATTCCAGTATACCAATTCATCACACACACACACACACACACACACACACACACACACACACACATTCTAGGTCTTTTTCTTTTCTTGTGTTTCCCATAGAGAAGCTCCTTTAGCATTTGTTGTAATGCTGGTTTGGTGGTGCTGAATTCTCTTAGCTTTAGCTTGTCTGTAAAGCTTTTGATTTCTCCATCAGTTCTGAATGAGATCCTCACTGTGTAGAGTAATCTTGGTTTAGGTTTTTCCCTTTCTACACTTTAAATATGTCCTGCCATCCCTTCTGTCCTGCAAAGTTTCTGCTGAAAAATCAGCTGATAACCTTATGGGGATTCCCTTGTAGGTTATATGTTGCTTTTCCCTTGTTGCTTTTAATATTTTTTCTTTGTATTTAATTTTTGTTAGTTTGATTAATATGTATCTTGGTGTGTTCCTCCTTGTGTTTATCCTGTATGGAACTCTCTGCACTTCCTGGACTTATTTGAGTATTTCTTTTTCCGTGTTAGGGAAATTTTCAGCTATAATCTTTCAAATATTTTCTCAGGCTTGGTGTTGATATGGATACCTTCAGGAATGCACATGCTGATTAATATTCCCTGGGTCTAGGAATTCTCTATGTTTCAGCCTCCTGGAGTCTATTTTTCCATCCTGGGGGCCCAGGCCAAATCCCAGTTGGGGAACCAAGAGCCCTCAAGCTGCACAGTGTGGCCCAATAGAAATATGGAAAAGAAAATAAAAAAGAAAAACAAAACAAAAAAACAAGAAAACAAAACCAAAAAACAGACAAACAAAGCTCAAGGCAAATAACAAGAATGGAAGCAAACAAATAGCAGCAACACAACACACACTCACACACACACACAGAAAAGAAACCAAAAGCAAGGGAACAGACAACCAAACAAGAGGATTCTCATATGAGAACAGTTGATAAGGATTATACTAATGTAAACAAAGAATGAGAAATAAAACAGAAATGGGGGCAAGCAAACAACATCAACAACAACAATAACAGGTGAATAAAACATAGAATATACACCTAAAAACAATTTTAAAAAAGAAAAAGGGGAAAATATATAAAATGAAGAGCAAAGACAAGACTAAAGCCACAGAGCAACAATAAAGGAAGAATATAAATATAAAAACTTTATGTATATTAAGAAAATATCATAAGATAAAAAATTAAAAAAAAGTAAAACATAGAAAGTAAAAGATAAAAAAGAATAAAAGCAACAACACCAACAACTGAACAAAATAAAACAGAAAAGCAAAGTATAGTAGTAACTAGAATATTTTCCTTTGGCCACCTCCCAGGAGGCATTCCAACACCTCTAGGTAGGTCTCTGGACCTGCTGTTGCCACTGTGGGGCCAGCTCAGATTCTGATCTGGCCCAATTCCTGTGTGTATTTGCCCACAATGTCCAATGCTGTGAAAGCTATACTGGTCTCAGATGTTGAAACACTTGTTGTCTATTCAGGTATTCCACAAACGCAGGATTTACCTAGCCAATCTTGGGGATTTAATTCACAGCTTGTGCTGTTGCATAAAAAGATTTGTATTTCTCTTCCTTAGTTGCACTGCCCCTCAGGCTCAAGTTTGGTTTTAACCCCTCCTCTGAGTGTGTGCCACCCTCAGTTGTCTGATCCTTGCCCAGGTGAGTGGGAGCAAAATCAGTGGCTGCTTAGAGCACACATGGGTACTCCCAGTACCTGCAGCAGCAGGAACTAGTGTATGGGAGTGCTATGAGCCCCACCCCCCATGCACCTCTCAACAATGGCATCTCACTTCCCAGGCAGACCCCACTTCCTCTGGGGCATTCCTGGCCATGCTTCCCCTCACTCCCATCCCTTCTACTGTATCTGCACAGCCAACTGCGTTTCTCTCCCTGGGTCTGTTTTTCCAACCCCATACTTTAGCCCTCTGACCCTGCCAGCTTTGGTAGACTCTTGTCCAAGTTAGGGAAGCCTTGGGCTGATTTCCAAGGAGGTTTTGGGTTGAGCAGCACTCAAGTCCCTGGAGCCTACACAGGTGGAGGCAACCCTGGCCAGAGGGGTGGGTGGGCCCACTCAGGTGGGAGCCCCTCTCAATGCCCACAGAGGCTGAAGAAGCTGACGGGTGGGGAAGGGGCTTATAATGGTGGCTCCGCCCCTTGCATATCACTGGACAATGACACCTTGCTATTGTGTCTCAGGCTTTTTCCACAGACTTTCCCAGTTGTGTCATCCCTTGCTCCTGTCCATTCACGCTGTCTTTTCACAGCCAAGAGCTGTCCTCTCCCTGGGTCTGTACTCCAAATCTCTCTTTTCAGCACCCAGATCCCCTTCACAACAGGTGACACACAATTCAGGCTGGAAAATGCAGAGCTGTCTTGTAGATCATGCATGCAGTTCTTACTTTGTTCTGCCTTCCACAGACCATCTGCTGCATTCTTTGATCCGCCAAAGTTCCTCTTCTGTCCCAGCTGATTTCCCCTCCGTAAAGGAGTCTTTCTTAATGTAGGGATCTCTCCTCACCTTCAGCTTCCTGCCAGGTTTGTTGGTCTATTTTTTGATTCCTCTTTTCTTTTTCTCTTTTTTCTTCTCTCCTTCATTATTTTAGGTGTCCAAAGTCTACCTCTACTGTTCAGCAGGAGCTCTTTGGGAATTGTTCCATTTGTAGATGTGTTTTTGATGAACTTGTGAGGAGGGACAAATTCCACATCCTCCTATTCCAACATTGACTCCTCCGCCTTTACCTGAGTTTTAAACTTGTGCAAACACACTTTAAACTGTTAGCACTGTTCACTTGTTGGCATTTCTAGCCATTCACTGCATAAAGGGTGACAAACTGGGGCTTTAGGAAAAGCCTGTTACTTGATGCAATACTTTTAGATGGATTCAATGTGTAATAAATAAATGAGAACTACTTAGGTGCAAATTGGTATTTTGGCATAATCTTATCAAATTACTTCTTTTGTATGCTTTTTGTATATGGACCATGATTTCAGAATGGTTGGATAAGAGAAGTGTAGCTTTATCATACAGTAGGGTCTTATAAATCTGTCATATATTATTGGACTAAAACCCTGTAATTCAATAGCTAAAGCAACCTAAGTAATATTTTTCCTATCCCCTTTCCTCCAGAAAAGGAAAAGGAAAAGAAATAAAAGGACATGGTGAAATGCATTCCTTTCTCCTCTCTCTTACCTGAATCTGGTAAGGTGCTCAAAACTTTTCTATTTAGTTATTTTTGAAATCCATTTCTTTTAATCCAAACCAGCTGTTTTCTCTGAAGAGCAGACTGGAAAAAAAATATTGTTTGAATACTTTCCCAAGCCTGTACATTCTTGGGGTTAGGGCTAGCTAAACCCATGAATGATTTACATTCCTGTTTATTCCAAGAGCTTTATGGTTTCCCATTAGTCTCCTCCCCAGACCCCAGACGGTTTCCCAAGCAGCAGCACATTCACTAAGCACACAGCTAATTTAATCACATTTGGACTAATGGACGTTTTGGGGGATAGGAAAGTTTTTGTTAGAATCTTCTCAGTTTTAGATAAAATTGGGCAGAGAAACCTGAAGTACAGCTTATTTTTCTATTACATGTATTTCTTATTTTTCTATTACATTTAAATGTTCTAATTGCTTCTCTCAGAGTGAATCTAATCTCATAATTATAAATAATTAATGTTTCCCTAGAATAACACTAAATTGAGACATCATTTGGGGATACAAATACACAGTAGCACCCAATAAAACATACACCTTAATATTATTACTAAATCAAAATGAAAGTGAAATCTCCAGAGAACTCAGGCCTCAGGAAGATATATGATATGAGTAACTAAAAGAAGGAAAGATAGATGGAATTTTTTGTTGTATGGATGTCTACATGAGAATCACTAATGTAAATTTCTCCAATTATGCAGCAAAATCAACATCTATATGACACACAATTTTTATTTAAATAGGCAACATATCCCATATGACTTCTGTAACTTATGGTAATTTTACATATAGAAAATTTCAATATACTTCATATTCAAATTTTAGATAAGTTTCCCAGGGCAAGCTATCTAAAATTAATCCAAAAGCACATGTTCTTGCTTGACAGAGGTCCTTCCTCAATATCTAGTGTCTAACCTGCACGTTTCATTCTGAAGTACTGATTCATGTACCGAAAGAACAGCAAAGTCACGACCGTAACTTCTACATCTCAAAAATATGTACGCAGTGAAGAGCAAATTACTGGCATGTTTTCTGGTTAAATCAAACCCTAGACAGCTAGAGTTATAAAAAGGGTAATAAAGTTTTTATAACAAGCAATAAATACAAATCTCTGTTAGGACTGATTGAAGAAGATAGTTCTTCATCACCTATATATGGTTCATTTCTGGCCCCCCTATCTCCTCTCTGCAATTTTTATACATGAAGGAGATACTTTGATTTTTATTCAGAATGGTTGAGGGCAATTACATCAGAGGCTCAATGCTAGGTGAGAAGTAATTGGCTGCAGCTTTATATTGTAGGGTGTGTTGGAGGGAGATTGTAAAGTTTTGTGGGTAGTTTTTAAACCTCTTGTTTACTTAATAAACCACAGTAAGTAGGTAACTACAGATGAAAGATGCTTTTCAAGAGCTTAAGTCTTCATTCAGTCATCCATCTATTCAGCCATCTGTTTCATCCATTCATCCATACATCCATTCCTAGTGTGTGTGAGGCATACTAAGCATTAGGAAAATTCTACTAAAAGGTGATAGGAATTGAGTAAAATAGGAAATTTTTTCTGATGACTTCTGAATGTGGGTGCTTGCTAACTTTATTTCTCACTACTGGCAGCAGCAAATGGCCCATCTGCAAGTCTGCTTTCCCTCTTTGTTCCTATCTTAAAAGATAGTACCGCCGAAATCCTGGGCATAGATCTGCATAGACTGCGACCTAAGGCGAAGCAGGGTATACTAAAGACAGGTATCTTTCTCCTCTAGAATAGCAAGCTCTGTTTAGGTCCAGACATTCAATGACTTTTCTCACTCAGGGAAGAGCATATTTTTTGTTTTTTGTTTTGCTTTTTTAATAATGATTCTCACGGTCATTATTTATTTTTAACTTTTAACTTTATATTGGAGTAGAGCTGATTAACAATGTTGTGATAGTTTCAGGTGCACAGCAAAGTGACTTAGCCATACATAAACATGTATCCATTCTCCCCCAGACTCCCATCCCATCCAGGCTGCCACATAACATTGAGCAGACTTCCCTGTGCTATACAGTAGGTCCTTGTTGGTTATCCTTTGTAAATATAGCAGTGTGTACATGTAAGTCCCAAACTCCGTAACTATCCCTTCCCTCCACCCTTCCACCCCAGTAACCATAAGTTCATTCTCTAAGTCTGTTTCTGTTTTGTAAATACATTCATTTTTATCATTTCTTTTTAGATTCTACATATAAGTGATATCATATGATATTTCTCTTTCTCTGTCTGACTTACTTTACTCAGTATGACAGTCTCTAGGTCGATCCAAATGGCATTATTTCATTCTTTTTATGTGGCTGAGTAATATTCCATTCTATATATGCACCACATCTTCTTTATCCATTCCTCTGTCAATGGACATTTAGGTTGTTTCCATGTCTTGGCTATTGTAAACAGTGCTGCAATGAATATTGGGGTTCACGTATCCTTTCGGACCATGTTTTTCTCCGGATATATGCCCAGGAGTGGGATTGCAGGGTCATATGGTAGCTCTATTTTTAGTTTTTTAAGAAACCTCTGTACTGCTCTCACAGTGGCTGTACCGATCTACATTCCCACCAACAGTGTAGGAGGGTTTCCTTCTCTCCACATCCTCTCCAGCATTTACTGTTTGTGGATTTTTTGTTGATAGCCATTTTGACTGGTGTGAGGCAATATCTTACTGTAGTTTTGTTTTGTTGTGTTTTTTGCGGTACTTGGGACTTTCACTGTTGTGGCCTCTCCCGTTGTGGAGCACAGGCTCTGGATGCGCAGGCTCAGCAGCCATGGCTCATGGGCCCAGCCGCTCTGCAGCATGTGGGATCTTCCCGGACCGGGGCACAAACCCGCATCCCCTGCATCAGCAAGTGGACTCTCAACCACTGCACCACCAGGGAAGCCCTCACTGTAGTTTTGATTTGCATTTATCTAATCATTAGCTATATTGAACATCTTTTCTTGTGCCTCTTGGCCATCCATATGTCTTCCTTGGAAAAATGTCTGTTTAGGTCTTCCACCCATATTTTTTGTTTGTTTGTTTGCGGTACGTGGGCCTCTCACTGTTGTGGCCTCTCCTGTTGTGGAGCACAGGCTCCGGACACGCAGGCTCAGCTGCCATGGCTCACGGCCCAGCTGCTCCGCGGCATGTGGGATCTTCCCGGACCGAGGCACGAACCCGTGTCCCCTGCATTGGCAGGTGGACTCTCAACCACTGCGCCACCAGGGAAGCCCTTCCACCCATTTTTTGATTGGGTTGTCTGTTTTGATGATATTAAGCCACATGAGCTGTTCGTAAATTTTGGAGACTAATCTCTTGTCAGTCACATCATTTCAAATATTTTCTTCCAATCTGTGGGTTGTCTATTCGTTTTGTTTATGGTTTCCTTTACTGTGCAAAAGCTTTTGAGTGTAATTAAGTCCCATTTGTTTATTTTTGTTTTTATTTCCATTACTCTGGAAGTTGGATCAGAAAAGATATTGCTGTGATTTTTTTCAGAGTGTTCTGCCTATGTTTTCCTCTAGGAGTTTTATAGTGTCCGGTCTCACATTTAGGTCTTTAATCCATTTTGAGCTTATTTTTGTGTGTAGTTTTAAATAATGATCTAATTTCATTTTTTTACATGTAGCTGTCCAGTTTTCCCAGTACCATATTTTGAAGAGACTGTCTTTCCACCATTGTAAAGTCTTGCTTCCTTTGTTGTAGATTAATTGACCATAGGTGCATGGGTTTATTTCTGGGCTTTCTATCTTGTTCCCTTGATCTATAGTTCTATTTTTGTGCCAGTACCATACTGTTTTGATGACAATAGATTTGTAGTATAGTCTGAAGTCAGTCAGGGAGCCTGATTCCTCCAGCTCCATTTTTCTTTCTCAAGATTTCTTTGGCTATTCATCATCTTTTGTGTCTCCATACAAATTTTAAGATTTTTAGTCCTATTTCTGTGAAAAATGCCATTCATAATTTGATAGAATTGCATTGAATCTGTAGATTGCCTTGGGTAGTATAGTCATTTTGAGAAGATTTATTCTTCCAGCCCAAGAATATGGTATATCTTTCCATCTTTATGTATCTTCTTTGATTTCTTTCCTCAGCATCTTATAGTTTTCGGAGTACAGGTTTTTGTCTCATTTGGTAGGTTTATTCCTAGTTATTTTATTCTTTTTGATGCAATGGTAAATGGGATTGTTTATTGAAATTCTGTTTCTGATCTTTCATTGTTAGTGTATAGAAACGCAACAGATTTCTGTGTATTAATTTTATAGCTTGCAAATTTACCAAATTCATTGATTAGCTCCAGTAGTTTTCTGCTGGCATCTTTAGGATTCTCTATGTATAGTATCATGTCATCTGCAAACAGTGACAGTTTTACTTCTTCTTTTCCAATTTGTATTCCTTTTGTTTCTTTTTCTTCTCTGATTGCCATGGCTAGGACTTCCAAAACTATGTTGAATAATAGTGGTGAGAGTGGACATCCTTGTCTTGTTCCTGATCTTAGAGGAAATGCTTTCAGTTTTTCACCATTGAGAATGATGTTTGCTGTCAGGTGTCGTATATGGCCTTTATTATGTTGAGGTAGGTTCCCCCTATGCCCACTTTCTGGAGAGTTTTTATCATAAATGACTGTTGAACCTTGTCAAAAGCTTTTTCTGCAGCTATTGAGATGATCATATGGTTTTTATTCTTCAATTTGTTGATATGGTGTATCACACTGATTGATTTGCATATAATGAAAAATCCTTGCAACCCTGGGATAAATCCCACTTAATCATGGTGTATGGTCCTTTTAATGTGTTGTTGGATTCAAATTGCTAGTATTCTGTTAAGGATTTTTGCATCTATGTTCATCAGTGATATTGACCTATAATTTTCTTTTTTAGTTGTATCTTTGTCTTGTTTTGGTATCAGGTTGATGGTGGCATCAAAGAATGAGTTTGGGAATTTTCCTTCCTCTGCAATTTTTGGAACAGTTTCAGAACTATAGGTGTTAGCTCTTCTCTAAATGTTTGATAGAATTTGCCTGTGAAGACATTTGGTCCTGGAATATTGTTTGTTGGGAGTTTTTCAATATCAGTTTCAATTCCAGTGCTTGTGATTAGTCTGTTCATGTTTTCTAATTCTTCCTGGTTCAGCCTTGGGAGACTACATTTCTAAGAATTTGTCTGTTTCTTCCAGGTTGTCCATTTTATTGGCATACAGTTGCATATAGTAGTCTCTTATGATCCTCTGTATTTCTGTGGTGTCAGTTTTAACTTCTTTTTCATTTATTATTTTATGATTTGAGTTGTCTCCCCTCTTTTTCATGATGAGTCTGGATAAAGGTTTACCAATATTGTTTATCTTTTCAAAGAACCAGCTTTTAGTTTCATTGATCTTTGTTATTGTCTTATTTGTTTCTATTTCATTTATTTCTGCTCTTATTTTTATGATCTCTTTCCTTCTACTAACTTTGAATTTTGTTTCTTCTTCTTTCTCTAGTTGATTTAGGTGTAAGGTTAGGTTGTTTATTTGAGAATTTTCTTGTTTCCTGTATTGGGACCTGTATTCCTATGAAATTCTTTTCTTTTTTCTCATAAATTCTTTTGCTGTAACCTATAGGTTTTGGATCATTGTGCTTTCATTTTCATTTGTCTCTAGGTATTTTTTATCTCCTTTTTCGTTTCTTCAGTGATCCATTGGTTATTTAGTAACATATTGTTTAGCCTCCACGTGTTTGTATTTTTATAGTTTTTTTTTCTTGTAGTTTATTTCTAATCTCAGCATTGTGGTTGAAAAACATACTTGATATGATTTCAATTTTCTTAAATTTATAGAAGCTCACTTTGTGACCCGGGATGTGGTCAATCCTGGAGAATGTTCCATGTGCACTTGAGAAGAATGTGTATTCTTCTACTTTTGGATGGAGTGCTGTATAAATATCAATTAAGTCTATTTGGTCTAATGTTTCATTTAAGGCCTGTGTTTCCTTATTGATTTTCTGTTCAGATGATCTGTCCATTGATGAAAGTGGGATATTAAAGTTCCCCACTATTGTGTTACTGTTGATTTCTCCCTTTATGGCTGTTAATATTTGCCTTATATATTGAGGTGCTACTGTATTTGGTGCATATATGTTTACAGTTGTTATGTCTTCTTCTTGGATTGGTCCCTTGATTGTTATGTAGTGTCCTTCTTTGCCTCTTACAACTGTCTTTATTTTTAAGTCTATTTTGTCTGATATGAGTATTGCTACTCCAGATTTCTTTTGATTTCTATTTGCATGGAATACCTTCTTCCATCCCCTCACTTTCAGTCTGTATGTGTCCCTAGATCTGAGGTGCATCTCTTGTAGACAGCATATATATGGGTCTTATTTTCGTATCCATTCAGCCAGTCTATGTCTTTTGGTTGGTGCATTTAATCCGCTTATATTTAAGTAATTATCAATATGTGTGTTCCTATTGCCATTTTCTTAATTATTTTTAGTTTGTTTTTGTAGGTCTTTTTTCTTTCCTTCCTCTTTTGTTCCCTTCTCTTGTGGTTTGATGCCATCTTTAGTGTTGTGTTTGGGTTGCTTTTTCTTTTGTGTGTGTGTATGTATTGTAGTTTTTGGGTTTGCTGTTCCCATGAGGTTTTGATGCAACAGTCTATATATGTACAAGGTTGTTTTAAGTTGCTATTCTCTTTCCCACCTAGAGGATTTCCTTTAGCATTTGTTGCAAAGCTGGTCTGGTGGTGCTGAATTCTCTTAGCTTTTGCTTGTCTGTAAAACTTTTGATTTCTCCATCAAATCTGAATGAGAGCCTTGCAGGGTAGAGTATTCTTGCTTGTAGGCTTTTCCCTTTCATCACTTTAAATATATCCTGCCACTCCCTTCTGGCTGGTAGAGTTTCTGCTGAAAATCAGCTGATAACCTTATCAGGATTCCCTTGTATATTATTTGTTGCTTTTCCCTTGATGCTTTTAATAATAATTTTTGTCTTTAATTTTTGTCAATTTGATTACTATGTATCTTGACATGTTTCTCCTGGGTTTATCCTGCCTGGCACTCTCTGTGCTTCCTGGACTTGGGTGGCTATTTCCTTTCCCATGTTAGGGCAGTTTTTGACTCTAACATCTTCAAATATTTTCTCAGGTCCTTTCTCTCTCTCTTCTCCTTCTGGGACCCCTATAATGTGAATGTTGTTGTGTTTAATGTTGTCCCAGAGGTTTCTTAGGCTGTCTTCATTTCTTTTCATTCTTTTCTCTTGATTCTGTTCCACAGCAGTGATTTCCACCATTCTGTCTTCCAGGTCACTTATCTGTTCTTCTGTCTCAGTTATTCTGCTGTTGATTCCTTCTAGTGTATTTTTCATTTCAGTTATTGTATTATTCATCTCTGTTTGTTTGTTTTTTAATTCTTCTAGATCTTTGTTAAACATTTTTTGCATCTTCTTGATCCTTGCCTCCATTCTTTTTCTGAGGTCCTGGATCATCTTCACTATTATTATTCTGAATTCTTTTTCTGGAATGTCACTTATCTCCACTTCATTTAGTTGTTTTTCTGGAGTTTTATCTTGTTCTTTTATCTGGGAACTTAATCCTCTGTCTTTTCATTTTATCTATCTTTCTATTATTGTGTTTTTTGTTCCACAGGCTGCAGGATTGTAGTTCTTCTTGCTTCTGATGTCTTCCCTTTGGTGAATGAGGCTATCTAAGAGGCTTGTACCAGCTTCCTGATGGTGGGTAGAGAGACCAGTGGTGGGTAGAGCTGGGTGTTGTTCTGGTGGGCAGAGCTCAGTATAACTTTAATCCACTTGTCTGCTGATGCCTGGGACTGTGTCCTCTCCCTGTTGGCTGTTTGGCCTGAGATGACCCAGTACTGGAGCCAACTGGCTCTTTGGTGAGTCTAATGGCAGACTCTTCGAGGGCTCACAACAATGAGTACTTCCCAGAACTTCTGCTGTCAGTGTCCTTGTCCCCGTGATGAGCCACAGCTGCCCCCTACCTCTACAGGAGACCCTCCAACACTAGCAGGTAGGTCTGGTTCCATCTCCTATGGGGTCACTGCTCCTTCCCCCTGGGTCCTGGTGCACAGAAGATTTTGTGTGTACCCTCCAAGTGTGGAGTCTATGTTTCCCCCAGTCTTGTCAAAGTCCTGCAATCAAATCCTGCTGCCCTTAATAGTCCAGTTCTCTGGAGATTCCTCCTCTCCTTTCTGGACCACCAGTTTGGGAAGCCTGATGTATGGCTCAGAACCTTCACTCAAATGGGTGGATTTCTGTGGTATAATTGTTCTCCAGTTTGTGATTCACCCACCCAGTGGTTATGAGATTTGATTTTATCATGATTGTGCCCCTCCTATCATCTCATTGTGGCTTCTCATTCGCCTTTTAATGTGGGGTATGTTTTCTGGTGAGTTCCAGTGTCTTCCTATCAATGATTGTTCAGCAGTTAGTTGTAATTCAGGTACTCTCACAAGAAGGGGTGAGCAAACGTCCTTCTAGTTCTCCACTTTGAACCAGTCTTGGGCAACCATGTTTTGATGCTAGGCCGAAACTCTAGAAGTTGCTTGCAGAAGACTCTGCCATAGCTCTATAAAATGACATGAAAATATAAAATATCAATTTAAAAGACTTTGAGATACTCTTTCTTGTAGTAAATAAATCTAGGAATTACATTTAAAATTCATAAATGTTAGGGCTAAAGCTAGAAGGACAAGGTTGCATAGTTTTAATATGTTGTTATGTTCAGTTTCAGAATAGTTTCTTGCCAAGGGATACCCAATTTTCTTACCCAATTATGTCATTTTTTGATACAGGAAACATGCATGTCTTGGTTAGGAATGACTTGACTTCGAAGATAAATCCACTGAAACAATGTTGAGAAGGAATGAAAGTATGTTGCAAAGATACAAGAGGCAGACACTTGACCCAGCATATAGAAAGTAATCAGCAACTAAGCTAGTTACTCTTTCTGTTATTTTCTCTCCTGGTGTCCCATGATCCCCCGTCTCCTTCTGGATGTCTGCATCCACATTCTCTCTTTAGACTGACTTTCTCTCCTTTGCCATACACTTGGAACACAAAGGACAACCCTGTCTCTTTACTTGTCTTCCCAGCTTTAGCACTTTGGGTCAACTGAAGGGTGTCTTTGTATACCAATTTCAAATTCCTATTCAAGAGACCATGATTGACTTAGTTTAGCAAATCATTTGACTCTCCTGAATCAGATACTACCCTTTCTCTAATGTTTAGAGTCTGGGAAATTTTCCTAGGGCAGCATAATCCACAGAATTATTTCCACAAAAACACTTCAAAGGAAAATAACCATAGAGTTCCATTTCTTTCTTTCAACTTATTTTCTTTATATACAGTAACTTTTAGTTTATGTAAAGTTTTTCCTCTCTGCGTTTATGCAAAGTAATATGTTCTAAGTGAAAAAGAAGATTAAGTTTTTAAAATAAATAAAGTCTGCTGAGTCAATAACACATTACTATGAGCAAGTTTTTCTTCCCTGCTAAAATGAAGCATTTTGTTATTATCTACCACCTCATCATTTATCCTGTGAACATCTTTAATGATGAATTATAACAACACATATTTCAATTCAATGTGTTTTTTATCTAGAGAATTTCCCTTTCAACTGTTTCCATTAGCTTTAATTAATTGGATTTTATTAATTAGTTTTAAAGCTTTGATCAAATAATTTTAAGCTCTTACATGATATCTGGCTCATTGAAATCAGTCAAGCGGTCAAGGAGGAGTTTGAAAAAAAGTAATTATTCCATTGCATACAGGTTAGTTTCATAAATTATCTGATATCTATTCTCTTATCATATTATTGGATTTAGTAATTTTCTCTTTACCTAGTCTTATTCAACTCCAATGTAGCCTCCACACTTCAGCCAGTGATATTTTAAAACAATATATCTGCTTATGACATTCTTTCTCTTTCTCAAAATCAGCTCTTTTGCTTATATGATAAAGCTCAATAACCTTCTTAGCCTGGCACCAAGACCCTTTAAAGGCTATTCCCAAACTAATGTAACCTTACCTCCTATTGTTCCTATTCCTTGAGTTTGTAATTTAGCTAGTCTGTTATTTCCCAAATAGTTCATGTTATTTAATACTGCACCTGAAATAGCCCTCCTTCTAACCTAACTAATCTGGTGAACACCCTCCCCACCTACCTCTATGCCTTCACACCACCTCCCTTACTTTCAGAGCCTAGCTTAGATGTCAGTTCTTTGAGCAGCGTTTCCTGATTCTCTCAGGAAGAATTATTCACCACCCAATTAAAGTGACAATATCTTTGTATCATAATTAATTGGTTATATGACTGAGACTCCCACTCCCCCCCAAATTGTTCTTTGCCTTGAGGGCTGTGACCTGGCTGGAAGTATTTCATCTCCAGAATCTAGCACAGGGTTCACATGTGCTCAGTAAATGTTAACCCAAATGTGCTTATAAATTGACAAATGAATAGAATAAATGAATGAATGAATCTACTACAAATTACTTAGTGTGCTTTGTCAAGTCATCTGTAGTTTTTGGAGGGTTTTGATTTCTAATGTGTAAAGAGGTTATTTTTCTGTTTTTACTGCTATTTCTGCAATATGGCCCTTGCTTATCAATACTTTCTAGTATAGTTATTAGGATAAGCTTTTCAAATTATTTGTTAGTTTCCCAGTTAATTATTTGGTTTGTCATTTTGCCTTCTTTGCCATAGCTGAAAGGACACTGAGTTACTTTAGCCCAAATATTTTCCATAAAATAGTGTTTGTATTCTGATGCTTAAAAATTCAGAAGTAATCTCCTTTTAAAATTTTGCTTATTTTAAAATTAATAGTCCTCAGACTTATTTTAATGTTTAACCCTAGGTTGATTTCTTGATTATTTAAATAATAAACAGTACACTCACCACATTCTCAAAATCATCAAGAAAATGTGTCCATGAAAATTTATCTTATATGTCTTCATTTTAGTCTATTCTCAAACATCTTGGGGTGTTGTAAGCTCGTGGCCTTTCCAATGCTTCAAGTCACAATATAGTTCAGTACTAATGTCAATCATACAGCAAGCTGGATAATTTTGCAATGTGTACAGGTCATCATGATGACCCAGTGACCTAATTAGTTCATTCATTCAGTAGGTGACCATTGTTTCTTATGGTGATATTTCAAAAAATTATCTCAAAGTCATCCACAATATCTCTGATTAGAATCAAGAATAAATATGGAACATTTCTAATCCAAAATATATTTCATTAGTTTATAGCTCCTTTTTATTCAGCTTCTAATTTTCATAGGGGTCTGCTAATCTTGACTAATTGAAATTTTAATATTTCAATATTAAATATTCCTTCAATATCAAGGAGTTATTCATATCATCTCTTCCTGCCCTGACTAAATTTCTGTGCCAGAATTTTTATGACAAAAATTATGCACCATTCCCCATTCTGGAGAGCATAAGCAAAGATTGTTGGTTATAAGTAGTTAATCCTGAAATCAGACACTTTACGAGTTAGTTGGGAAAATTGAATGCCACCAAATAACCGTGATATCCTTTTAAAGGAGGATAAAACAACGATACATGAAACAATGGAGAAAGAAAAGAGTTCTTCTAGTTCTGAGAAATAGTCTTCTTGGCATAGGTAGCAAGCAGGAACTACATTTAATAAACACCTGATCTGTGCCCGCCATGGAAAGAACACTCTACATAAATCAATGTATTCATTCTTCACAATAATTCTGTGAGGTAAGGATTATTCAGAGAGGTTAAGCAATTCATTCTAGATCACACAATCTAGAAGTTAGAACTGTATTTGGACACACATCCATAGGATTCCCGACTTCCACAGCCATGGAGGACAAAGAAGGGACAGGATTTCAACTAGCAGAGATAGCAGTGGTGGAGAAAATACGCTTACATGTTCACATCTGTTCCTAATTACTCGGAGGCTTTACTCTCCCTTGACTTTCTTGAAAGCAGAATGGCATAGAAATTAAGAGCACAAAGCTTGAGGTCATATCAGCTGAGCTCAAGCCTTGGTTATGCTATAGAATAATATTTGAATTCGAGGCAAGTTACTTAAGTGTTCTGAGCCTCAAGTTCCACATGGGTTAAATGGAAGTAGAGTTGTGATGAAGATCAAATAAAATGTTAGCACAGTGTTTGAGTAGTAGTATTTGCTCAGTAAGAGGTTATTATTTGTATTATTATTAATCTCTAGGCACAGGCTTAAAATTTTTAAGTATAGTGATCAGAGTTGCATGATCATGGTTGAACCTTGATTTCTTCTAAACTGTTTTTTGTTAATGAGCTATATACTCAGAGCACACCAACTCATTGAAATCTAGTGTCGCTTATATTTATAATTAACTTACAAGAAACAGTTGCCTCAGTGGGATTTTCTTCTCTCCTGAATGTAGAAAATAGAAAATCAAATGACAGAAGCCTAGAAAACCTGTTTAATACCATTTGTCACTTGAGTTCTCTGGCTACACGTCAGCTCATCACAGGTTATCACAAAACAGAGGAAATGACTATAGAGTACTTTTTCCAATTTATTGAGAAATAAATGGCAAGTATAATTGTATATACTTTAAAGTGTACAATAAGATGAGGTATTAATATGCACATACATGTGTGGAATGATTACCAAGGTCAAAATAAATAACACATCACATAGTTAACTTTGTGCATATGTGTGTGTTGAGAACACTTAAGATCTACTGTCAGCAACTTTCAAACTTTATTACTTATAGTCACCTTGCTGTATATTAGATCCTCAGAACTTATTATTCTTATAACTGACATTTTACAGTCTTTGACATATATCTCTCTATTTTCCTTTCCTCCCAGCCCCTGGAAACCACCATTCTATTCTCTGTTTCTATAATTAGCTTTTCTTTTCTTTTTTAATATTACACATATAAATGATATCATACAGCATTTGTCTTTCTCTGTCTGGCTTAGTTAAATGCCCTCCAAGTTCATCCATGTTGTCACAAATGTCAGGACTTCACTTTTTATGGCTGAATAATATTCTACTGTGTGTGTATATATGTATGTGTGTGTGTGTGTATATATATATATATATACATTTTGTGTGTGTGTGTGTGTGTGTGTGTGTATCCATTCTTTATCCATTCATCTGCTGACAGACCTTTAAGATGTTTCCATATTTTGGCTACTGTGAATAATGCAGTGAACACAGTTCAATACTTTGCTCAATACTCTGTAATAATTTAAATGGGAAAATAACTTAAAAAATAATAGATACATGTATATGTATAACTGAATCACTTTTCTCTACACCTGAAACTAACACAACATTGTTAATCAACTATACTCCAATATAAAATAAAAATTAAGAAAAAATTTTGCAATGAACACAGAGTATGTTTTTGAAGAGCATTAAGCACACAGGCTCTTGTGTCATAAAGCAAGAAAAAAGGCAAACATCTACACTTGACAGACTGCATCTATATCCCTGTGTTTATATGCAGAGATGCATAAGATTAAAAAATCAAAATGTGGCCAAAGAGTTTTTCATAGAGGATATATTTGAAGTGAATCAGTATATATATATATATATATATATATATATATATATATATATATATATCTTTGGTTTTTTGTACATTAAGGCCAACTTAATTTTTAGTGCAGTTAAATTGCCAAATTATTTTTACTGCACAAATTGCAATTTTTTCTTTCCCTTTTTTTGCCTGTAAAACTTTGAGAAAGAAGCATGTAACCCAATGTCATAGCTTAAACCCTCATAATATCCTGAGTTAATGCCAGTAGCGTAAAGAGCTCAATGCACCCTCAGACATTTAGCTCTCTAAATGTGTGTTTGTGTGTGTATACATATTCAGGATATTCTCAAATTGACTTTTTGGACAGTGCAAGCTTCTAATCAAGGTTGTGAAACAACTTTAACTGAGGCTGCCCTTCCAGGCATTTTGCTTTAACTACCCACTCCCTATATAAATCAAGCCTTCTGCCTGTCATTTTTTCTAGGCCCTGCTGTGAATTCAAACCAGGTGACTATGTGGATATGTTGGAGAGCAAAGTGACATAACACACCTGAGCTTCCATTTTGCTCAGGGCAGTGATTATTAATATGAGAAATTCGGAGTGATGTGAAATGGCCAGACTTTCAACAGAATTTATTGTTTACAGCTTTGGGGTCCCCTGGCCTTTACCAGCTGTTCCACACCTGGACATGGGGAACAGAAACATCCCTCTTCAATTTATCTTTCCTGGACTTGTTGCTTATGGGATTCAGATGCCAGGTGACAGGGCTGGGAAGCAGCAGTGAGAGTCTCCACCTGCCCAGCTCTGAATTCCCCCAGAGAGCCCTTGTACTGACTCTGGTGCAGACACCAGCTTTTAACAGTGTGTAAGCTTTAAGTCTGGGGGGAAAGATAACTTATACAAAACTTTTTTTTTTTTTTTTTTAGTGTGTGATCTTTAGTCTAACCTGGACAGATTGATTAAGTGAGCAGGAGACTGAAGTCTCCTGAAAGGTTCAAGGGCTTTGTCTTCCATGGGACATGAGTGCAGCAAGCAGTTCCTTTTTGAAGGTCTTCTGTTGGATTTCTGGAACTCCAGAGAAGTTTCCTATGCCCTGAAATTCTGTGAGCTACATGAAGGTAATAATCATTATATTCCCCAAATCATTATACTGACTGGCACACAGTAGGCACTAAGAAAATGTTGTCTATCAAATGAATGAAAAAAATAAATGAACACAATATCACCCTTCTGAGTTCTAAGAGATACCCTATGTACTTTGGTGGTTAAGAGCACAATCCTTGGAGGGAAAGGACCCAGCTTCTAATCATAGTTCTGCTAATTTTAAGGATGGGACCTAAGGTAAATCCCTCAAACTCTCCAAGTTTCAATCTCTTCTTCTGTAAAATGAGGATAATAATAATAACTGTCTCATATAACTGTTTTGAGGATTAGATGAGACAATGTATGTATAGCAAGGTAGGTTTCATTTCCCTTCCTACCTGATGCCTGACATTTACCTATGCTAAAACAAATCAGAGTAGCTAAAGAGACCCCTTATTCATAATAGGATATAGGAGATATGCTAGTTGAAAGTTAATCTTGGCAGCATTAAAGGTCTAATTTTCTTTTACAAAATAAACTGGTGACCAGCCTATGTTGAGGGTCTGTGTCCTCTTTTCTTCCACTCTCAGGATCTGGAAACTAACGCAGAAGCGAAGTCCACAGAAATGAACGACAATAGTATTTAGGGTCCCCAAGACAATCCGTTTTAGGAGTCCTTCAAGCAATAACTATATGGTTAAGATTCTTCATTTGGTTACAAGACTGTAATCTAAATTTTAAACAAAATACGTTAAAACAACTTTAAGGGACAACCATGCAGTTTCTTTATAATGCAGAAATAATGCAATGTCAGAAATACATAAGACTTGACTTTTTGAAATGTTATTATAAAGAATTAGAAGACTACCCTGATGCTTGGCTACTCTTGCAAAAAAGGTGGACTTTGCTCAGGTAGACCTACAAAGGAAAAAGCCCATGGCAGATGAGGTGACAGAACACACATTTCAGTCTTTGTTCTTGCTCTTATACTTGCTGGTACCTGCTGGAAGAATTTTGTACCTCCTCTTCCTGGAGGAGTTGGATACAGACCCTCCCAGAGACACACAGGGACTGGGATAATGTGCCCTCACCTCCTCCAGTATCAATGGTCCTCCTGAAAACCTTCACTCTTCCTTGGGGTATGAATCATCTCCTTCTCTACCTTCCAAATCTAAGGAAGGTGGTAGATAGCATTCAGGCTAACATTTGTTTTACTCTTTTTTTATGGGTTGCATTCTCTAAGGAAAACCCCATATGCTTAGAATATATCCAGTTCTCAATCCCACCATCAGAACTAGGAAGTCAATTTTCAACCAGCATATTAAATGACTGATAATTTGTACAGGAAACTGAATTTAAGAAGACATGATGCATATATATCTATAACTGAATCACTTTGCTATACACCTGAAACTAACACAACATTGTTAATCAACTATACTCCAGTGTAAAATAAAAAGTAAAATAAAAGATGATATGGGAAACTCATCATATATTAGAAAGTGACCCACTCTCCCTCCTGCCCAACTGACAGGAAACTAGCTTCTTCATGGTTCCCATGTCACTTACTCACTCTGTATGTCACCAACTAACAGGGGTATCCTACTGATGGTTGATCCACACCCTGTGCTGGCTTCAGTATCTCTATCACCATTGGGACTTCTCTAATGGCACCAATCTCATACATTCCCAACTTCTGAAGCTGTTTGGAATTCAGTTTATACGAGAGGTACCACTTCCTCTCCACTTATCGGCAATAGCAGCTTAATTACATTAGTTTCTCAAAAGAAGCAGAAATTTTAAATGACAGCTCTAAGTATGAGGGAATCTATGGAAGAGAACTTTAAGAAAACCTATGTGAATATCTCCCATCTTTGGGGACATTGAGATACAAACAGTAGTGAACAAAACTCTCATTCTCCTTCTTGATATCTCATTCTGGATATGATCCAGCATTTCAGAAATATTCACACTAATGAGTTTTTGTGATACAGTGACAAATAGAAAATAACTGAAATGCCAAGATAGCCAACCCAGGGTGTCCAACAAGTCAGTATATTGTGTTATAATTGTAACAGACACACACATACACACGTTATTTTTGTTGAATAAATCTCTTTCTTTATATTCAAAAAAAAAAAGAAGTAGAAGAAGAAGACACGATTCCCATTGGCATGTGGAGGGAGAAAGGAGAGAAGAATGTAGTAAAGCAGACCAATAGGCCTGAATGAGAAAAAGAGGTGGTCTAAGGCAAGGGTTCTGCACTGACAAAGAGAATGTGTCAGGAGAACATCCTGGACTTTTTATGCCACTGTGTATTCTATACCGTTGTAATATTCCACTCAAACTCCTGAAAAGCTGACATTTTGTATAATATTTCTTCCTTTCTTCTTCCTCTGTGTTCTCTTTTTCTTCTTCTCTGTCTCCCTCTCTCTAAACATATGTACACACAAACACAGACACCAAACACAACCATATACAAAAATAGTGACTATTTTCACAGGAAATTTTGAATCCTCAGACAGTGCACTTTGCTAGGACTAACTTGCTTCCTGGCTAAGCAAGAGGATGCTTGATGCAAGCTAAGTTCACTAATGAACAGCTTTTCTGGACATCTCAGCCAGCTGGAAAGATTTTGTCCTCATAATTGTTTTTAAGCAACATTGCTTCTTATTGGCAACGCAATTACTTCCTGTTGAAACATGTGGGGGAAAAAAATCATACATCAAGTCAGTTGCATTCAGGGCACTGCTTCTCCTTACCTCAACTGTGAATACATAGCCTGTAGAGGTATCACAGAGAGAGGTTGTGGGAGGTGACCTGGAGCCTTCTCGATATAGTCGGTTGTCAATTTTTTTTTAATCTAGTGAAAGGATGATTTAGACAGGTTATCAATAATACATTTGCTTCTGTGACATTGGAACAGCACATTTTGTGCTGCTTTACTATGGAGATGTACATACTTGACTAAAATGTATCTCCTCTTCTAGATAAATCATGAAGTTATCTATCTCCCTTCCACTAATGAAATCAATATTTAAAACTCAGTATGTTTTTTTCTTTTTTTTTGCATCACCACGTTTCCATTTTAACAGGAACTTCCTGGTGATACAATGAATTTTTTCTGAAGCAAGATGAAAATCTGTAAGAATACAGACAGGTCATTTGGATATCTCAAATTGTAGAGGAAATGCTGTGAGTTCACCCTCAGTGCTTAGGTTTAGCTTTATCATCCTCTTCTTTTCCTTCCCTTTAGGTAATGGTGAGGCTAGCGACAGATAATTAACCAACCACGTCTGAAAACATTTTCTAATTCAAATTAAAACAAGGCCAAAATTATCTCTATATTTTATTAATTCCTTGAATTAGTAATGAAATAGGCTTGATTTAGACTTATGCAAACTGCTTTCCCATGGAATACCTCTTTCAGAGCTCTGTAAGCTTCTTAGTTATTAAAAGCTTGGTTTAAGAAAAGGTACATCTTCTGGGGAGAGGGGCTGCAGTCCCTGGACTGATAATTGGACCCTGAGTATGTCAAAGCTCAATCTCAGTGTGGTTTAGTAAGATCATTCAGAAAGACAAACTGAGTGATAGAACCCATTATCCTAACAAAATGAACCTTGGATTAAAAGATGTTTTTCCCCTTGTCCCCACTTTAAAAATAACTTTCAGATTGAAAATTTGTACTCACCCAAAGTAAAACCAAATGTACTATATATTCCTTTATGAAATGAAAAGGTCAAGATGGAGTCATGGTAATGAAAGGCATCACAAGTGTTATAAGCAGAGGGGTTACCATGTTTCCTGAGAAAACATTTGACTAGGAGCAAGAAGACCAGATTCTGCATACCCCCTTTATGATTAGACATTTTTCTGGTACAACGATAGAAATCCCTTCTCTACTAACTACATGGGGTGAGAAGTCCTATGAAGTCTGGGTTCATGTCTATATTTTCTCACCTTGTTATTTCATCCTTCAGTACTGTGCCTATACATATTAGATGCTCAATGGATGTTTACTGAATGAATAAATAAATCAAAGTAGATACCTGCATAAAGATCAAGCTTCCTTTCCCCCATCTTTGCTTCTGAGATGTCAGTCTGGAATAGTCTTTTCCTGCCTAAAATCATACTCAGTTACAGTTCTCTATGGCTTTTCTCCAGCTATTTTTCTTGTAAAAATATACTTTCTTCCTCTCTGTGAAGCAAAATACTAGTTATCCCCCATAATCTGAGTCAAGTTTCAATTCTTCCATGAAGGTGAACCCTCCCAACTCTATTAGTCAACTATGATCTCTTTTACTTATATATTTACTGCAGTTTTAATTAGAGGAACATGTGATTTACATTTATTTTAATTTTTTCTAACACAAATAGGTTGGAAGTTTCTAGTGGCCATATCCTGTTTTTCATTTGTTTGTTTTGCTTTTGTTAATCCTCATCACCATACATAGCACCTTGAAGATGATAGAACTTTTTTACGTGAACCAGATATTTGCTCATTTTTATTTCTGAATAATAGTCCATGTTATAGTTTTACTACAATTTTTTAACTATTCATCAGTTGCCAGATATTTCGATTGTTTCATTTTCAGCAATTATGAATAAAGCAACTATAAACATTTGTATATAGGTTTTTATATGAATATAACTTTTCACTTCACATGGGTAAATACTGATCTGATAAAAGGCTTGTACCCAGAATATATAAAGAACTCTGAAAACTCAATAACAGGGGGGAAAATGTAACCCAAATTTTTAAAAGGCAAAGTATTCAAACAGACACGTCACCAAACAATACACACAGATACCAAATAAGCCATGAAAAGAAACTCAACATCATAAGTTGTTAGAGAAATATAAATCAAAACCAAAATGATGTATCACTATGTACCTATTCAGATATTAAAATGCTTAAAAATTGACAATACCAAGTGTTGATGAGCCTGCAGACCAACTATAAAACATTGCTGATGGAAATGCAAAATGGTATAGTCATTTTGGAAAACAGTTTAGCAGTTTCTTATAAAGTTAAACATAAAACCTACCATAAGATCCAATAATCCTGTGCTCAGGTATTTACCCAAGTGTTATTTTTTCTTTTTTTTAATTGAAGTATATTTGATTCACAAAATTTCAGGTGTACAGCAAAGTGATTCAGATATATATATATATGCACACACAGATATATACATATATATATACTTTTTCAGATTATTTTCTATTATAGATTATTATGAGATTTTAAAAATAATTCCCTGTGCTATACAGTAGGTCCTTGTTGTTTATTTTATATATAGTAGTGTATATCTGTTAATTCAAAATTCCTAATTCACCCCTCACCCCCTTTCCCCTTTGGTAACCATATTTGTTTTCTACGTCTGTGAGTCTATTTCTGTTTTGAAAATAAGTTCATTAGATTCCACATATAAATGACATCATATGATATTTATCTTTACCTGTCTGACTTATGTCACTTAGTATGATAATCTCTATGTCCATCCATGTTGCTGCAAATGACATTATTTCATTCTTTTTATGGTTGAGTAATATTCCATTGTGTGTGTGTGTGTTTATATATATATATCACACCTGTATTTATTCATCTGTCTGATGGACATTTGTTGCTTCTATATCTTGACTATTATAAATAATGCTGCAATGAACATTGGGGTGCATGTATCTTTTCAAATTATGGTTTTCCCCAGATATATGCCTGGGAGTGGGATTACAGGATCATATGGTAGCTCTATTTTCAGTTTTTTAAGGAATCTCCATACTGTTTTCCATAGTAGCTGTATCAATCTACATTCCTACCAACAGTGTAGGAGGGTTCTCTTTTCTCCACACCCTCTTCAGCATTTATTATTTCTAGACTTTTTGATGATGACCATTCTGACTGATGTGAGGTAATACCTCATGGTAGTTTTGATTTACATTTATTTAATAATTAGTGATGTTAAGCATCCTTTCATATGTCCATTTGATATCTGCATGACTTCTTTGGGAGAAATGTTTATTCAGGTCTTCTGTCCTTTTTTTGATTGGGTTATTTATTTTTTTTGATATTGAGCTGTATAAAATGTTTGTATATTTTGGAAATTAAGCCCCTGTCAGTTGCATCACTTGCAAATGCTTTCTCCTATTCCGTAGATTGTCTTTTCCTTTTGTTTATGGTTTCCTTTGCTGTGTAAAAGCTTTTCAGTTTAATTAGGTCCCATTTGTTTACTTTTACTTTTGTTTCCATTATTCTAGGAGATGGATCCAAAAATTATTGCTGTGATTTATGTCAAATAGTGTTATGCTTATGTTTTCTTCTAGGAGTTTTATAGTATCTGGTCTTACATTTAATCCATTTTAAGTTTATTTTTGTATATGTTGTTAGAGAATGCTCTAATTCATTATTTTACATGTAGCTGTCCAGTTTTCCCAGCACCACTTATTGAAGAGACTATCTTTTCTCCATTGTATATTCTTGTCTTCTTTGTTGTATGTTAATTGGCCATAAGTGTTTGGGTTTATTTCTGGGCTTTCTATCCTGTTCCATTGAGCTATGTGTCTGTTTTTGTGACAGTACCATAGTGTTTTGATACTGTAGTTTTGTGGTATAGTCTGAAGTCAGGGGATGTGATTCCTCCAGATATAACACATTTTAAGTGCTTGAATAATAAGCTTTTGTTGATTAGTCTTTGATATATTTTACATTTAGAAAACTTTGTTTATTCATTAATACGTTCATCTGTTTATTCTTCTAAAATACAAACACAATAAAAGTTGTGACTTTGTCTTATTGTACCTTTAGGATCTAGAAAAATGTTTGATACATTAGTAGGTGCTCAATTACTGAATACTGATCAAATTATTGAGAATTTCAACATGGTCCCAATTCCTAAGAGTTTACTGTGCAGTGGGAGATACAGACAAGTAAGTATGCAATTAACATATAATATGTTGAGTGCTACCACAAAGGAAGTGGTGGAACTATGGGGGAATATTTTAATGAACCCTAAATAAGGGGAGGCAGGCATCAGGGAAGGCTGAAAGTAGAGACACAATTACTGTCCTGAGATCTGAATAAACACAGAGAATTACACAAAGGGGAAAGGCCATAAGAAAAACATCCTGGGCAGAAAAGACAGAACATGAAAGGTAAGAGATCATGGTGCATTTGAGGAACTAAAAGTAGCTCATCATGGCTGAAATATAGACTAAGTTGAAGGAGAGTGGTAGAAGCAATGATAAATGAAGATGGTGGGTGCAAAGGGGCCAAATTATGAAGGGGCATGTGAGATTTATTAGTAAATTCAAACTTTGTCTTGAGGGCAATGGAGAGGCACTGAGTGGTTTTAAACATCTGAAATATAAGGCTGCCATTTCACTTTCCAGAAATACAGATATTGTAATTCTCTTGTTATTCCATGTAAATATATTGTTATTCTGACATTTTGTATAACTGAAATTCCAGATTGAAATTTAAACTCGTTCTGTTTTCTGTGCAGATTTTGTTTATATCACTTTAAATAAGTCCTATTAAATGCTACAACTCACTTATTGAGGACTGTTTTGTTATTGAAGAGTTTCTTGATTTCTTGTAAATCTTCCTATACAAGATACCCTGCTGTATTTTGGTCTCAAGTTGGACAAATAAGCAGGTTGTGTGAAAAGCATCCAATTTCTTTGTATTTCTCTCACTCCTAGTCTTCCTTTCCATCAGATTCTTCCCACTAAAGTCTAATCTTTCTATGAAGTTTATTTTTTTAAGTATTTCCAACCTCTGTCTTCAACTTAACTCTCAAGTGCTATCTTCTTGTGAATTCTTATGGATTCTCAGCAAGTTCCTCCCTATGAGTAACAAAACAAGAAGGCTGTCCACCATGAATGATTCCTTTATTGTCTTACTAAATTAAGAAAGAGGTGGGTCAACACCTTCTTAAAATAACTCAAGAAGCTGAAAACAGATAAAATATTTATCAAAACTAACCTCACCTTAGGAGGTTTATTTTACTTTTAAAAATATGCCTAGCCAATTTGCTATAGAATGTGTGGTAATGAGGTTCTCTGATCTTATATGTCAGTCCATTCTAACATTCTCACCTTCCTGAATCTTCATACCTCTTTTTCAATGCTCTCAGGTGGTTCAGGTTGCTCCATCTTCCTAACTATAAGTCAACATTTAGTCTAAGCTTCAAAGAGCCAACTCAGCGGTGTAACAGGGTCATTGCTAGGAATTCTTGGCAGGATGTCAGGGCACTGGACTCCGACCAATGGATGAGTGCTCACATGTCAATAAATTATTCCTTATCTAGCTTTATATTATACCCCTCAATCCAACATCCTCCAGATGCACTCCCATGTTTATTCTCCAGGTTTCCACTAATACATTTTAATAGGGCTTACAATTTATTCAGTGTGTGAGTTATTTACTCCTGTAAGCAGGACATTTTTTCCTTTGTAGATTCCCTGATTATCAGCCTGGAGGTAATGATGGGTAGTGAGGGTGGATTGTGAGAAGGATAAGCATCATTATGTGAGGCATCTGCATCTGGTGAGGTCTTTGCAGGTTCTCCTCTAGCAAGGGGAAGAAGACTGTTTCTTTTGGTCTATGGAAATCTAGGGTTTTAAGATTTTAAGGCTCATTGGCCTAAATGTCCTTATCTTAGGTCTCAAGGTCCCACTCTTGCCCTGTCATGACACTGGCTTTACCATAGGAGACCTGTTTTTGTTGTGCACTCAATCCCCTTTAAAGCTCATAATTAGATTCTGGGATGGCCTTTCAACAAAATTATTTCTACAGCTGCAAAAGATAAGTGTTTTCTCAAATGTTGTCATAGAATCTCTCTGCCTTTCACAGAGTGTCTTGAATTGATAGTTAGTTGACATGAGAATGTCATTTTCTTTTTCATGTCATCAAAAGCAGGTAAAAAGGCAGCCAAGTCCAAAATCTTTTTAATTACCACAGCTACCATATGTTCAAGTGACCTACCTATTGAATAACCTGACACTAACCTGCAACTCAATCCACCTCTGTGAGATTCTTAGTACTTGAGCCACTAAGCATTCCACTTCCACCCTGCCACTTATCACTGGGAAGATGTTCATTATTTCTGCCTGATGGTGAGTGATCCAGCCCCTAAATCCCATTCTGAGAGACTGCTTTTTTAGGACTACTTCTGGTACAAATAGTCTTAGCCTAGGTTCCCACTAAAATTACTGAAATAAAGGATTTTTTATGTCATGAACTTTTGTGTACCTTATGAAGAGCTACATATATAACTCTTGAATTGGAGAAAAGATTTGCCAATAGCAGCTATATATTTGTGCATGACACTTCTGCTAGGAAGGCAACTTTCTACACATTGCCACTTAATCTGTATCTGATAAGGAATCATGTGATACTGCTCTACCAAATAAATTTACATAGTAGGAGTCAAATTAGAGAGCCTTCAGCCAGAATATGATCAAGTGACAGATTTTTAAGATGCTATATACCCCATAGTAGAACATAAGTTTAGCTGTTAGAATTGACACTGAGGACTGATTCTGGTATATGATCACTTGTGATATGAACATAGAAGTGAAGTAGCAGAATTTTTTCAGCGTTATAACCTCACAGAAAAATGTTTAAATTTTTGGATAATTTACCCTTTTCTGATACAGTATTGGTGATGGTTTCTCATATTACATGACTGATAATAAACTCACAACAACAAAACAATAAAGCATGAGGTAAAGACTCTCTTTTACAGGAGCTATTTAGTGTCTGGTCTTATGCTGTGTATCTATATATCTATATCTATATCTGGCTTCCTTTAATTTATTCAATGGGTATGATACTAGCTGGATGAGCAAAAGCCCATGGCTCATTCCATTAATTTGTCTTTCAAAAAGAGCAATATTCTACATCTCACCAAATATTAGATCCATTTGTTTCATTTCCTGGACCTTCCATCTATTGTTATATTCTTCCTTGAAGAACAAAGTTGGTTTTACAGTCCAATATTCTACATGGGAAAACTGGGGATTCCATTGCTATCTTTAAAAAATGTTATCATTTTATAAAAAATTCAAGATAAGTAGTATTAAAAGTGTTAACATTTCTGGGCTTCCCTGGTGGCTCAGTGGCTGAGAGTCTGCCTGCAGATGCAGGGGACACGGGTTTGTGCTCCGGTCCGGGAGGATCCCATATGCCGCGGAGCGGCTAGGCCCGTGAGCCATGGCCTCTGAACCTGAGGCGTCGGGAGCCTGTGCTCAGCAACTCCGCAACGGGAGAGGCCACAGCAGTGAGAGGCCCGCGTACCGCAAAAAAAAAAAAAAAAAAAAAAAGTATTAACAAGGAGTGATTTTAAGTTTAGTAGTATGAACTTAATATATATAGCTTATTTCTTAATTCTTAGGACTTGCATTACAGATCTTTGCATGAAAGTAGGGTTGATAAAGATGGTCTCTTCACGTATCACCTAATAAAATCAAATAAGTGAAAAGGGAATTATATTTAACTTTATGTTTTTTACTTGCATCTTAATGATTTGAAACTACTTTTGGAAAAATTAATGCATATGCCCCAATAAGCATTTTTTTTCTGGGCCGATAACATAGCTTACTTGTCATGAACTAGAAGCAGCCTAAATATGGTCCTACTATTTAATTATTACCAGAATGAATTACATAAGCTAAAGAAGTCCAAGACTCAAATCATTATTTTTGGCAGATGCACTCCTACATTTGATTGGCTTATGTCAAACAATTCCAATTGTGAGCCAAGTTTGTTAGTTAAGGGTTCATTTTACAGCTAATTTATTCCAGAGGATTCACCAGGAAGTTACATTGCTTAAAATAACTTCTTTGGCTGGAATGTGCAGGTGATGATAACTGGTTTACACATTTTCTAAGTAAAATTATCACAGATATACTCCAAAAGATAAAAATGTAGGGCCTCAGTGGCACATTCTTTTTCAGGTTTTACAGGAAACCCAGAAATATTCTCTAAAGAAAGCCTTGCCATTTTTTGCAGATACTACTTTGGTGCATCTTGGTCTGGTATTTATTTAGACATGAACACTGATTTGATTCCTGAAACAAATAATTGACTACTGAGACATATGAACCTGTTAGTCATAAAGTAAACAATTTTTATTTCAGGTTTTTGTCAGAAAATATAATCTCAAACTTTATGCTACTCTTCTCTCATGAAAAAATAAATTCAAAAAATAAAGTTAAAGGAATAACTCTGAATGTTATAATGTTGACTGTGGTTATCCTTAGATTCTAGATTACAAATTGTAGTGTTTATTTGCAAGTTTCTTTTGGGCTGGGCTTTTTTCCTACTTGAGGTATGTCCCTTATGAAATACCACCCATACTTACTAATAAAAGCATCTTGATTTTCTCTCTTCTTGCTCCTTGGTAACAATATGCTTAGTATGTGACTTGGAACCTACACAATTGAAGTGGGAACTAAATATAGAACAAGAGAACCAATGTCTATGGAACTGCTGGGATTCATCCTATAACTTACAGTACCGGAGTCTGTACTGTCTGCTGTGATGCATTAGCATCACCTGAAGCTTCTCAGAAGTGCAGACTCTGGCCTCACACTAGTCCTACTGAATTAGAACCTGGAGTAGAGCAAGATCCACAGATGATTTGGATGAACATTAAAATTTGAGAATCCCTTCCTCATTAGTATCCTGCAGTGAGACAGCAGCATCTGGCCAGGCTATTTCAGCTATAGGTATTATTGTGTTTCCTTCTTCCCTGCCCTCTGGATTAGCCCTTGTTCCTGCTCATTTTCAGTCTGGTCACATTGATTCTGTGAGTTCTTGATATTCTTCCAGTAATGTTTCTTTTTGCTTGAGATAGATTCAGATTCTATTACTTGCAATTCGGAAAAGTCCTAACTAATGCACAGGTTATTTTATTTTAAGTGTCTCCAGCATTTCTAAATTTTCTGTGATGTCCATATACTACTTTTATAATCAGTGAAACAAACAAAAAAAACCATTTTAAACTGTATGCCGGCGTGAAACCAGAGAGCTGTGAATTTAGACCACATTGCTTTTGTCCTTAATATTTATATCATATGTTTTTTTAAAAACTACATTGTATTTTGTTGTTATGCCCTCTGCCTACACTGAGGGGTAAATCAGAAGCATCTGTGTGACATTTACTATTGTTTTTGAAAGGATGTTTTTGAGGATATTATTCATAAATTTTATAGTATCCCTTTTCTGAGGATCCACTTTCTGAGGATCCACTGGTACTGTGTAATCTTAACTTATGGTCAAAGTTTTACAAGCACTCTTCTGACTTAAGTTGTAGTCCACTCAATTTTCTTGGCCTTACAATATGCATTCTAAGATTAAGTTTGTCCCTGGGCTTCATTTTACTATCCTGACACTTTTCCTTTTGTTCTAATTATATATATGTGTATATATATATATATATATATATATATATATATCTTGTTCCTGTTTCATCATAGGATGTAGTTAAATAATGGAAAAAATGAGTGTACTGAACAGCCAAAAACAACTATTAAACATTCTATCACATACACTAGATCATCAGGGGATGAAAGCAACCACTTTTCCCAAGAAATTTCTCTTCCTGACAACTCTCTACCATCAAGTATTAATTGTCAAGGACTGAGGCAAACTGGCAAGAGACAGAGGCAGAAGCCTAAACAACAAAGCTGTGATTTAGGTAACCAGGACAGGGTCTGGGGGGTGTGGAATGTGAGAGGGGAAAGCAAGAGGAGAGATGGGGAATGGAGAGCATCCTTCTGCTGATATGTTCCTCCCTGTGGGGAAGACTGATGTTTGATACTGCCACCTGATGTCTCCCAGGATGCTCTGTAATATACATATTCAGGCCAAGGGCATATTCAAGAGGCTTAAAGAACTTCTATTTCCATTCCCAACCTATAAATGCTCATTGGATTTTTATGATTGCAAACCCCTGCTATGACCAGAACTCATTATGGTGATAATGGCTACCCTCCCAGGGTAAAATTTATCCCTTGCCTGCATTCTATCAACAAGCCCCTACCCTCCACTGATTAAAGATGCTTTCAGAATTCACATTACTCGGCTACAGCATCTCTAAACCTGCCCCTGGGTCACGACCCAATTCTAGAAGGCAGTAGTTAAGCCAATCACCTCTGGTTCTACCTATCTGCTCTTTTGCTTTCAAACCAATAGCCATATGGAATGAATCAATAAAAAATGATCATTTACTGAATACTTTTTCTATGGCAAGCATTTAGCATGTATTAACTCATTTGATCCTCACAAAACTATAAGATAGGTAGGTGCTATGATGTTGCCTCTTCTTTTCAAACAAGGAACTGAGAAAGAGAGGCTAAGCAAATTGCCCAAGTTTGTGTAATAGTGGTTAAATTACTGGAATTGGAGCCCCAGAGTCTGCATGCTTCATCACTTTCCTGTGATCATGTCACTGCTGCACATTGTACAGATGACAGCATGGGTTTACTCACCATCTGGGACTTTGCTTATTGTTTACTATACTCCTTCCACTGGAATTCACCTGGAATTTGCTTATTGTTTACTACACTCCTTCCACGGGAATTCATCCTTGTATTGTAACTATGGCTTTTACTCATAGCCCTTGCTCAGACCTTTCCATCTCCCCCAAGCAGAAGGCCAGCAAGGTCCTGAAAGAGCCACTGGCTATTCAAAGAGTTCTTAAAAACTCCCTTTAGCATACCAAAGAGCAATATAAAGCAAACAGCAACAGGCACCAGGTCTCAGGAGAGAAAATCTGACAGTGAGATACCATCTGTTTCTACTCCAATCTTATATGGACCATCTGCTCTTGATCAAAATACTGCACAAATGCAACTTAGGGTCGTTTAAGGTCAGAGGAATCATCAACCTTTCAACTGTGTCTATCCACACACCAACGTTGTCTTCTGCTGCCCATCATGCCTGGCTTATCAAAGCCCCACAATTCCCTGCCCAGGTCTGCATCCAGCCTTAACAACTAGATGGAAAATCTAATTGGAAAATATGGTACGGGAATTACTGGATTCCCATTAGTGTGAAGGCTGACTCCAGCAGCAGGTAAAATGGAAAGCATGGAGCTGAAATTTTAGGTAAGGAAACATTCCTCCCACAGCATGAATGTGGGATCAAAACTTGGAATGCCTGGCCTTATCTTGCATAGGGAAGAGGCACTAAAAGGAGGGATTATGCCTATTCCACTCTTTGCTATATAAACTTCTCTCCCACTCATCATACTTTTGCTGACCCCCAAAAATTAGTCTCAAAATTTAACTAAAATTCAAAGCAATTACCAGGACTTCTTTTTCCCACAAGTCCCCTTCTCTTCACCTGCTTGTTCCCAGCCTCTTTTCACTCACTACTTTCCTGCTGTATGATGGCAGATCTGCACTCCAATACAAGCACTGCTTCTGGTCCTGCCAAAATGTGGTACTGTCTCAGGTGGGTTCTTCAGAAGCACATCCTGAGATAGAATTTATTAGGGGTTGACATCTGGGAAAAGAAAGGGAAGAAACAGGATTAGGCTGAAAGAGGCCCAAAAAAGCCTTTGCCAGCTCAGAGTGACTATTACCCATCAGAGTTGTCTCTTAATGGGCCAAAATGACAGATGTTGGGTCCTGTCCCACCCAGTCTATAAATATGGGTTGCCCCGGGAAGGCTGTGACTTTGGATAAGGCGGCTCTCCATAACTGAGGTTAAACAAGCTGATAACTGGAAGAAGTATGCTGACTACCCTCTGTACATCTGGGCAGTAGATCCTTTCTAGAAAGGGTATCTGGGCAGTGTATCTTTGTGTCTGCCACAGTTACCCTTCCTGACACTCCTCTTCAGAATGGGACCATCAAGTCCCTGGTGGGGAATTCTTACTTAGCTTGTTACTCCAACTCCATCTCACACTATGCCCACAGAAATCTCCATGCTGTTTTTCCTGGCCTAGAGAATCCCATATTTGGGTAGGGCAGAGGTTCAACTCTGAATATGATGAACTCTTGCATAGTGAGTTCTATTCTGCCTTCAGAGATTCATTGCTATGAGCTATTAGAAGGGACTCTGGGGATTGGTTATAGTTTCCTATGCTTTTCATTTCTCTCACCTTCACTTAGGGATTTCTTCATACCTACTTTCTTAAAAAATTCTGGGGTTTTCCCTTTTCTAAAGCCTTCCTTTAGTTCTATATCCTTAGATGGACCACTTTTTTAGTTCTGAGATGACTCTTTTATTTAAAACTGATTCAATGCATCTCAAACATTTTCATCAAAGAATTCCGGACTTTAGAGAAGGATACTGTGCACTCCTGGTGGTCCCAAAAGGATAGCTTACAGCTGCTTTCTCTAGGCATAGGCTTTCTTTGAAGTCTCTGTATTTTATCTTAACAATTCATGTGAACTTTGTATTCTACTCTATAAACTATATATGCTAGTTTTAATATTAAAATAATGTTTTAAATTACTAGTGAATAAATTTATTCAGGAGGATGTACCAATTTTTTTATTATTCCTTGTACCTTCTGAAAGAATCTTGCATATATCAGCTTTAAATTCATAAAACTAGGAGGTCATACTTCTGTAGCTTGGTATAAATTTCTTATAGAATGTTAAGAATGAGAATTTAAAATATATATTTAAGACCAGCTTACATGCACTGAATTGAGTTTTCACAGTACTCTATATTTTTATGTGCCTTCAAAGTGAAATTATGAATGAAAAATATCAACATATTTCTTCCAAGGGAATGGAGAGAATTTGTCATCAAATCAGAAATTAGATGCTCAGTTCAATTAAATATGAATAAATAATCTTGCCAGATTATACTATGTAATCTGAAACATAATTTAAACACAATTCATTAAAAACATTTCTATGAGAACATAAGCACAGTACACTTTAGGGTTGGAGTCTTTGATGGCTTGGTTTAAGAATATAATTTGTAGATCCAGAATCTTCAGAAATATCTAAATATCAAGACTTCAGGCTCTGGAGAAACAAAAGGAAATCATTTAGGCAATTTGCATTATATTTTCCCCCCGAAATTTTATTTTTTTCTTGCAAGGATCAAGCAACATTCATTCAACAACTATTGAGTACCTGCTATGTATCAGGCTGTATGCTAGGTTCTGTGAAAGAGTGATGAATAAGGCAAACAGTCATTCTTCTAAGCAGCATATTTTGAAGAAGAGACAGGGAGATATAACTGAGAGTTTAAAGTGGTAATCTTTGGCAGTAATTTAGAGTTCAGGTATTCTGAGATATTGATAAAATGCAGACCCATGTACTTTGACAATTACCCAGGTAGGAGAAAGGCTTAAAACCCTCTTTTAAACACTGAGAAGTTTTAATTGAGATATATGCTTAAATGGATGACCCCTCCAGCCCTGCATATAGATGATTCAAGGACATATCTAAAGGCAGGTCCAAAACTGTTTTCCAAAATCTATACTGTATATTTCAGTTAAGTAAATATTTAGTATTCACTTATTGTGCAAGCACTCGGGAAGATACAAGGGGTAAAATAATATTATGGATTTGATATCATTATTTGTATACTTCACTACCCATCTCTATTTGTATAGTGAAGTATACAAATAATGATATGAAGAGACTCTTCCCTAATAAGTGGTGCAATCGTGCTCAGATTTTAATGCCTGAATAATCTCTACCATTTTATGTGGTATTTCATTCATCCAATCATTTATTCAACAAATGATTTCTGAGGACCTGCTCTGTGTCATGCACTGTCTTAGGTTCTGCATATTTAGCTAAAAACAAAATAAGACTCTGTCTCTTCCTTCTTTGAAGTTTACCATTTATAGAAAATTTTAAAAAATAGGTGATAGATATAGATAGATAGAGAGATAGTACATAAATAGAAAATGAAAATAGCTATAAAAAAGTAGTATATTTGTATAGAGAACAATAGGATTGAACTCTTTGGATAGTATTAACAGGGAAGGTCTTTCCAAGATGGGCATATTTAATCCGAGTTCTAAAAGGAAAGGGAGCTAGCCCTGTAAAAAACCAGGGAAAAATCATCCAAGACCCAGGAAACAGCAGGTGCATGTGTCCCTTAAAATGTTTGAAGAACAGAAGGCAAGGCCACTGTGGCTGGCCACCATGAGTGAGGGAAGGAGTGCACATGATGGGGTGAAGACGACCAAACAAAATTAAATTATGAATTCATTTTAAGTGTAGTAGGACACCATTTAAGAGTCTAAGGGAAATGATATGATATATGATATATATAAACTATCAATATGGTATCTCTGTAAAGAATAAATTTAGGAGAACAAAATAAGGCACAAAAAGTCCCATTTCAGATGTTATTGAACTAGTTCCAGGAGAGGTTTGATTGTGACTTGGACCAGGATAAAAAATAAGAATATTTTGGGGATATATTTTAGCATTATTGGCGAACTTTAGATGAATAAGGGAGAGAAAGACTGGCTCTAACAATAGTTTTTATCTGAGAGTTCTTTTAGGTGGAACCAAACACTATGATAGGAAAATTTGGTTGAAGGGGACCCCTCAAAGTGTTTTCAACCTGTTAAGTTTGCAATACTTGGGAAACTACCAAATAGAAATATCAGATTGAGAATTATACATGCAAGACTAGAGAAAATGTGACTTGAGGTTTAAATTTGGGAGTCAGGAACATAAAGTTGGTATTTAAAGCAGTGGGAATAGATGAGATCACTGAAGGGGTGTCAAAAGAGTGAAAAAGGGTCCTGAGAAATAGCAATATTTAAGTGTTGAATAGAGCAGGAGAAAACAGTAAATGATGCTTCTAAGTCTGAGCTGCCCCCATAGCACCCACAGTGGGTCCAGTTCCATCATTACTGCAATTCTGACTTCAGTGGATCTATGCTGGTGACCTGGTGAAAACAACACCTGAGAGACACAGGAGCAATTGTCAGCATACACATGGTTTTGGTGGGGCCAAAAGCAGTGACAACAACAGTGTAATCTGAGAGCTCATACAATGGGTGAAAGGTGACACAACAGAGCACACCCACAAGTGAACATCTCCAGAGGAGGAATACTCAGTGGCTTCTCTCCCAGTGGGAGTGCTCCAATCCAGCCTACCTCACAACACAGGTCAGAAACACAGCTAAGAAACAGAACTTGGGTTGTCTACTCCAACAACTGGGAAGCAGAACTCATCCCAGACAGGGCAGTGACAACCAGAGGCCTTGCTCAATACCCAGTGCAGGCTAAGATCACCACAACATTAGTCACACCTCTTATCAAGGGAATAATGACCAGCATACACTGAGGAAAGAGGTGGCAGACATCTACACTAACAACAGCCCTCACACCAAAAATTATTAAACCCATGCAGGCTACACAGTAATGTTTCCACATAATAATAGCCCTCCAAGAGAGTTTGAGGGTCTGGCTTAGGAAGGAAGAACCCCAAGGGCATTTAGCCTTGAAGGCCAGTGGGGCTTGAGTGCAGGAGATCCACAGGGCTGGGGGAAACAGAGACTCCACTCTTGGAGGGTGCACACAAGGTCTCACATGCACTAGGACTCAGCACTAAGCAGTACCTCCATAGGAGCCAGGGTTAGACCTACCTAGTGTTCTTGGAGGGTATCCTGGGGAGGCAAGGGTCAGCTGTAGCTCACTGTGGTGGCAAGGACACTAGTAGTAGAGGCCCCAGGAAATATTGATTGATATGAATGAGCTCTCCTGGAGCCCCCCATTTTGGCACCAAGACCCAGCTCCACCCAACAGCCTGCAGGCTCTGGTGATGGAAATCCTCAGGCCAAGCAACCAACAAGATAGGAACACAGCCCCACTAATCAGAAGACAGGCTGCCTAAAGTCATACTGAGCTCACAGCCACCTCAAAACATGTCCCTTGACATGGCCCTACCCACCAGAGGGACAAGACACAGCTCCATCCACGAGAGGGCAGGTACCTGTCCCTCCCACCAGGAAGCCTACACAACCCCCTGATCCAAACTCACCCACCAGGGGGCAAACACAAGAAGCAAGAGTAACTATGATCCTGCAGCCTGCAGAACAGAGACCACAAACACAGAAAATCAGACAAAATGAGACAAGAGAGAAATATGTTGCAAAAGAAGGAACAAGATAAAAAACCACAGCACAACCAAATGAAGAGGAGATAGGCAAACTACCTGAAAAATAATTCAGAGTAATTATCATAAAGATGATTCAAAATCTTGGAAAAAGAATGGAGACACAGACCAAGAAGATACAAGAAATTATTAACAGAGATAGAAGATTTAAAAAACAAACAGAGATGAACAAGACAATAACTAAAATGAAAAAATACACTAGAAGGAATCAATAGCAGAATAACTGAGGCAGAAGAATAAATAAGTGAGCTGGAAGACAGAGTGGTGGAAATCACTGCCATAGAACAGAATAAAGAAAAAAAGAATAAAAAGAAATGAAGACAGTCTCAGGGACCTGTGGGACAATGTTAAATGCACCAACATTTGCATTATAGGGGTCCCAGAAGAAGAGAAAGGGAAAGGGCCTGAGAAAATATTTGAAGAGATTATAGTTGAAAACTTCCCTAACATGGGAAAGAAAATGGTCACCCAATTCCAGGAAGTGCAGAGAGTCCTTTATAGGATAAACCCAAAGAGGAACACACTGAGACATATATTAATCAATCTGACAAAAGTTAAATACAAAGAAAAATATTAAAAGCAATGAGGGAAAAGCAACAAATAACATACAAGGGAATCCCCATAAGGTTATCAGCTGATTTTTCAACAGGAACTCTGCAGGCCAGAAGAGAGTGGCATGATATATTTAAAGTGATGAAAGGGAAAAACCTACAACCAAGAATACTCTACACAGGAAGGTTCTCATTCAGATTCAATGGAGAAATCAAAACCTTTACTGACAGGCAAAAGCTAAGAGAATTCATCACCAGCAAACTAGACTTACAACAAATGCTCAAGGAACTTCTTGGGGGGTGGGGTGTGGTGGGGAAGAGGCCACAACTAGAAACAAGAAATTCACAAATGGGTAAGCTCACCAGTAAAGGCAAACATAAAGTAATAGAAAGAAATCATCCACACACAATTATATCAAAGCTATGAGAAGAGGAGAGTACAAATGAAAGATATGGGAATTGCATTTGAAATAAAGAAACAAGCAACTTAAAACAATTTGTACATATATAGACAGCTATATCAAGATATCATGGAAATGGCAAACCCAAAAACTACAAACAATACACACACAAAAATGAAAAAGCAACCCAAACACAACACTAAAAGTAGTCATCAAACCCAAAGAGAAGAGAACAAAAGAAGAATGGAAGAAAGAAGACCAAGAAATATAAATAAAAAATAATTAAGAAAATGACAATAGGAACATACATACCAATAATTACCTTAAATGTAAATGGATTGACTGCTCCAAATAAAAGACATAGACTGGCTGAATGGATACAAAACTAGACCCATATATATACTGTCTACAAGAGACCGCCGTCAGACCTAGGGACACATACAGACTGAAAGTGCGGGTATGGAAATATATATTCCATGCAGTCAGAAATCAAAAGAAAGCTGGAATAGCAATACTCATATCAGACAAAATAGGCTTTAAAATAAACTGTTACAAGAGACCAGGAAGTACACTCCACAATGATCAGGAGATCAAACCAAGAAGATATAATAATTGTAACTATATATACATCCAACATAGGAGCACCTCAATATATAAGGCAAATGCTAACAGCCATAAAAGGGGAAATCAACAGTAACACAATAATAGGTGGGGACTTTAACACTTCCATACACCAAAGGACAGATCATCCAGACAGAAAATCAATAAGGAAACACAAGTTTTAAATGACACATTAGACCAGATGGACTTAATTGATATTTATAGGCCATTCCATATGATCATTCCAGTGCACATGGAACATTCTCCAGGATAGATCACATCTTGGGCCACAAATCAAGCCTCGGTAAATTTAAGAAAATTGAAATCATACCAAGTATCTTCTCCATCCACAATGCTATGAGATTAGAAATTGATTTTTTGATTATAAATCAGAAAAAAATTGTAAAAAACACAAACACATAGAGGTTAAACAATATGTTAATAAACAACCAATGGCTCACTGAAGAAGTCAAAGAGGAAATCAAAAAGTACTTAGAGAAAAATGATAACGAAAATATGACAATCCAAAACCTATGGGATGTAGAAAAGCAGTTCTAAGGGGGAAGTTTATAGCAATACAATCTTACCTCAAGTAACAAGAAAAATCTCAAATAAACAACCTAACCTTACACCTAAAGCAACTAGAGAAAGAAGAACAAGCAAAACTCAAAGTTAGTAGGAGGAAAGAAATTGTAAAGAGCAGAGCAGAAATACATGAAATAGAGATGAAGAAAACAATAGCAAAGATCAATGAAACTAAATCGTGGTTCTTTTAGAAGACAAACAAAATTGATAAACCTTTAGCCAGACTCAAAAGGAAAAAGAGGAAGAGGGCTCAAATCAATAAAATTAGAAATGAAAAATAAGAAGTTACAATGGACACCACAGATATACAAAGGATCATAAGAGACTGCTAAAAGGAAATATGCATCAATAAAATGGACAACCTGGAAGAGATGGACAAATTCGTAGAAAGGCACAACTTTGAAGACTGAACCAGGAAGAAATAGAAAATATGAACCAACCAATCACAAGTACTGAAATTGAAACTGTGACTTAAAAACTTCCAACAAACAAAAGTCCAGGACCAGATGGCTTTGCAGGTGAAATCTATCAAAAATTTAGAGAAGAGTTAACACCTATCCTTCTCAAACTCTTCCAAAAAATTGCAGAGGAAGGAGCACTGTCATACTCATTCTATGAGGCCACTGTAACACTGTTACCAAAACCAGACCACCCTGTTACCACAAAAAAAGAAAATTGCAGACCAATATCACTGATGAACATAGACATAAAAATCCTCAACAAAATACTAGCAAACTGAATCCAACTACACATTAAAAAGATCATACACCAAGATCAAGTGGGATTTATCCCAGGGATGTAAGGATTCTTCAGTATATGTAAATCAATCAATGTGATACACCACATTAACAAACTGTAGAATAAAAACCATATGATCATCTACTAGTTGCAGAAAAAGCTTTTTACAAAATTCAGCACACATTTATGATGAAAACTCTCTAAAAAGTGGTCATAGATGGAACATACCTCAGCATAATAAACGCCATATGTGACAAACACACAGCCAACATCATTCTCAATGGTGAAAACCTGAAAGCATTTCCTCTAAGATCAGTTACAAGAGAAGGATCCCCTCTGTCCACTTTTATTCAACACAGTTCTGGAAGTCTGCTACAGCAATCAGAGAAGAAAAAAAAAAATTAAAAGAATCCAGGTTGGAAAGAAAAAAATAAAACTATCACTGTTTGCAGATGACATGATACTGTACAGAGGAAACTTTAAAGATGTTAACAGAACACTACTACAGCTCATCAGTGAATTTAGTAAAGTTGCAGGATACAAAATTAATACACAGAAATCTCTTGCATTCGTATACACTAACAATGAAAGGGCAGAAAGAGAAATTAAGGAAACAATTCAATTTACCATTATAACAAAAATAATAAAATACCTTGGAATAAACCTACCTAAGGAGGCAAAAGACCTGTACTCAGAAAACTATAATATATTGATAAAAGAAATTGAAGATGACACAAACAGATGGAGAGATATACCATGTTCTTGGATTGGAAGAATCAACATTGTGAAAATATCTATACTACCAAAATCATTCTACAGATTCAATGCAATCCCTATCAAACTACCAATGATATTTTTCACAGAATTAGAACAAAGAATTGTACAACTTATATGGAAACACAAAACACCCCAAATAGCCAAAGCAACCTTGAGAAAGAAAAACAAAGCTGGAGGAATCAGGCTCCCTGACTTCAGACTATACTACAAAGCTACAGTAATCAAGACAGTATGGTACTGATACAAAATTGCAAACATAGATCAATGGAACAGGATAGAAAGCCCAGAGATAAACCCATGCATCTATATTCACCTAATCTATGACAAGGAGGCAAAAATATACAATGGAGGAAAGACAGTCTCTTCAATAAGTGGTGCTGGGAAAACTGGACAACTACATTTAGAAGAATGAAACTAGAACACTCTCTACACCATACACAAAAATAAACTGCAAATGGATTAAAGCCCTAAGTGTAAGGCTGGATAGTATAAAACTCTTAGAGGAAAACATAAGAAGCACACTCTCTGACATAAATTGCAGCAAGATCTTTTTTGATACAGCTCCTAGAGTAAAGAAAATTAAAAAAAGTAAATGAGCGGGACCTAATTAAATGTTAAAACTTTTTGCACAGCAAGGGAAACCATAAAGAAAATGAAAAGACAACTCGCAGAATGGGAGAAAATATTTTCAAAAGATGCAACCAACAATGAATTAATCTCCAAAATTTACAAACAGCTCACGCAGTTCAATATCAAAATACCAAAAAACCCAATCAAAAAAATGGGTGGAATATTTAAATAGACATTTCTCCAAAGAAGGTATACATATGGCCCCAAAACACATGAAAAGATGCTCAACATCACTAATTATTAGAGAAATGCAAATCAAAACTACATTGAGGTATCATCTCACACTGGTCAGAATGGCCATCATCAAAAAACTCTACAAATAGTAAATACTGGAGAGGTATGGAGAAGGGAACCCTCCTACACTGTTGGTGGGAATGTAAATTGATACAGCTATTATGGAGAACAGTATGGAGGTTCCTAAAATAACTAAATAAAGAACTACTGTATGATCCAGCAGTCCCACTCCTGGGCATATATCCAGAGAAACCCATAATTCTAACAGGTATTACATGCACCCCAATGTTCATTGCAGCACTGCTTACAGTAGCCAAGGCATGGAAGCCAGCTAAATGTCCGTCGACAGAAGAGTGGATAAAGAAGATGTGGCACATATATACAATGGAATATTACTCAGCCTTAAAAAAGAAGAAAATAATACCATCTGCAGCAACATGCCTGGACCTAGAGATTGTCATACTGAGTGAATTAAGTCATACAGAGAAAAACAAATATCATATGACAGTGCTTATATGTGGAATCTAAAAAAGAATTTTACAAATGAACATATTTCCAAACAGAAATAGACTCACAGATGTAGAAAACAAATTTATGGTTGTCAGAGGGGAAAAGGGGGGATAAATTGGGAGATTGAGATTGACATATACACACTACTATATATAAAATAGGTAACTAATATGGACCTACTGTATACCACAGGGAACTCTACTCATTACTCTATAATGACTTTTATGGGAAAGGAATCTAAAAAAGAGTGGATATATTTATACGTATAACTGATTCACTTTGCTCTACACCTGAAACTAACACAATATTGTAAATCAACTATACTCCAATAAAAGTTTAAAAAATTAAAGCAATAAATAAATAAATAAAACATTTTTGAAAAGGTAGAATAAAGTGGGAGAAAATCTGTCCACCAAAACCAGAAAATATCTTGGTTTTAACCTTGCTTCTCACAAGGCCAAGTGACCTTAAGGAAGTCATTTCAACACTTTGGAATCATTTTACCCATCTATAAAATGAAGTTATACTAAGTTATTTCTTAATTTTATTCAACTTCTAAATTCTGTAACTAAAGCATTCATGAAATTTATAAAAATATGAATAAAATAATAGTGCAGAAAAGCCTAGATTTCCCAGAAACATACTTTATTGTGAGTAAAAAACTAACCATCTAATGATATTTTCATATAAAATCTAAATATACATATTTATATATTTGACTTATTAATCTCACAAATAAAATTATGGTTTATAGGATTGGAGCTTATTACATAGACCTGGAAATATGGTAACCACTAGTCACATGCTGCTTTTTCTATTTCAATTAATTAAAATTAAATAAAAGTTCAGTTATTCAGTTATATTCATTATATTTCAAATACTCAGTAGCCACATGTGGCTAGTGGCCGATATAGAATATTTATGTCATTTCAGAAAGTTTATTGGACAGTGCTGATTTAGAGTATTACCCATTCCTTATATATTCTGGACATTTTCCATGGGATAGTTCTTTTGCTAGCTTCATCTTCCAAACAACATTAGCAAATGACCAAACCTGGAACAGATGCTGGAGTGTCCTCTGAGAAAACATGCCACCATTAATCTGTCATCTCCTCCTGATATTTGTTTAATTTGTCTTAGGATATACACACATGAACAGTATTTTTTAAGCTGAAATATTCAATGACAATTTTTCCAAAAGTGCTATACTTTAATTTGAAGCAGTTTTTAAAATGACTTCCACTATTTACTTCCATTTAGTTGCATCTGTAAAGCATAACATAAAACCCTGAAGTTCTACAAGAGGAAATCAGAAGTTGAAGAAGAACAATTGCTATCATCCCAAATGCATTTGGAAAAGATCTTGTAAACCAGGGATGAGATATAATCTCATTTGTTTTACAATATGACAGAAACCAGTCATGACTTAATTAATTCAGAGTTGTTTTCATTTTGATTGCATAGGACGGATCTGTTAATAGAAAAAATGTATAAATAAAGAAGATCCAGAAAAGGGTATTGAATATTGGTAGTGTTAAGGGGAAAGGCTGTCAAGAACTAAGGTCTGCAAAAAATCATCTTTCAAGAAGAGACAAAAACTGGCTACAGACAAATGCTTATAAGATCCCAGCTTTGTTGAAGAGGACAGCTTTATAAAAATAGATGCACAATAACAGAAGCCAGCTGTTCAAAATAATTGCCAGGAGATATTTGGTGATGACAACCTGAAGAAAGTCATCAATGCAATTATTTCACACCAGATCAGTCTAGCAGATCTATTGAACCCTCTTGCCTGTTGTGAGTGAGTATAATACTTGTTATTCTTGAGATGCCAATGTTGCTTGCTCGTTTTTTTCTATAATAAACAATGACTTCAACAGCAATTATATTGTTGCATCATCATTAATAATTTAATTAGGGACAATTAACTCAGTGGGTTAAAGTTTCAAATATGGAAGTTCAATACACTTATGTCTATAGAGAGATACTCTGTCCCAGCATAAAAGACTAGGTTGTTAACACTAGTTAGTCATTTCAGAAAAGCATACCAGCTGGCTGTAAATCAGGACACTGTCCTATTGTGAATGTCTTGATCACTTTATCATGACATACATAGAAGAATTTCCCAGTAGTTCTATAAACTCAATCAGTGGTTCCCTAAATGCATTTATTTTATAACTACTAATGTTCATCATTCATTTATTTCCTTCCATTACCTCTCGAATACCCTGAACTTTTCTTTTTTCCCTTTCCCAATGCTTTCTCTTCAAAAAGCCAGTTTTGTTATATAACTGTCCATTTCTATGGCTCAACCATAGTGTCATGAACTTTTCCTGAGACATCTTCAATATAGTGTTTCATGTGAGGTTTAAGCAAGCATTTGTGGCAGATCTGCTTCCTCTTTGAAAAAAATCAGATTTTCATGACACAGCATCATGGAACAGATATTCAAGGGTAAAATATAAAGGTTATTCATTCAACAAATGTTAACTCAATGATAATTATGTGTATACTGGAGATAAAGTTATGGAATCCCAGTGGGGAGTTTTACTAATTAAGTAAAATAAAATGGTCTTTCAAACTTTAAATTGTGCAAAAGCAATGAGGCTTTAAAATTTAAGTTGATGCTGGGACAATTTATTTACCTGTAGCTTTGGCATATCTTGTTCTTACCCACATCTCTGTCTCTAGATACTGTTCCCTGAATAAATGTTTTAGTTTGGGGGACACTGATTACACAAATACATACTTCTTGAGCACCTATCATGTGCAAGAAACTACTGATGGGAGGTAGAGTAAAAGAAGTGAAAAATTACTCTTCTTGTATTAAATAAGGCCTAAATAACTGGAGAGATATGCCATGGTGATGGCTCACAAGATAATATAGTTAACATGTCAATTCTTAATTTACCTATAGATTTAAAGCAATCTTAATCAAACCTCAGCAAGCAATTTTTGTAGAAATTGGCAAGTTGATTCTAAACTTTATATGGAAATGCAAATGATCTAGGACATACCTATTCTAGATCCTTTGTATGCATGTATACTCATGTATTTCACACATACATAATACAACTGTTAAGAGATATCTCTAGAGTTAAAAAAAATTAGGAGGTAAGAGATAATTATTTTAATTATATTTTCACCTGTCAACATTTACTTCTTCCTGCCATAGTTGATGAAATAATTAGATACTTTTTTCTCCTAACATCTCTCCTCCCCAAACTTCAAATTTTGTTGGTAATATTATCTTTACATAAGATATAATATTTTCATTCTGTTCTATTACCATAAGTCTATAGTTTCTTAGTTTTAGTTCTATATTTAATATGATTTAATGTTCATCAATAACGTTTTCATATTGGAATCCCCTTATCTCACCTTTTTATTTTGATACATCACTTGGTTGGCTAGATTTCATCCTAGAGTAGTTTTTTCAGTAAGGTTCATAGATGCAGTACTCCCTGAGATTCTGCATACTTGAGCATATTAGTTGACTTTATGTCTGTAAGGAATGTTGTTGGTTCTAATTCTTTGGTCACAATTTTGCTCAGATCTTTGTAGACACTGTTCTACTGTCTTCTGGCAATGAACTTCTAAGAATTTATTATTTCTTTTCCTTCTTGAAGGGATTTGCTTTTTAAAAATGGCTATTAACAAACCTATTAACTTAATCCTTGAAATTTGAAAATTTCCACTTAATGCATAACCACTGTCTTTCAAGTTGTTCAGGTCTTTTATCAGAAAAGTTTTCTTCTGTTGTATCAACTACATTTACAACATTCATTTGTTTTATTTTTATTTTTTCAGAAATGTTATCATCTTTGTCATCCATACATGTCATATTCATTGTAATTCTTTTTATAGCTTTTTATTTTCTATTTCATATTCTTATTTGTTTTTTCATCTTCTTTGTGTCTTTTTAAAAAATCAATATTGCTGTTCTCCTTTAATGATTATTTCCACGTCTTTCCTGAGATCCACTAGCTCCTTTTGTTTCCTACTACTGATAATCTTTTTCTCTCTCTTTCTTTCTTTCTCTTTCTTTGTTTCTTTCTTTCTTCTTTCTTTCTTTCATTCTTTTTTCTCCCTTTACTTTTGGATTCTTCTGTTAGAAAGATTATAAGTGAACTTTCAGAGAACTCTTTTTATTCATACTGTTCATTATCATCATTGTTTCCTTTCTACTTACTATTTATCTTTGAATGAGTGCTCAACTCTGAGCAGTTATTTGCCAAGGGAAGACAGAAGAGAATTAAACCGATTCAGTTTGGTTAGCACTCAGATTTAAATCAAATTTGTGTTCTTTGATACCCTCTTCCTGCATTTGTTATTATTATCCTGGGTGCCTTTCTCCTTCAGTTTTTGCCACTCAGGAATTCAGATTGGCCTATAGTGAAGCCTCTTAAGTAATATGATCTCTGAGTTTATAATTTGGGTTTTACCACTTTCAATTTATCTGTCATTATACCTCCAGCAGATATTTTTAACTAGGATGTTATAAAATCCATCACAAAAAAGATATATTGGTATGATTTGTGGAATTGTGCTTTAGTCTTATCTCTCTTAATAATCTTTTCTATCAATTTGTTCGTTATAGGGACATTTTCCTCTTTTTCTATGACCTTTCTAAAACTTTTTATTTCATTGCTTTAATCAAAGGTTTAATACATGAACTTTAAAGAACATGGATATTTAATTTTAAGAAATCTCTTCCTGTCTGAAGTCTGGGGGAGTATATATAAACTTTCAATAATTTATTTTCTTTTCCAAGTATTATAGTATTTGTCAAATGTTCTTCAGATTTTGTAATCTAAAACTATGAATATGTTTTTGTTTCATTGATAATAAAATTTTCTTCTCTTTCTCCCTTCCTTTATTTCCTCCTTTCTTCCTTTCTGTCATTTTAAATGAATATTAAAGGAGAGAAATGGAGAAAAATATCATTCTTTTATAAACAGAAACCCACATTTGAAATACTATTCAGTTGATAATCTCCTTTAAACTTACTCTTCCTTGAGATTGTTACACTAATAAGAAAAAGAAGTATCTATAAGAATGCTTATCATATCTCATCCTTCTATTAGTTTGTAAATATTTTAAAATATTTACCTTCCTCAACTTTAACTTCTGGTTCCTATCTTACTTTACAGGCTAGAGAAGTTATCCTGTAGCAGACAGTTGACAACTGATAAACTCTCCCTTTCTTGACTTCTCCACTCATGTCGTATTTACTGATTTCTTCTCATTCTGTTGACCTTTAGTGGGCCTTACTTAACGCCAGTGAAAAATCAAGCTGAGTGGAAAGAGTGCTTTTCAAAATTTGGCTGAAACATCATCACTTCTATGAAGATTTTCCTAGCTTCCCTCTCTCACTACTCAGGAAGAACTAATCATCCCCTCTATTGTACCCCCTACAAACATCTGCCATACCACCCGTAACTCCCTGGTACACAGAAACCTTGGCACATCTTTCTCTCTCAATTGAGAGGATTCCTCAAACACAAGAAAATGTTTTACTCTAGAGCCTGCCTATTCTTACAAATATGATATACATTTTCATTAAGCATTTTTCGTAAAGCATTCTTTCACATAAGAAACTAAGTGCTACAAACATTTGAAGAAATAACCAACATATTACATTTGTATAAGCATCTCCCTTGGGTTCTTCTAAAAAATTAAGACAGTTGCCTTCAAATAGCTTTTAATAAATATTAACTTTATCACTTCAACAACCACCTCTGTAATCACTTGTAGCTAAATTTTTAACATCTTACTCTATACTAGGCACCACTCTAAGTGTTATGTGTATTATCTCATTTAATGCTCATATAAACAACATAAGGCCTGTTTAATTATTACTCCCTAAGGCACAGAGTGCTTTAGTTACTCTACTAGATCAACTTTTAGGTGTCTAACTATAGAGGCTGAACTCCTAACACCATATCCTGCTGCCTTCTGAAAATTAAAATAATAATAGCAGGATACTCCACATTTTCCAGAGAACTCTCACATTTATGTCCATTATGTATTCAGTTCTTAAAGTATGAATTTTACTTTGAAGAAGTGAAAGGCATTTTAAAATACTTCGGAGTGATTGACTGATTGATTTCAATAACTATTTGTCAAACACCAGCTATATGTCAGGCCTGTGTATAGAAGAAAACATACACAAAGAAAGAAAACTACAGGCCGATATCACTGATGAACATAGATGTAAAAATCCTCAACAAAATACTAGCAAACAGAATCCAACAGCACATTAAATGGATTATACACCATGATCAAGTGGGGTTTACTCCAGGAATGCAAGGATTCTTCAATATACTTAAATCAATCAACATGATACACCATGTTAAAAAATTGAAGAAGAAAAATCATATGATCATCTCAATAGATGCAGAGAAAGCTTTCAACAAAATTCAACACCCATTTATGATAAAAACCCTGCAGAAAGTAGGCATAGAGGGAACTTGCCTCAACATAATAAAGGCCATACATGACAAATCCACACCCAACATCATCCTCAATGGTGAAAAACTGAAACCATTTCCACTAAGATCAGGAACAAGACAAGGTTGTCCACTCTCACCACTATTATTCAACATAGTGTTGGAAGTTTTAGCCACGGCAATCAGAGAAGAAAAGGAAATAAAAGGAATCCAAATCAGAAAAGAAGAAATAAAGCTGTCACTGTTTGCAGATGACATGCTACTATACATAGAGAATCCTAAAGATGCCACCAGAAAACAACTAGAGCTAATCAATGAATTTGGTAAAGTAGCAGTATAAAAAATTAATGCACAGAAATCTCTGGCATTCCTATACACTAATGATGAAAAATCTGAAAGTGAAATCAAGAAAACATTTACCATTGCAACAAAAAGATTAAAATATCAAGGAATAAGCCTACCTAAGGAGACAAAAGACCTGTATGCAGAAAATTATAAGAAACTGATGAAAGAAATTAAAGATGATAAAAATAGATGGAGAGATATACCATGTTCTTGGATTGGAAGAATCAACATTGTGAAAATGACTCTACTACCCAAAGCAATCTACAGATTCAATGCAATCCCTATCAAACTACCACTGGCATTTTTCACAGAACAAGAACAAAAAACTTCACAATTTGTATGGAAACACAAAAGACCCCGAAAAGCCAAAGCAATCTTGAGAACAAAAAACGGAGCTGGAGGAATCAGGCTCCCTGACTTCGGACTATACTACAAAGCTACAGTAATCAAGACAGTATGGTACTGGCACAAAAACAGAAATATAGATAAATGGAACAGGATAGAAAGCCCAGAGATAAACCCACGCACATATGGTCACCTTATCTTTGATAAAGGAGGCAAGAATATACAGTGGAGAAAAAACAGCCCCTTCAGTAAGTGGTTCTGGGAAAACTGGACAGCTACATGTAAAAGAATGAAATTAGAACACTCCCTAACACCATACACAAAAATAAGCTCAAAATGGATTAAAGACCTAAATGTAAGGCCAGAAACTCTCAAACTCTTAGAGGAAAACATAGGCAGAACACTCTATGACATAAATCACAGCAAGATCCTTTTTGACCCACCTCCTAGAGAAATGGAAATAAAAACAAAAATAAACAAATGGGACCTAATGAAACTTCAAAGCTTTTGCACAGCAAAGGAAACCATAAACAAGACCAAAAGACAACCCTCAGAATGGGAGAAAATATTTGCAAATGAAGCAACTGACAAAGGATTAATCTCCAAAATTTATAAGCAGCATGTGCAGCTCAATAACAAAAAAACAAACAACCCAATCCAAAAGTAGGCAGAAGACCTACATAGACATTTGTCCAAAGAAGATATACAGACTGCCAACAAACACATGAAAGAATGCTCAACATCATTAATCATTAGAGAAATGCAAATCAAAACTACAATGAGATATCATCTCACACCAGTCAGAATGGCCATCATCAAAAAATCTAGAAACAATAAATGTTGGAGAGGGTGTAGAGAAAAGAGTACCCTCTTGCACTGTTGGTGGGAATGTAAATTGATACAGCCACTATGGAGAACAGTATGGAGGTTCCTTAAAAAACTACAAACAGAACTACCATATGACCCAGCAATCCCACTACTGGGCATATATCCTGAGAAAACCATAATTCAAAAAGAGTCATGTACCAAAATGTTCATTGCAGCTCTATTTACAATAGCCAGGACATGGAAGCAACCTAAGTGTCCATCGACAGATGAATGGATAAAGAAGATGTGGTACATATATACAATGGAATATTACTCAGCCATAAAAAGGAATGAAACTGAGTTATTTGTAGTGAGGTGGATGGACCTTGAAACTGTAATACAGAGTGAAGTAAGTCAGAAAGAGGAAAACAAATACTGTATGCTAACACATATATATGGAATCTAAAAAAAGAAAAAGAAAAAAAAAAAAACAAAGGTCAGAAGAACCTAGGGTCAATATGGGAATAAAGATGTAGATCTACTAGGGAATGGACTTGAGGATCTGGGGAGGGGGAAGTGTAAGCTGGGACAAAGTGAGAGAGTGGCATGGACATATATATACTACCAAACGTAAAATAGATAGCTAGTGGGAAGTAGCCGCATAGCACAGGGAGATCAGCTAGGTGCTTTGTGATCACCTAGAGGGGTGGGATAGGGAGGGTGTGAGGGAGGGAGATGCAAGAGGGAAGAGATATGGGAACATATGTATATGTGTAACTGATTCACTTTGTTATAAAGCAGAAACTAACACACCATTGTAAAGCAATTATACTCCAATAAAGATGTAAAAAAAGAAAAGAAAAGGAAAGAAAACATAGGCATGGGCTTTGTTCACATGGCACACACAGTCACATAAAGGAGTTGGGGTAAGGTAGACATCTCTGGAACAATAGATGTGGGGTGGCAGGAAGGGAGAGCTAACATTTGAAAACACCTACCTTGTGTTAGGGCTGTTGCATATATTATCTCTTTAAACTTCGTTGCAAGCCTATGAAATAAATGTGATGATCTCCATTTAACAGGTATAAATACTGATGCTCAGAAAAGTGAATTCCCATTATTATGTAACTATTTAGCAATAAACAGTATTAAAATCTAGATTTGATTGAGTCCGAAAGCTGTGCTCTATTTATTGCATATTCCAGTCTCCTATAGACTAGAAATATTTTCAAGATATGTAGCACTTACTTGTCCTTCCTTCTTTCTTTCCTTCCTTCCTTCCTTCCTTCCTTCCTTCCTTCCTTCCTTCCTTCCTTCCTTCCTTCCTTCCTTCC